>NC_074672.1:41344629-41654787 GCF_029448725.1 Salvelinus fontinalis | reverse complement strand
GGAGATGGAGGGAGTAAGTCAGATGAATAGTGGAAGATGGAGGGAGGGAGGGAGGGAATCAGATGAATAGTGGGAGATAAAGAGTGAGAGGAGGGAGTCAGATGAATAGTGGGAGATGGAGAGAAAGAGTGAGAGGGAGGGAGGGAGTCAGATGAATAGTGGGAGATGGAGAGAAAGAGTGAGAGGAGGGAGGATGGGGGAGTCAGATGAATAGTGGGAGATGGAGAGAAAGAGTGAGAGGGAGGGAGGGAGTCAGATGAATAGTGGGAGATGGAGAGAAAGAGTGAGAGGAGGGAGGATGGGGGAGTCAGATGAATAGTGGGAGATGGAGGGAGGGAGTAAGTCAGATGAATAGTGGGAGATGGAGGGAGGGAGGGAGTCAGATGAATAGTGGGAGATGGAGAGAAAGATTGAGAGGAGGGTACATTGAGGGAAGGACAGAAAATGAGATTTTGAGGAACGTTCAGCAATTATCCTTCATCATTGTTAATACAGAGCTCACAAACTGCAGACAAAAGTCAAATTTCAGGTCTATGTCTGAGTGATTGACTACTGTGGACCACTATAGCACTGCCTGTACTCTGTGTAGAACACTGAGAGGTGGGAGACAGGAAACAGTCACTATTTTTACTCCCCGTCTCCATGGTGGATCTGGCAGAACTTAAGAGTATGTGAGATGGAGCACAGTGGGATGCTTGTACTATACGCCTTGACAACAGTCCCTGTGTCCCTCGCATGAGGCCCCCTCTTGTACGAAGGGATTGGAGTGGAAGGCTGGGTTGGGTCGATACCTTATGTCCACTGGACTGGAGAGCAGCATGGCCCACTTCTACAAGGTTTTTCATTGCAGGACAGGTACCGGTAGGCTATTAGAAGGATGTGCGAGTGGCTTGTTTCCGTTGGTGGAGTGGACCAGTTACTAATTGCTCTCCATTAGCCAAAACAGAGCACTATTTGTTGTGTTCCCTCTCCCACTCTAAAGCTCTTCCTCTCTCTTTTCTTCCCTTACCTTCTCTTTGCTCCTTTTTTCCCCTCTCTCTCTTTCTCTCTCTCTCTTTCTTTCCTTCTTTCCTTCCCTCCCTCTCTCTCTCTTCCCTCCCTCCCTCCCTCCCTCCCTCCCTCCCTCCCTCCCTCCCTCCCTCTCCTTCATCCTGACTTCTTGTCTCTAGTACTCCCTGTCTCTCATTTCCTCTCACTCTGTTTCCTTCCTGATTAAGCCATTCATTAATGAGTGCAGGTTATGGTTCACAGACTCACGGCCCCAACCGCCTAGATCCAGTTTGACCTCTCTGTGTGTACATGTCAGGATGTTCTATGACTGTGTGAATCTCCAAAAGATTCCTGAGACCCTCTCTGTCTTAATTCCGTGAGTTATTTGCTTTTTTCACAGTTATGTCTGACTACACGTTTTATGTAACTAGGCAAATCAGTTAAGGACATATTCTTATTTACAATGACAGCCTACCCCGGCCAAACGGACGAAGCTGGGCCAATTGTGCGCCGCCCTATGGGACTCCCAATCATGGCCCAGTTGTGATACAGCCTGGAATCGAACCATGGTCTGTAGTGACGCCTCTAGCACTGCAATGTAGTGCCTTAGACCGCTGCGCCACTCTGGAGCCCTACACTACACTACAACACACCACACCACACCACACCACACCTTGCCTGCATGAGGGGTAGCTAGCTAGTGCTGTTAATGTTGAACTGCCACCCATGGAGCTGTACTCTCTCATTATCTCGCTCATTTTTTAATGCGCCGAGTTATGGATTTAATCGTTGTCTTACTGCTGTTTGTACTCACTTCAGACTGCATTTGAATATCAGAAAGAAGCTCCTCAAAGCACTTAGCTCCATGTGTTTAGGGTGTTCTCAGACGATTCCCTTTGAGCTACGTTGTGGCCTGTCCACAAATTAGCTGTTAGAAATTTGCAATGGGACTTTTTGCTCTGGTTATTATGTTATTTACTGTGTTGTAGCAGTTAGATGTTCCAGCTCCTAGAAGGGGAATACCCGCTTGGCATTCTGGTTATTATGTTATTTACTGTGTTGTAGCAGTTAGATGTTCCAGCTGTTAGAAGGGGAATACCCGCTTGGCATTCTGGTTATTATGTTATTTACTGTGTTGTAGCAGTTAGATGTTCCAGCTGTTAGAAGGGGAATACCCGCTTGGCATTCTGGTTATTATGTTATTTACTGTGTTGTAGCAGTTAGATGTTCCAGCTGTTAGAAGGGGAATACCCGCTTGGCATTCTGGTTATTATGTTATTTACTGTGTTGTAGCAGTTACATGTTCCAGCTCCTAGAAGGGGAATACCCGCTTGGCATTCTGGTTATTATGTTATTTACTGTGTTGTAGCAGTTAGATGTTCCAGCTGTTAGAAGGGGAATACCCGCTTGGCATTCTGGTTATTATGTTATTTACTGTGTTGTAGCAGTTACATGTTCCAGCTCCTAGAAGGGGAATACCCTTTTGGCATAAGGCATAACCCTCCCCCCTCCCCCCTACTGGAACTCAAGACTCCTTCTCTCCCAATTCATTGTAACTAGCAGCCCAACTCAAGCGGTTCCCCAGGATGGATGGTGATCAGGAAGTGTGTGGGCTTAGCCATGTGGTGGACCATGTCTCCAGCCGAGACGTGAATGTTTTTTTCCTGTTCAGATGCCATTACTCAAGCCAAGAGACAGACAGGGGGTTCCCTTAAGACTGGTAGTTCAGTTATCACTGTGGTGAAAACATGGCGCTACATTTCCTGTAACAGACAGATTGACAGGATGAATGACATGTTGAATAAATGTACTTAAATATATTTAATAGTAACACCATAAAGCTTGACATAACCTCTCTCCCTCTCCCTCTCTCCCTCTCTCCCTCTCGATCTCTCTCTCTCTCCCTCTCTCTCTCTCTTTCTCGTTTTGTCTTCAGGAAAGCCTGATGTCTTCATTCAACTGGACCTCGAGGCAGAATTCCATTTCACTCATCTAATCATGACCTTCAAGGTGAGACACGCCACGGAACACTTAAAGTAGTAACCTTTAGAACTGTGTTAAATGTATGCATCATATGGAAATGCTCTGTGTCTTCATCAAATGTGTCTAATCTCATTCCTCTACTGTCACACAGACGTTTCGCCCAGCAGCCATGGTGATTGAGCGATCGGCAGATTTTGGACGTAACTGGCAGGTGTACCGCTACTTTGCCTACGACTGTGCCTCGGTCTTCCCCGGGATATCCAAAGGTCCCCTGCGCAAGGTGGATGATGTCACCTGTGAGTCCCGCTACTCTGACATCGAGCCGTCCACAGAGGGAGAGGTGAGTCTGATTGGCTATAGATATAGTGTCACGTTCCTGACCTTGTTTTCCTTTTGTATAGTTGTGTTTAGTGGGTCAGGACGTGAGCTGGGTGGGCAGTCTGTGTTTGTTCTATGTCAGGTTTAATTGACCTTGTATGGCTCTCAATCAGAGGCAGGTGTTTTACGTTTTCCTCTGATTGAGAACCATATATAGGTAGGTTGTTTCACATTGTTTGTTGTGGGTGGTTGTCTCCTGTGTCCGTATAATTTACCACACGGGACTGTATCGTTTGTTTGTAGTCGTGTACCTGTTCGTGCGTTCTTCGTTATATGTAAGTTCACATGTTTTAGGTCAGTCTACGTTCGTTTGTTGTTTTGTAATTTTCCAAGTGTTTTTCGTGTTCGTCTTTGACTTCAGTTAATAAATCATTATGTCAAATTACCACGCTGCATATTGGTCCTCTGATCCTTCTCGCCTCTCCTCGTCTGAGGAGGAGGAAGAAGTAGACAATCGTGACATATAGAGAGTCACTATTACTAGTGTTCTATAGTAATATAAGTATACTGTAATATATGGCATTTAGTAGACGCCTTTATTCAAAGCGACTTAGTCATGGGCGCATACATTTTGCGAAAAGGTGACCCCAGGAATCGAACCCACAATCCTGGCCTTACAAGCACCATTCTCTACCAACTGAGCCTTACAGGATATACAGTATATATTAATATATCCATAAATGTAGATGTCATTCAAACACCTGTCGTGTCCCTCGTCTTCCTCCAGGCCATCTACAGAGTTTTGGACCCTGCCATCCGCATTGAGGACCCCTACAGCCCCAACATTCAGAGTAAGAGACCGTCAGCATTCACTACAACTGGCAACCGCTTACTCCATGTAAAGTCAAACTCACAACCCTGTTTCTGGAGAGCTACCGTCCTGTAGGTTTTCTCTCCAACCCTCCTCTAGCGCACCTGATTCCAATAATTAGCTGGTTGATAAGCTGAATCAGGTTAGTTACAACTGGGTTTGGACTGAAAACCTACAGGAGAGTCGGCTCTCCGGGAACAGGGTTGAAGAGCCATGGTGTGAACCTACAGGAGGGTAGCTCTACAGGAACAGGGTTGAAGAGCCATGGTGTGAACCTACAGGAGGGTAGCTCTCCAGGAACAGGGTTGAAGAGCCCTGGTGTGAACCTACAGGAGGGTAGCTCTCCAGGAACAGGGTTGGAGAGCCCTGGTGTGAACCTACAGGAGGGTAGCTCTCTGGGAACAGGGTTGAAGAGCCCTGGTGTGAACCTACAGGAGGGTAGCTCTCCAGGAACAGGGTTGGAGAGCCCTGGTGTGAACCTACAGGAGGGTAGCTCTCCAGGAATAGGGTTGGAAAACCCTGGCCTACATGATACAGCAACTGCTACCCTGCCATATGCTAATATCAATCAGCCATGCTCATACAATCGCTAAACATAATGGACCATGACGGGCTGCTCTGCTCTCTGATCTGAGGTCTGACGCCTTGTCTACTATGGGAAAGTAGCGGAATGTAAAAACCAGCTGCTGTCTCTCCCCCACACAAGCTGTCCCTTATGTTTTGACTGGCATGGCTTCACTGTTTTCCTAAGGAACAAGAGCAGCCTTTCCTAAGTAGTGCCAGGGGATGTTCTGTTCTTAAGAGTCTTAATAAAACCAAGGTACAGGTTGACCCTGACCCTTTAACTGGATATGTTTCCACGTTGCCCAGACGGAGACACTCTGAATGAGTAGCTAGCACACTCCACTTGTTTAAGGGAACTTGAGTTTAAGTCACTCATTAGCTCTCCCTTATGGTACATATTTATGGTAACTCTTTGGCGATATCGGCTTTAGCTCCAGTTTGACAGAGAGAGAGAGAGAGACACACATTTTTAGAGCGTTCAGTGATTTAAAGTGCTGAAACCTGATGTGTTCCTGCTGTAATGGAAACGGTGGGATCTGCTAGCGTGCCACAGAATATCAACACGGAAGGAGGAAGTCATAGAGGAGAGAGGAGGGCGATATGAAGCCTGACTGTCAGGAGTGGTATACAGTTACAGAATGCCTATGGTTTAGTTTGAGCACTTCCCATGCAGAGATCCTCCACAGCAAGATAGCTTAAAGAGGATCGAGGTAATCCTGTCAGTGATGTTGGGGGAGCTATGTGCAGAAGGTACATTAGTTGGTTAATAATAACAATGAAATTACTTTAGCAGTGGCCTGACTGATACTCATAAGAGTCGGACATGGCTTGTTGTGGTCCTGGCAAAAGCCTGATGTTCCACAAAATCCTGTGGAACTGATTGAAGGGAGTGGTGTTTTGCCTGTCAAGGTCCAGAGAACAGACCTCTTCTGTGTGTGAGAAAGGATACGCTCAGATAGGCCAGGAGCACTGATAGGAGCACTGATAGGAGCACTGATAGGAGCACTGATAGGAGCACTGATAGGAGCACTGATAGGAGCACTGATAGGAGCACTGATAGGAGCACTGATAGGAGCACTGGATTTGAGTCTGCCCCTCTCGCCTCTCTCTCGTTTTCAGTGTAGTTGAATGTAACAGAGTAACTCTACACTAATCTCTCTCTGTTCTTCTTTTACTTTCGTTCATGAAACAGTGACTGTTGAACTGTATGGTAGTCAAATAGAGGGAGGTAATGGAAGTGGCCACACAAAGTATACTAAAATGTATTTCGTCAGAGTATAGTGAAGGTAGCCGCCTGAAAACACAGCTTTTTAGCTTAGAGGTGTGAATATTGTGACTTCTTTCAACATTATAAACCTCCCCGTTGTGACATCATTACTTCCAACTTCCATCCACTGTAAATGCAACAATGCAACTTTGACACAAATCAGTTACTTTGACCACTTTCCGAACAAGTTAGACAAAAAATGTAGAGGCTATGACATCTTTGTTCTCTTCTCTGCTATTCTAATCTGGAATCGGAACAGAAATGTATTGTACAGTTTCTAACGATATACAGCTGTTTAAGTAATCACGTCAACAACTTTTCGTCTTAAGTTTTTCAAACAACTGCCGTTTTGACCACCTTCTGGAGAACAAATAGCAGAAGTATCTACTACCAATCAAGAGGTACAGCTGTTTTAGGAACCACATCAACTAATTTAGCTAACTCCCCACTGTTGAATGAACTGCCATGGAACTTTTCAGGACTTTTAAATTCTAAGCATGAGAGAATGAGTAAACATTGTGACTTTTGACGCTAAACAGCTACCTTGACCACTTTTCTCAACAAAAACTTAACCGGTATGGCACCTTGGTCTACTTTTCTGATATTCAAATCTGATATGAGAACAGCAATAGCTACTCCCAATGATTCCCCCCACCTCCCACAGACACAGACACCATCAACACCTTCAACCATACAGTTCATTCCTTTATCATACCAATCAGTCCAACTTAACCTCGTTGTATCCCTTCATCCCTCCATCCATTAGGTCTTCCATGCCTGTATCATTCATTTATTTATCCATTTATTTATCTATCTAGTCATAACTTTATTTTAACAGTTTTATTCTTTGGTATTGGTATTTTATTAAGATTTGATTATGGTTGAAGTAAGGGATAACGTTTTTTTTAAATTCATTTTAAACTTCACCAATGTCTCCTTGTATTCTGTCCTCTATTTTTACAGCTTACTGTGGTATTCTAGTAGGAGACTGTATACAAGTGTAGTTGGCTAGTCTGAGTGTAATTATTTGTGATGAAATATGTGTTCTAACGGCCCAACAATCCAAATTAAGAAGGTTGATAGTGTCGTCTATCAACGTAATTAGACCAATTATTTTACTACTTTTAACATTGACTATATTAACTTCTTGGGCTTAAATAAAACATTTTAAACTTCTTCCACTACCACAAAAAAATACTTGCAAAGAGTAAAAAGCAAGTCCCGGCAATTTTTATTCACGGGAAATTACCATCTAGTTTATGTTTAAACGCTAAGTTGAAGTGGAGAGAGAAGGAGAGAGAGGAAAGGTGAAATATCTGTCGATGTACCCTTGAGTAAGGCACTTCACCTACATTTGTTCCAGGGGTGCCGTACTACTATGGCCAACCCTGTAACACAACACATTTCACTGTACTTATCCGGTGTACTGTATGTGACAATAAAACATATATCTTTTTTTATCCATAACCATGCACTGAAACACTGCCTGTAACACTCAGAAACTGACGCTCAGGGCTGTTATAATTGATGGTATAATTTATGGTTTAGCGGGAGCCTTTCCTTTGGCTTTGAAGGATAAGAATTAGGATGTTCATAAAGCTTGTTGGATACCTCCTAATCTGTCTGTCTCGCCCCTCCCCCTTCCTCTCTTCTCCTCCTCTGCCTGCATCGTGTAGATCAGCTGAAGATCACTAACCTGCGTGTGAACTTCACCAAGCTGCACACCCTGGGTGACAACCTGCTGGACTCCCGTGTGGAGATCAAGGAGAAGTACTACTACGCCATGTACGAGCTGATCATCCGCGGCAACTGCTTCTGCTATGGCCACGCCTCCGAGTGTGCCCCCATCGATGGGATCAAGGATGAGGAGGGCATGGTGAGTAAATGAAGGAACACAGCACTGCCCCCGTGTTGTATGGAAGAAGACCTACCCTATAAAGATTGCTGTTGTCTGAAAACTGAGGTAACTATGCAAAGGGAGTTAGAATGGGAGGGTTTGTTTAGGATTCTCTGAGACTAATTCAGCTTCTCTGTCTCTCAGATCCATGGGAGGGTTTGTTTAGGATTAGCTGGGACTAATTCAGCTTCTCTGTCTCTCAGGTCCATGGGAGGGTTTGTTTAGGATTCTCTGGGACTAATTCAGCCTCTCTGTCTCTCAGGTCCATGGGAGGGTGTGTTTAGGATTCTCTGGGACTAATTCAGCCTCTCTGTCTCTCAGGTCCATGGGAGGGTGTGTTTAGGATTCTCTGGGACTAATTCAGCCTCTCTGTCTCTCAGGTCCATGGGAGGTGTGTGTTTAGGATTCTCTGGGACTAATTCAGCCTATCTGTCTCTCAGGTCCATGGGAGGTGTGTGTTTAGGATTCTCTGGGACTAATTCAGCCTCTCTGTCTCTCAGGTCCATGGGAGGTGTGTGTTTAGGATTCTCTGGGACTAATTCAGCCTCTCTGTCTCTCAGGTCCATGGGAGGTGTGTGTGTAAGCACAACACCAAGGGTCTGAACTGTGAGCTGTGTGACGACTTCCATAACAACGTGCCCTGGAGACCGGCTGAGGGACGCAACACCAACGCCTGCAAGAGTGAGTGGTGGTGGAGCACACCATGAGAAGAAGCCTTTCTAATCTGCAACACATCACTGATTATTATAATGAGCACACCAGTCAAAAGTCATAAACAAAGGAATGAGACTCCAATCTTGATAACCATAACAAGAAACATGACATTTCTTATTCATCTCCTACTCATCAGTTACTCATCACACAGCAGCAGTCAAAATCCAATAGAATGAGATTGTAATCAAATCTTAATTTCATGTTTTAATATCTGTCCTTTTGTCTCTCCCAGAATGCAACTGTAATGATCACTCCAACCAGTGTCACTTTGACATGGCGGTGTACCTGGCCACAGGCAATGCCAGCGGTGGCGTCTGTGACGACTGTCTCCACAACACCATGGGACGCACCTGTGAGATGTGTAAACCCTTCTATTACCTGAACCCCAGCAGGGACATCAGAGACCCAGGAGTCTGTAGTGGTGAGTAGAGGGGGTCTGGAATAAAATACATCAGAGATCCAGGAGTCTGTAGTGGTGAGTAAAGGGGGTCTGGAATAAAATACATCAGAGACCCAGGAGTCTGTAGTGGTGAGTAGAGGGGGTCTGGAATAAAATACATCAGAGATCCAGGAGTCTGTAGTGGTGAGTAGAGGGGGTCTGGAATAAAATACATCAGAGACCCAGGAGTCTGTAGAGGGGGTCTGGAATAAAATACATCAGAGATCCAGGAGTCTGTAGTGGTGAGTAGAGGGGGTCTGGAATAAAATACATCAGAGATCCAGGAGTCTGTAGTGGTGAGTAGAGGGGGTCTGGAATAAAATACATCAGAGATCCAGGAGCCTGTAGTGGTGAGTAGAGGGGGTCTGGAATAAAATACATCAGAGATCCAGGAGTCTGTAGAGGGGGTCTGGAATAAAATACATCAGAGATCCAGGAGTCTGTAGTGGTGAGTAGAGGGGGTCTGGAATAAAATACATCAGAGACCCAGGAGTCTGTAGAGGTGCGTAGAGGGGGTCTGGAATAAAATACATCAGAGATCCAGGAGTCTGTAGTGGTGAGTAGAGGGGGTCTGGAATAAAATACATCAGAGATCCAGGAGTCTGTAGTGGTGAGTAGAGGGGGTCTGGAATAAAATACATCAGAGATCCAGGAGTCTGTAGTGGTGAGTAGAGGGGGTCTGGAATAAAATACATCAGAGATCCAGGAGTCTGTAGTGGTGAGTAGAGGGGGTCTGGAATAAAATACATCAGAGATCCAGGAGTCTGTAGTGGTGAGTAGAGGGGGTCTGGAATAAAATACATCAGAGATCCAGGAGTCTGCAGTGGTGAGTAGAGGGGGTCTGGAATAAAATACATCAGAGACCCAGGAGTCTGTAGAGGGGGTCTGGAATAAAATATATCAGAGATCCAGGAGTCTGTAGTGGTGAGTAGAGGGGGTCTGGAATAAAATACATCAGAGATCCAGGAGTCTGTAGTGGTGAGTAGAGGGGGTCTGGAATAAAATACATCAGAGATCCAGGAGTCTGTAGTGGTGAGTAGAGGGGGTCTGGAATAAAATACATCAGAGATCCAGGAGTCTGTAGTGGTGAGTAGAGGGGGTCTGGAATAAAATACATCAGAGATCCAGGAGTCTGTAGTGGTGAGTAGAGGGGGTCTGGAATAAAATACATCAGAGATCCAGGAGTCTGTAGAGGTGAGTAGAGGGGGTCTGGAATAAAATACATCAGAGATCCAGGAGTCTGTAGTGGTGAGTAGAGGGGGTCTGGAATAAAATACATCAGAGATCCAGGAGTCTGTAGTGGTGAGTAGAGGGGGTCTGGAATAAAATACATCAGAGACCCAGGAGTCTGTAGTGGTGAGTAGAGGGGGTCTGGAATAAAATACATCAGAGACCCAGGAGTCTGTAGTGGTGAGTAGAGGGGGTCTGGAATAAAATACATCAGAGACCCAGGAGTCTGTAGAGGTGCGTAGAGGGGGTCTGGAATAAAATACATCAGAGACCCAGGAGTCTGTAGTGGTGAGTAGAGGGGGTCTGGAATAAAATACATCAGAGACCCAGGAGTCTGTAGTGGTGAGTAGAGGGGGTCTGGAATAAAATACATCAGAGATCCAGGAGTCTGTAGATGGGGTCTGGAATAAAATACATCAGAGATCCAGGAGTCTGTAGTGGTGAGTAGAGGGGGTCTGGAATAAAATACATCAGAGATCCAGGAGTCTGTAGAGGGGGTCTGGAATAAAATACATCAGAGATCCAGGAGTCTGTAGAGGGGGTCTGGAATAAAATACATCAGAGATCCAGGAGTCTGTAGTGGTGAGTAGAGGGGGTCTGGAATAAAATACATCAGAGACCCAGGAGTCTGTAGTGGTGAGTAGAGGGGGTCTGGAATAAAATACATCAGAGATCCAGGAGTCTGTAGTGGTGAGTAGAGGGGGTCTGGAATAAAATACATCAGAGATCCAGGAGTCTGCAGTGGTGAGTAGAGGGGGTCTGGAATAAAATACATCAGAGACCCAGGAGTCTGTAGAGGGGGTCTGGAATAAAATATATCAGAGATCCAGGAGTCTGTAGTGGTGAGTAGAGGGGGTCTGGAATAAAATACATCAGAGATCCAGGAGTCTGTAGAGGGGGTCTGGAATAAAATACATCAGAGATCCAGGAGTCTGTAGTGGTGAGTAGAGGGGGTCTGGAATAAAATACATCAGAGACCCAGGAGTCTGTAGTGGTGAGTAGAGGGGGTCTGGAATAAAATACATCAGAGATCCAGGAGTCTGTAGTGGTGAGTAGAGGGGGTCTGGAATAAAATACATCAGAGATCCAGGAGTCTGTAGTGGTGAGTAGAGGGGGTCTGGAATAAAATACATCAGAGATCCAGGAGTCTGTAGTGGTGAGTAGAGGGGGTCTGGAATAAAATACATCAGAGATCCAGGAGTCTGTAGAGGTGAGTAGAGGGGGTCTGGAATAAAATACATCAGAGATCCAGGAGTCTGTAGTGGTGAGTAGAGGGGGTCTGGAATAAAATACATCAGAGATCCAGGAGTCTGTAGTGGTGAGTAGAGGGGGTCTGGAATAAAATACATCAGAGACCCAGGAGTCTGTAGTGGTGAGTAGAGGGGGTCTGGAATAAAATACATCAGAGACCCAGGAGTCTGTAGTGGTGAGTAGAGGGGGTCTGGAATAAAATACATCAGAGATCCAGGAGTCTGTAGTGGTGCGTAGAGGGGGTCTGGAATAAAATACATCAGAGACCCAGGAGTCTGTAGTGGTGAGTAGAGGGGGTCTGGAATAAAATACATCAGAGATCCAGGAGTCTGTAGTGGTGAGTAGAGGGGGTCTGGAATAAAATACATCAGAGACCCAGGAGTCTGTAGTGGTGAGTAGAGGGGGTCTGGAATAAAATACATCAGAGATCCAGGAGTCTGTAGATGGGGTCTGGAATAAAATACATCAGAGATCCAGGAGTCTGTAGTGGTGAGTAGAGGGGGTCTGGAATAAAATACATCAGAGATCCAGGAGTCTGTAGTGGTGAGTAGAGGGGGTCTGGAATAAAATACATCAGAGACCCAGGAGTCTGTAGTGGTGAGTAGAGGGGGTCTGGAATAAAATACATCAGAGACCCAGGAGTCTGTAGTGGTGAGTAGAGGGGGTCTGGAATAAAATACATCAGAGACCCAGGAGTCTGTAGTGGTGAGTAGAGGGGGTCTGGAATAAAATACATCAGAGACCCAGGAGTCTGTAGTGGTGAGTAGAGGGGGTCTGGAATAAAATACATCAGAGATCCAGGAGTCTGTAGTGGTGAGTAGAGGGGGTCTGGAATAAAATACATCAGAGACCCAGGAGTCTGTAGTGGTGAGTAGAGGGGGTCTGGAATAAAATACATCAGAGATCCAGGAGTCTGTAGTGGTGAGTAGAGGGGGTCTGGAATAAAATACATCAGAGACCCAGGAGTCTGTAGTGGTGAGTAGAGGGGGTCTGGAATAAAATACATCAGAGATCCAGGAGTCTGTAGATGGGGTCTGGAATAAAATACATCAGAGATCCAGGAGTCTGTAGTGGTGAGTAGAGGGGGTCTGGAATAAAATACATCAGAGATCCAGGAGTCTGTAGAGGGGGTCTGGAATAAAATACATCAGAGATCCAGGAGTCTGTAGAGGGGGTCTGGAATAAAATACATCAGAGATCCAGGAGTCTGTAGTGGTGAGTAGAGGGGGTCTGGAATAAAATACATCAGAGACCCAGGAGTCTGTAGTGGTGAGTAGAGGGGGTCTGGAATAAAATACATCAGAGATCCAGGAGTCTGTAGTGGTGAGTAGAGGGGGTCTGGAATAAAATACATCAGAGATCCAGGAGTCTGTAGTGGTGAGTAGAGGGGGTCTGGAATAAAATACATCAGAGGTCCAGGAGTCTGTAGTGGTGAGTAGAGGGGGTCGACTGATCGCGTCTCAGGGCTGGGACATAGGAACTGTGTGTGTATTTCTTACTTTATCAGACTCTGTATGAGTGATGATAGGTACGTGTGAAGGTTATTTTCTCTTTTAAACCCTGCTATCACTTTATGTCCAGGAGATTTTGCGTTTACATGTTTTCTCGGTAGTACGTACAAGTGTGTGCGTGTGTACGTGATGGTTATTAAAACTGAGATCTGCAGGTGAAACGGAGCCACTGGTCGCCCCGCAGGCGCATTTGTTAGTGTTTTTATTTTGTTTATAAAAAGAGGAGAGGAGCGTCCAGCATCTTGGTACAAAAACATCATAGTACATATTCTACTGTTCTATTGTGCTTGCGATGATGTCAGAGGGGAAAAAACATTGGTGGTTGTTGTCATGACTCTCCTGTGACGATCTGAAGGATCAGGTTACACTGGGTCCTCTCTACAGTATGCTCTCTCTCGTAGAGGGGGAATGTCATGACTCTCCTCTGACAATCTGAAAGATCAGGTTACAGTGGGTCCTCTCTACAGTATGCTCTCTCTCGTAGAGGGGGAATGTCATGACTCTCCTCTGACGATCTGAAAGATCAGGTTACAGTATGCTCTCTCTCGTAGAGGGGGAATGTCACGACTCTCCTCTGACGATCTGAAAGATCAGGTTACAGTATGCTCTCTCTCGTAGAGGGGGAATGTCATGACTCTCCTGTGATGATCTGAAGGATCAGGTTATAGTGGGTCCTGTTTATGGGCGGTCATAAAATACGCTGCCTCTATGCTGTGTAGTGTTCGAGCCAATTTGTAATATCGCTGATTTATCATTTAGGCTAGGGTTCATGCAGATATCCAAGGGTTTGCTACGTTCAGTAATGAAAACTGATGAGGTAATAGTAATTCATTAATAAGCGACTGTTTTCATAAGATATGAAAGTATCGATTCGGAAAATATAGACTCTATACATTTTTCCTGTGGTGCCGTGACTTCCTAGTTAATTAAAGTTTATATTATTAATTTAATCACGTAATAATAATTACACATAGAGAATTGATTTGATAAAATAACAGCCTTCACATTTAATGATACGACATTGTTTTGAAGTAACGTCTTTGTTGTTGTAATATGGCAAATGGACGTGGCAGTTTCACCGCTACGGATTCCAGCTTTAAGTTTGGCGTTAACAGGATGTTTGTTGTCTTCCTCCTGCAAGCATGTGACTGTGATCCTGATGGTTCCCTGAACGGGGGCATCTGTGACGGGCATGATGAGCCATCCCTGGGCATGGTCGCTGGGCGGTGCCGCTGTAAGGACCATGTGGAGGGACCTCGCTGTGACAAATGCAAGTCTGGCTTTTTCGGCCTGAGTGCAGAGAATCCCCGTGGCTGCCAAAGTGAGTGGAGAGGAGTAGGAGTATAGGCATGATTCAGTCTAACAAATTGGACTTATTGAAGTACAAATTACCCTCGTTTTGTGTGGTCTTTATGTTCGAGATTTTTTTGCAATCTTTTGTTCAAAAGGTTTAGTTTCGTCAGTGCTATGAATAAACCTATGGATCATATTTTGTAGATATTTCTGTTCCCCTGTGTTTCCCAAAACTCCTGCTCTCCCCCCTCAGTCTGCCCCCAAAACTCCTGCTCTCCCCCCTCAGTCTGCCCCCAAAACTCCTGCTCTCCCCCCTCAGTCTGCCCCCAAAACTCCTGTTCTCCCCCCTCAGTCTGCCCCCAAAACTCCTGCTCTCCCCCCTCAGTCTGCCCCCAAAACTCCTGCTCTCCCCCCTCAGTCTGCCCCCAAAACTCCTGCTCTCCCCCCTCAGTCTGCCCCCAAAACTCCTGCTCCCCCCCCTCAGTCTGCCCCCAAAACTCCTGCTCTCCCACCTCAGTCTGCCCCAAAACTCCTGCTCTCCCCCCTCAGTCTGCCCTCAAAACTCCTGCTCTTCCCCCTCAGTCTGCCCCAAAACTCCTGCTCTCCCCCTTCAGTCTGCCCCATAACTCCTGCTCTCCCCCCTCAGTCTGCCCCATAACTCCTGCTCTCCCCCCCCAGTCTGCCCCATAACTCCTGCTCTTCCCCCTCAGTCTGCCCCAAAACTCCTGCTCTCCCCCTTCAGTCTGCCCCATAACTCCTGCTCTCCCCCCTCAGTCTGCCCCATAACTCCTGCTCTCCCCCCCAGTCTGCCCCATAACTCCTGCTCTCCCCCCTCAGTCTGCCCCATAACTCCTGCTCTCCCCCCTCAGCCTGTCCCATAACTCCTGCTCTCCCCCCTCAGCCTGCCCCATAACTCCTGCTCTCCCCCTCAGTCTGCCCCATAACTCCTGCTCTCCCCCTCAGTCTGCCCCATAACTCCTGCTCTCCCCCCTCAGTCTGCCCCATAACTCCTGCTCTCCCCCCTCAGCCTGTCCCATAACTCCTGCTCTCCCCCCTCAGCCTGTCCCATAACTCCTGCTCTCCCCCCTTTGCCTGCCCCATAACTCCTGCTCTCCCCCCTCAGTCTGCCCCATAACTCCTGCTCTCCCCCCTTAGCCTGTCCCATAACTCCTGCTCTCCCCCCTCACCCTGTCCCATAACTCCTGCTCTCCCCCCTCAGCCTGTCCCATAACTCCTGCTCTCCCCCCTCAGTCTGCCCCATCACTCTTGCTCTCCCCCCTCAGTCTGCCCCATAACTCCTGCTCTCCCCCCTCAGCCTGCCCTATAACTCCTGCTCTCCCCCTTCAGTCTGCCCCATAACTCCTGCTCTCCCCCCTCAGCCTGTCCCATAACTCCTGCTCTCCCCCCTCAGCCTGCCAGTGTGACCCCAGGGGTACGGTGTCAGAGAGACCACAGTGTGACCCTGTGAGCGGGGACTGTTTCTGCAAGCGCCAGGTCACCGGACGCAGCTGTGGCCAGTGTCTGGTAAGGGTTCATGAGAGCCTCCCTCTTCTAACCTTAACACGTACGTACCCTCACACTCTCTCTTCTCTTCCTCTCTCATTCTTACACTCTCTCTCTCTCTCTTTCTCACATACACCCTCCGGAATTCATAGGTGTTTCTGAGTGATTCACATCCCCCTGTCACTCACCTAACTTCCTTGCCATGCCAGTAACAGTACCCAGGAATGTCTAAATTTAGCCCAGGGATGTCAGACCTCTCCGGTTGGTGTGGGTTACAGCAGGTTAAAAATGGTCAGCAGGCATTGGTCCTGACTGAGTGGTTCCTGAATTCTCAGAAGCTGCATAAAGTCAAGAACAGTCAAGAACAGACAACCACTATTTTCCCCCATAACTTAAACTCTACCAGCCTGCACTTATACACTATGCAATTTTGATAGACATGATGTATTTACAGTAAGTCATTATGATAGACAGGATGTATTTACAGTAAGTCATTATGATAGACAGGATGTATTTACAGTAAGACATTTTGATAGACAGGATGTATTTACAGTAAGTCATTTTGATAGACAGGATGTAGTTACAGTAAGTCATTTTGATAGACAGGATGTTTTTACAGTAAGTTATTTTGATAGACAGGATGTAGTTACAGTAAGTCATTTTGATAGACAGGATGTAGTTACAGTAAGTCATTTTGATAGACAGGATGTATTTACAGTAAGTCATTTTGATAGACAGGATGTATTTACAGTAAGTCATTTTGATAGACAGGATGCGTTTACAGTAAGTCATTTTGATTGACAGGATGTGTTTACAGTAAGTCATTTTGATAGACAGGATGTATTTACAGTAAGTCATTTTGATAGACAGGATGTATTTACAGTAAGTCATTTTGATAGACAGGATGTATTTACAGTAAGTCATTTTGATAGACATGATGTATTTACAGTAAGTCATTTTGATAGACAGGATGCATTTACAGTAAGTCATTTTGATAGACAGGATGTATTTACAGTAAGTCATTTTGATAGACAGGATGTAGTTACAGTAAGTCATTTTGATAGACAGGATGTATTTACAGTAAGTCATTTTGATATACAGGATGTATTTGGAGCTAGGAACACCTGGTTGAGATATCTGAGTCGCCATCTATGACTCATATCCAAACCCATCAGCTGACATGTATGATCCAGTAACCCTGGCTGATGCAGTTGGTAGGTGGGAATGCAGTCTGTCTGGTGCTAACAGCTGTCTCTGTCTGTCTCCCTCCTGCCCACAGCCAGAACACTGGGCACTGAGTCACGACCTGAATGGCTGTAGAGACTGTGACTGTGATGTGGGCGGAGCCACAGATAACCAGTGAGTGACATTGTGATCTGTTTCTGCATCACATACAATTAATAAAAAACAAAATGTCCTCTTAATGTATATCTCTACCAATGAATTTGATTCATGTTGTACAACTACAGGATTACTGAATAGACCTTTTATCTGTCTTCCTCAGCTGCTCAATGGAGAATGGGCAGTGTCGTTGTCGTAGTCATATGGTGGGCCGTCAATGTACCCAGGTGGAGTCTGGGTACTTCTTCATGGCTCTGGACCACTATATCTACGAGGCTGAGCTGGCCATGCTGGGACAGGTAACTACTGCTGCTCCCTACGCACAGAACAGACAGGGCTGTTATTTACATTGTTTACACTGTCTATGTTTGACTTTGGGTGAAAAAATGAAAGAAATTATCACCCTTCTCTTTCTTGCACAAGCATTAACACTAGCACTAACACTCAAACTCACAGTCACAGTCACCCTCACATTAACACTAACACTAGCACTAGCACTCATACTCACAGTCACCCTCACATTAACACTAGCACTAACACTAGCACTAACACTAGCACTAGCACTCATACTCACAGTCACCCTCACATTAACACTAACACTAGCACTCATACTCACAGTCACCCTCACATTAACACTAGCACTAGCACTCATACTCACAGTCACCCTCACATTAACACTAACACTAGCACTCATACTCACAGTCACCCTCACATTAACACTAACACTAACACTAGCACTAGCACTAACACTAACACTAGCACTAGCTCTCATACTCACAGTCACCCTCACATTAACACTAGTACTAACACTAGCACTAACACTAACACTAGCACTCATACTCACAGTCACCCTCACATTAACACTAACACTAGCACTCATACTCACAGTCACCCTCACATTAACACTAACACTAGCACTCATACTCACAGTCACCCTCACATTAACACGAGCACTAACACTAGCACTAGCACTAACACTAACACTAACACTAGCTCTCATACTCACAGTCACCCTCACATTAACACGAGCACTAACACTAACACTAACACTAACACTAACACTAACACTAGCTCTCATACTCACAGTCACCCTCACATTAACACTAGTACTAACACTAACACTAACACTAACATTAACACTAACACTAGCACTAACATTAACACTAGCACTAACACTAACATTAACACTAGCACTAACACTAACACTAGCACTAACATTAACACTAGCACTAACACTAACACTAGCACTAGCACTAACACTAGCACTAGCACTAACATTAACACTAGCACTAACATTAGCACTAGCACTAGCACTAACACTAACACTAGCACTAACACTAACACTAACACTAGCACTAGCACTAGCATTAGCACTAACATTAACACTAGCACTAACATTAGCACTAGCACTAACACTAGCACTAGCATTAACACTAGCACTAACACTCATCAACACTAGCATTAACACTAGCACTAACATTAACACTAGCATTAACACTAGCACTAACATTAACACTAGCACTCATACTAACACTAGCACTCATACTCACAGTTACCTTCACATTAACACTAACACTAGCACTAGCATTCATACTCACAGTCACAGTAGCACTAACGCTGACTTAGCTGATAGCTGCTTTATAAATAATAAAAAAATGACTTACTCTGTCTATGATTTGTGGTTGTCTCACCTAGCCACCATAAGGTAAATGCACTAACTGTAAGTCGTTTTGGATAACAGCGTCTGCTAAATTACTAAAATGTATTTGTGTGTGTATCCAGGGCTGCAGTGTGGAGCAGAGGGAGCACCAGCCTGGGCGCCCTACCACCTGGACTGGCACTGGGTTTGCCAAGGTCCCAGAGGGCAGCAGCCTGGATTTCTCCATCAACATCATCCCCTACTCCATGGAGTACGACCTCCTCATCCGCTATGAGTCGCAAGTTAGTGCCTAGTTACTCACGCACACGTTTGAACACACACACAAACACATACAATTTGATTTGATTTACCCATGCATACACACACACACACACACACACACACACACACACACACACACACACACACACACACACACACACACACACACACACACACACACACACACCTCTATTCTCTGGGTGTGTACTGTACAGTGTGTATATGACTTTTATTGTGGTGTGTGTGTTGTGTTAGATGCCACGGGACTTGGAGGAGGTCCGTGTGACTATCATTCGGCCAGGGCCCATTCCCACCAGCAGCCCATGTGGAAACACCATCCCTGCAGACGACATGCTCACGGTTTCCCTGCCTGCAGGATCCAGGTGAGGGACACACACAGACACACACCTCACTATGGAATATACAGGTCGCCTAGCGGTTAAGAGAATTTGACCAATAACCTAAAGGTTGCTGGTTCGAATCTCCGAGTTGAATAGGTGAAAAATCTGCCGATGTGCCCTTGAGCATGGCACTTAACCCTAATTGCTTCTCTAAGTCACTCTGGATAAGCATTTCACTACACTTTCCTCTAGTGTGTGTGTGTTTGTGTGTGTGTGATGCAGGTTTGTCGTGCTGCCTCAATCTATCTGCTTGGAGAGAGGAGTTAGTTACACGCTTCACTTTGAGTTCAGTCGCTATCTGGAACGGAACAATGTTCTCATTCCCGGTACAACTGCTGCCAACATTCTAGTGGACTCTGTGAGTATCAATACTCAACAAAGGATATGTTTGTCTGGACATCTCTCTCTCTCTTTCTCTCTCCCTCTCTATTCTTTATCTCTCCCTCTCTATTCTTTATCTCTCCCTCTCTCTTTCTTTCTAATTGTGTTCTTCTTATGTAGTCTAGCTAAAACTCCTCCCTCCTTCCTCTCCAGATTTCCCTTCTCCCTCGTTACTCCTCCCTGGAGATGTTCATCGGCGGAGACCCCGCCTCCATCGCCCGGAAACAGAGCTACGAGCGCTACCGCTGCCATGACGGGGCTAAGAGCGTGACACGCCCCCAGATCAGTGACGTCTGTGCCAAACTCATCACCAGCATGTCAGCCATCATTAACCATGGAGCTTTGGGTATGTCAACTCTCCTACAGTTCACAAATGAACCTCATCCACTAGGGGAGTTCAGATAGTCGCTGTCGTCAAAGATGCCTGGTGATACCTAAATACCGAACTTATTTGCAATGAAATTAAAATGTTTTAATCACTTCCTTCTTCTTCACAGCTTGCCAGTGTGACCCCCAGGGTTCAGTCAGCTCAGTGTGTGACATGCGCGGAGGTCAGTGTCGCTGTAGGTCCAATGTGATTGGACGGCGCTGTGACCACTGTGGTCCTGGGACGTACGGCTTTGGACCTGCAGGATGTAAAGGTGAGTGTCGTAACCCCAGTCAACCACACAGAGTCAAACTCCTGCTGTTATCTAGTAGGGTACACACATAGTTTCTTCTGCAGAGGTGCATTGGACTGTTCTATCTGTCCGTCCGTCTCTACTGGTGGCATCCCTTGGGGCCTTTATTACCCACTGACCCCCTCCCTCACGCCTCTCTTCATCTACCCTTTCCTATACATCTCTCCCTTGTTCTCTCTATCTCTCTCTCTAGCCTGTGAGTGTAGTCTGGAAGGTGCGGTCACTCGGTTCTGTGACCAGCTGACTGGGCAGTGCCCATGCAGCCAGGGTGCGTTTGGCCAGCGGTGCGATGGCTGCCACGCAGGACACTGGGGCTTCCCCAACTGTAAGCAGTGCCTATGTAACGGACACGCTGAGGAGTGCCACCAGAGGACCGGAGCCTGTCTCAACTGCAGGGAAAACACTGGAGGGGACAAATGTGACAGGTGGGGATTCACCATGGGGACAGTGGAGAATCTGGGGATAAGTATGAAGGTACCACTATTAAATGTAATTGCGCTATTACTGTATTTCAAGGTGTGCCAACGGTTACTACGGCAACCCGGTGCTGGGCACAGGTAACAGTAACCGATGCCAGCCCTGCCCCTGCCCGGATGGCCCAAACAGCGGAAGACACTTTGCTACCTCCTGTCACCAGGACAACCGCAACAGACAGGTGGTCTGCAACTGTAACCAAGGATACACAGGTACAGCTCACACCTCCATTGAGGTGTCTTCTCTCTCTCCCTCTCTTGTTCTTCCTCCTCTTCCTTAGCCAGGGAAGTGGATGATGAGGAACAGTTTGATCATGTCTGCATGAATGAGCATGTGTATCATAGGGCTAATTTAATGATGCACTGTGAATGGAGATGATTGGTTGGTTAGTGTGATTTAAACTCGCCACGGTGGGTCTTCTGGTGAACCAAATAAAAAATCTGTGGACAAATAGTCTCGTAGAAAGTTCCTCGGACCAGAATGAGTGTGGAATGATAACGTGTTTCCTCCCTTACCTTACTTGGCACAGGGGGGATGGTTAAGCGCTCCGAGGGTTCCTTCAAGCGTGAGTAATGATGATGGGAAACCACCCTCCCTAAAAATAAATTAAGAACTGCCCCTGCATGGCTTCAGCACCCCACCTATCTATGGTGCTGTGCCACAATACACTCCTGCCTCAGAGTAGATGAAATTCCTATAAACTGATCCAGAATCAGTTTTGAACGATTGTATAACAAATAACTGTAATTGAGTTGGATGACTGATACTGAGTCTGGGTCAGCTTCTACGGTATCTCCTGTGTATATCAACTATTATGTTATACTGGGCACATATACAGTCAGTGCTTGTTACTCCTGCTGAATCACACAGGCACCAAGCAGCAGGCAGACAACCAACTGAAAACAACAACATCTCTGCCATGCTGCATTCTGTCTTGTCATTCTCTGCCTCCGTTAAACAGACACAAAATACAGGAACAGGTCTGACACTCATAGCAGACACGCTGAAGCTGTGAGAGTGACACTACGCCAACCTATGTGTTCACTCACACCCACTGTGAGCCTGTGACAAATAGACATATCCTAACAGCTGCTTTTCTCTGCTTTAGATAGCTTTGCTGCTACAATCATGATGTGCTTTACTGTAAATGCACAATGGAACAAACAAAGTCTCTGTGGAATCAAACTGTGTTCAAGCTCTGTACTTTAATGTATTCTCCAATTAAAAATAATTTACAGTAGAAATGACACTCAATTTATTGGGCCCTCTGTGTCATCTTACCTTGTTGTATACATTTAGCCTTTCAGTTTCCACAAAATAATGGTATCACAATGCCCATTTATATTTACTGTCAAGTGAGGAAATCCTATGTTGTATTCAACTCGGGGTTAGAATACACTACTTCCCTGCTAGGAGTGATCTCTCTCCTTGTTTTGCTGGAGAGACCTCAAAACCAGCAGCTGTAGGTTGTCTGTCAAACCCAAAAGTCAGCCGCCCTCCACCCCAGCATACTCTGCCCCCTGCAGCCGTCAGTTGGACAAAAAAATGTAAAGTATGTCTCCCTTCCTCTGAATCCATCCTTAGAAAAGATGGGCTCTTTGTGAGAGAAGTAAATCGTTCACGGTGTCTGCCAAAATGCTGAAGCACAGTGTTGTCTTAGAAACCACCTAAAGCAAGACCGATTGAAGACCAACACCGAGACCAGAACAATGAGAGTCCAATTCAAGACCATGACTGTAATTGTTCCAAATCATCACCACAATAAAGAGTTGATAATGTCCAGTATTTCTGTGTTCATATTTCAGAAGGACATATGGATCGTTTAGACATTAAAAATGGTGAAGAAATGCACGCTGAGGAAAATAGAGAGACACTCTACACATGATCACAAACCCAAACAGGTTTCTGATAGATAGAAATACCAAATATGTAACAAATTCCTCTGTCTGCCCTCTCTTGGTAAGCGTGCAACTTTCAAACAATTGCCCCCACTCTTCTCTGCCAGCTGCACGCAGTAGATTGACATTTATTGGGATGAGTCTTGTCCTGGAGGCAGAGCAGACCGATTTCCACTAGATGGGCCAGTGGCAAAGTCAAAGTTAATTATGTAGGCCTATAGTAATAATGTATGAAAACCAAAATTAGCTTTTTGATCTTAATTTAAGATAAGGGTTAGGCATAAGGTTAGCAATTTGTTTAAAATGAGGGTTAAAATGGGATTTTATGACTTTGTGGCTGTGCCAGCTAGTTACTACCCCGCAGAGCAGCCTCCAATACATGAGTCATCACAATAAATGCCAACCTGCGCAAGCAGAGCAAGAAAATTCAGATAAGTGCGACAAGTTTTGAACATACTGAGCTGAGAATTTTTTTGTAGACTGCAGAATTTTTATTTTCTTCCCAAGCTTCAGAAGGCTATTTCAGTCCACTATTACAGGACTAGTAAAGGCCCAGAAATGTATTTTCTTCCAAAAAAGTATATTTTTATTAATTATATAATTTCTATTCTGATTTTCAAGCACCCCTACTTCCCACGGCAATGGTTTTGAGGATATTTTGGAATGAAAGAAAAGGACAGTAATGTTACAAGACAAGTAGGAAGCGATATCATGACAGAAGTGTGGATATTTGGCCTGGCAAAGCGTTTTTATGCGCTGACTGAATGGGAGCTGATAATGAGTTTTTTACTCCGCTGGTCTCTGGAAGAAATTATGAGTCCTCCTTGTCCGAGACCGTGTCAAGACCGAGTAAAAATGTATCCTACACTGAGACAAGACCGACAGCACTCAATACTGTTAACTAACTTCCAAACGAGCTTCAATGCCATACAACACTCCTTCCGTGGCCTCCAACTGTTCTTAAACGCTAGTAAAACTATATGCATGCTCTTCAACTGATCGCTGCCTGCACCCGCTTGCCCAACTAGCATCACTACTCTGGACGGTTCTGACTTAGAATATGTGGACAACTATAAATACCTAGGTGTCTGGCTAGACTGTAAACTCTCCTTCCAGACTCATATTAAGCATCTCCAATCCAAAATTAAATCTAGAATCTGCTTCCTATTTTGCAACAAAGCCTCCTTCACTCACGTTGCCAAACATACCCTCGTAAAACGGACTATGCTACCGATCTATAAGTCTTTACTAGGTAATGCTATGCCTTATCTCAGCTCACTGGTCACCATAACAACACCCACCTGTAGCACGTGCTCCAGCAGGTATATCTCACTGGTCATCCCCAAAGCCAACACCTCCTTTGGCCGCCTTTCCTTCCAGTTCTCTGCTGCCAATGACTGGAACAATTTGCAAAATGGCTGAAGTTGAAAACTGATATCTCCCTCACTAACTTTAAGCATCAGCTATCAGAGCAGCTCACCGATCGCTGCAGCTGTACACAGCGCATCTGTAAATAGCCCATCCAACTACCTACCTCATCTCCATATTGTTTTTATTTACTTTTTTTTTGCGTTATTGACTGTATTCTGATTTTGTTACCCAGGAGATAAACAGTGATTAGTGAGGAGCTCTGTTGCAGAGTGGATTATGCTTCAGCCCATGTATAACTCTGTGTTGTTGTTTTTTTTGTCACACTGCTTTGCTTTATCTTGGCCAGGTCGCAGTTGTAAATGAGAACTTGTTCTCAACTGGCCTACCTGGTTAAATAAAGGTGAAATTAAAAATAAATACAAATATGTGGTCTCAAGAACGGACTCTACAACACTGCTGAAGCATAATCCACTCTGCAACAGAGCTCCTCACTAATCACTGTTTATCTCCTGGGTAACCAAACTCCCTTTTAACACAAGATGTGATAGCATTGCACAATGATAATATATGAAACATTTTCAAGTATCTAACATCATGTGTACATCCTGATAACAACTTTATTGATAGTCACTGAGCTGGGTTTCACCACTTGTCTCTGTCTATCTGCATAAGCTATCAAACTATAAGCTTCTCACTTAAATTCACTGGAAAACTGTTTGGAAATACTTGAAAATACCAAGTCATTTTTCACCCTCACCCAGCCAATAAATATCTCAATATCAACATAAGATATCCCACTTTCCAACTCTGTCCATCCAAAAATCTCCCTCCTTCTCCCTCAATCTTTTTTCCTTTTGGGTCACAGGTTCCCGGTGTGAGGAGTGTGCCCCTGGTTACTACGGTAACCCCTCCCAGCCAGGTGGGCGGTGCCAGCCGTGCAGGTGCAGTAACAACATTGACATGTCAGACCTGGATGCGTGTGACCGGAGGACAGGAGAGTGTGAGAAGTGTCTCTACAACACAGAGGGACCGGACTGTGGGGTGTGCAAGAGTGGTTACTATGGAGACGCCTCGCGACGCAACTGCAGAAGTGAGTGACTGTTGAAGCATCCTTTTTACACAAAAAAACTTAACAACCATTCATTTTAGACTCTATATGTATATTTTTTATCTACTTTTTTCTGTTTCATCAGAGTGCACCTGTAACTTCCTGGGCACAGAGCAAACCCAGTGTACAGCACGGGATGAGTGTGTCTGCCAGCGTGCCACGGGGCAGTGCCAGTGTCTACCCAACACTATCGGCCTGACATGTGACCACTGTAAGCCCAACTACTGGAACCTGGCTAGTGGGCGGGGCTGTGAGGCCTGCGGCTGTGAACCCAACAACGCTGTCAACCCCGCCTGCAACGAGGTGTGGGTGTGGTTCCATTATTAAGGTGCTTCGTGGGATAAACCTCTTCTGTGACTTCATGCTCATGTTTGTTCTCTCTGTGCCCCAGTTCACTGGAAAGTGTCAGTGTCGTGACGGATTTGGTGGGAAGACCTGTACAGACTGCCAAGAGAACTACTGGGGTGACCCAAGGATCCAGTGTAGAGGTCAGCATTAACAGAAGCGCCATGTAACATGTTATTCATAAGAATGGCATCAAAATATCAGCAGCAGACATATACTAACGATCTCCGACTTTCTCTCTCTCTCTCTCTCTCTCTCTCTCTCTCTCTCTCTCTCTCTCTCTCTCTCTCTCTCTCGCTTTCTCTCTCTTGGCATGGGAAACATGTTAACATTGCCAAACAAGTTAAGTAGATAATATACAAAAGTGAAATAAACAATATAAATTAACAGTAAACATTACACTCACAGAAATTCCAAAAGAATAAAGACATCGGGTTTGTTTTCAAATTATTTGTGGGTCTGCGTAATCTGAGGGAAATACGTGTCTATAATATGGTCATGCATTTGGCAGGAGGTTAGGAAGTGCAGCTCAGTTTCCACCTCATTTTGTGGGCAGTGTGCACATAGCCTCTCTTCTCTTGACAGCCAGGTCTGCTTTACGGCTGCCTTTCACAATAGCAAGGCTATGCTCACTGAGTAGGTACATAGTCAAAGCTTTCCTTAAGTTTGGGTCAGTCACAGTGGTCAGGTATTCTGCCACTATGTACTCTCTGTTTAGGGCCAAATAGCATTCCAGTTTGCTCTATTTTTTGTTAATTCTTTCCAATCAAGTAATTTTTGTTTTCTCATGATTTGGTTGGGTCTAATTGTATAGCTGTCCTGGGGCTCTGTGGGGTGTGTTTGTGTTTGTGAACAGAGCTCCAGGACCAGCTTGCTTAGGTGACTTTTCTCCAGGCTAATTCTGCTCTGCGTTATTTGGTGTTTTACGTTGTACATGAAGGATATTTTCTTTGTGTTGTTGTTTGTTTATTATTTTCCACTTTTCCCAGAAGTGGTTAAGAGTCTATGGGTTCTTCAATTACATTGAGCTGATTTCTGACGTGCTGTTCCTTTTTTTTCCGTAGTGTATTTCTGTATTGTTTTAGTGATTCACCATAGTGAAGGTGTAGACTCGGGTTTTCTGGGTCGCTATGTTTTTGGTTGGACAAGTTTATCAATTTCTTTCTTAGGTTTTTGCATTCTTCATCAAACAATTTGTCCTTGTTGTTCATTTTCTTCAGCTTTCTGTTTGATTGATTTGATAGGGAAGCTGAGAGGTCAAATATACTGTTTAGATTTTCTACTGCTACGTTTACACCTTCACTACTACAGTGGAACGTTTTGTCCACGAAGTTGTTGAAAAGGGATTGAATTTGTTGTTGCCTAATTGTTTTTTGGTAGATTTCCACACTACATTCCTTCCATCTACAGCATTTCTTAATATTACTCAGTTCCTTTGGCTTTGATGCCTCAGGCTTGAGTATTGCTCTGTTCAGGTAGACAGTGATTTTGCTGTGGTCTGATAGGGGTGTCAGTGGGTTGACTGTGAACGCTCTGAGAGACTCTGGGTTGAGGTCAGTGATAAAGTAGTCTACAGTACTACTGCCATGTATCCACTATAGGAGTCCCCTCGAAGCCTACCGTTGACTATGTACATACCCAGCATGGGACAGAGCTGCAGGAGGTGTGACCCGTTTTTGTTGGTTATGTTGTCGTAGTTGTGCCGAGGGGGGCATATAGGGGAGGGAATGCTGTCACCTCCAGGTAGGTGTTTGTCCCCCTGTGTGCTGAGGGGGGCATATAGGGGAGGGAATGCTGTCCCCTCCAGGCAGGTGTTTGTCCCCCTGTGTGCTGAGGGGGGCATATAGGGGAGGGAATGCTGTCCCCTCCAGGTAGGTGTTTGTCCCCCTGTGTGCTGAGGGGGGCATATAGGGGAGGGAATGCTGTCCCCTCCAGGCAGGTGTTTGTCCCCCTGTGTGCTTAGGGTGTCAGGTTCTGTCCAGTTCTGGCATTTAGGTCACCACAGACTAGTACATGTCCCTGGGCCTGGTAATGATTGATTTCCCCCTCCAGGATGGAGAAGCTGTCTTTATTAAAGTATGGGGATTCTAGTGGGGGGATATAGATAGCACATATGAGGACATTTTTCTCTGTTGAGATCATTTCCTTTTGAATTTCTAGCCAGATGAAAAATGTCCCTGTTTTGATTAATTTAATAGCGTGAGTTAGGTCTGCTCTGTACCAAATTAGCACACCCCCTGAGTCTCTTCTCTGTTTCACACCTGGTAGTTTGGTGGATGGGATTACCAGCTCTCTGTAACCTAGAGGGAAACCAGTGGGTCCATCTCCTCTATACTATGTTTCTTGTAGGATGACAATGTCTGTATTTCCGATTTCTTTGATGAAATCCAGGTTCCTACTTTTTAGGCCAAAGGCAGATGGCATCAGGCCTTGGTTATTCCAGGATGAGTTTACATTTACATTTTACATTTTAGTCATTTAGCAGACGCTCTTATCCAGAGCGACTTACAGCGCTGTGTCATGCCACGGGATGGTCTGGTTAATATAGCACTGTGTCATGCCAGGGGATGGTCTGGTTAATATAGCACTGTGCCATGCCAGGGGATGGTCTGGTTAATATAGCACTGTGTCATGCCAGGGGATGGTCTGGTTAATATAGCACTGTGCCATGCCAGGGGATGGTCTGGTTAATATAGCACTGTGTCATGCCAGGGGATGGTCTGGTTAATATAGCACTGTGTCATGCCAGGGGATGGTCTGGTTAATATAGCACTGTGCCATGCCAGGGGATGGTCTAGTTAATATAGCACTGTGCCATGCCAGGGGATGGTCTGGTTAATATAGCACTGTGTCATGCCAGGGGATGGTCTGGTTAATATAGCACTGTGCCATGCCAGGGGATGGTCTGTGTTAATATAGCACTGCACCATGCCAGGGGATGGTCTGGTTAATATAGCACTGTGCCATGCCAGGGGATGGTCTGGTTAATATAGCACTGTGCCAGGGGATGGTCTGGTTAATATAGCACTGTGTTATGCCAGGGGATGGTCTGGTTAATATAGCACTGTGTCATGCCAGGGGATGGTCTGGTTAATATGGCACTGTGCCATGCCAGGGGATGGTCTGGTTAATATAGCACTTTGTCATACCAGGGAATGGTCTGTGTGGAAGATACGGTTGCTTATGTTCCCATTTTTATAATAGTCAGCAAAAAGTGTGTCTTGATTTTCCATAAGGAGCTTGATTTTGTACTATTTTCATGTCTTATTATTCTTTACATACGAGGGTAATGTATTTTAATTACCTCTGAACAGCGGGAGGGTGCTTCTAAGGCCTCTCCATTTGGTTGGGGCTCTCCTGCCATTGTTGGGCTCAAGAGCTTTAACACCTCTCACTTGACACGTCATTGCTAATTGAAGTTGTATCAACATCACATTCTGTCCAAAATCAGGTTGTAGGTTTCGAGTTTTGATTTGGAGTGATGGTTATGTTGTGGAGGGTAGAATCCTGTATATGTCCTGGTGACATAGTGTTGTGGAGGGTAGTATCCTGTATATGTCCTGGTGACATAGTGTTGTGGAGGGTAGTATCCTGTATATGTCCTGGTGACATAGTGAAGGTTATGTTGTGGAGGGTAGTATCCTGTATATGTCCTGGTGACATAGTGTTGTGGAGGGTAGTATCCTGTATATGTCCTGGTGACATAGTGTTGTGGAGGGTAGTATCCTGTATATGTCCTGGTGACATAGTGTTGTGGAGGGTAGTATCCTGTATATGTCCTGGTGACATAGTGTTGTGGAGGGTAGTATCCTGTATATGTCCTGGTGACATAGTGTTGTGGAGGGTAGTATCCTGTATATGTCCTGGTGACATAGTGTTGTGGAGGGTAGTATCCTGTATACGTCCTGGTGACATAGTGTTGTGGAGGGTAGTATCCTGTATATGTCCTGGTGACATAGTGTTGTGGAGGGTAGTATCCTGTATATGTCCTGGTGACATAGTGTTGTGGAGGGTAGTATCCTGTATATGTCCTGGTGACATAGTGTTGTGGAGGGTAGTATCCTGTATATGTCCTGGTGACATAGTGTTGTGGAGGGTAGTATCCTGTATATGTCCTGGTGACATAGTGTTGTGGAGGGTAGTATCCTGTATATGTCCTGGTGACATAGTGTTGTGGAGGGTAGTATCCTGTATATGTCCTGGTGACATAGTGTTGTGGAGGGTAGTATCCTGTATATGTCCTGGTGACATAGTGTTGTGGAGGGTAGTATCCTGTATATGTCCTGGTGACATAGTGTTGTGGAGGGTAGTATCCTGTATATGTCCTGGTGACATAGTGGTGTGGAGGGTAGTATCCTGTATATGTCCTGGTGACATAGTGAAGGTTATGTTGTGGAGGGTAGTATCCTGTATATGTCCTGGTGACATAGTGTTGTGGAGGGTAGTATCCTTTATATGTCCTGGTGACATAGTGAAGGTTATGTTGTGGAGGGTAGCATCCTGTATATGTCCTGGAGACATAGTGAAGGTTATATTGTGGAGGGTAGCATCCTGTATATGTCCTGGTGACATAGTGGTGTGGAGGGTAGTATCCTTTATATGTCCTGGTGACATAGTGAAGGTTATGTTGTGGAGGGTAGTATCCTGTATATGTCCTGGAGACATAGCGTTGTGGAGAGTAGCATCCTGTATATGTCCTGGTGACATAGTGTTGTGGAGGGTAGTATCCTGTATATGTCCTGGTGGCATAGTGTTGTGGAGGGTAGCATCCTGTATATGTCCTGGTGACATAGTGTTGTGGAGGGTAGCATCCTGTATATGTCCTGGTGACATAGTATTGTGGAGGGTAGTATCCTGTATATGTCCTGGTGACATAGTGTTGTGGAGGGTAGTATCCTGTATATGTCCTGGTGACATAGTGTTGTGGAGGGTAGTATCCTGTATATGTCCTGGTGACATAGTGTTGTGGAGGGTAGTATCCTGTATATGTCCTGGTGACATAGTGAAGGTTATGTTGTGGAGGGTAGCATCCTGTATATGTCCTGGTGACATAGTGAAGGTTATGTTGTGGAGGGTAGTATCCTGTATATGTCCTGGAGACATAGTGTTGTGGAGGGTAGTATCCTGTATATGTCCTGGTGACATAGTGTTGTGGAGGGTAGTATCCTGTATATGTCCTGGTGACATAGTGTTGTGGAGGGTAGCATCCTGTATATGTCCTGGTGACATAGTATTGTGGAGGGTAGTATCCTGTATATGTCCTGGTGACATAGTGTTGTGGAGGGTAGTATCCTGTATATGTCCTGGTGACATAGTGTTGTGGAGGGTAGTATCCTGTATATGTCCTGGTGACATAGTGTTGTGGAGGGTAGTATCCTGTATATGTCCTGGTGACATAGTGAAGGTTATGTTGTGGAGGGTAGCATCCTGTATATGTCCTGGTGACATAGTGAAGGTTATCTTGTGGAGGGTAGTATCCTGTATATGTCCTGGTGACATAGTGTTGTGGAGGGTAGTATCCTGTATATGTCCTGGTGGCATAGTGTTGTGGAGGGTAGTATCCTGTATATGTCCTGGTGACATAGTGTTGTGGAGGGTAGTATCCTGTATATGTCCTGGTGACATAGTGTTGTGGAGGGTAGTATCCTGTATATGTCCTGGTGACATAGTGTTGTGGAGGGTAGTATCCTGTATATGTCCTGGTGGCATAGTGAAGGTTATCTTGTGGAGGGTAGTATCCTGTATATGTCCTGGTGACATAGTGTTGTGGAGGGTAGTATCCTGTATATGTCCTGGTGACATAGTGTTGTGGAGGGTAGTATCCTGTATATGTCCTGGTGGCATAGTGTTGTGGAGGGTAGTATCCTGTATATGTCCTGGTGACATAGTGTTGTGGAGGGTAGTATCCTGTATATGTCCTGGTGACAGTGTTGTGGAGGGTAGTATCCTGTATATGTCCTGGTGACATAGTGTTGTGGAGGGTAGTATCCTGTATATGTCCTGGTGACATAGTGTTGTGGAGAGTAGCATCCTGTATATGTCCTGGTGACATAGTGTTGTGGAGGGTAGTATCCTGTATATGTCCTGGTGACATAGTGTTGTGGAGGGTAGTATCCTGTATATGTCCTGGTGACATAGTGTTGTGGAGGGTAGTATCCTGTATATGTCCTGGTGACATAGTGTTGTGGAGGGTAGTATCCTGTATATGTCCTGGTGACATAGTGTTGTGGAGGGTAGTATCCTGTATATGTCCTGGTGGCATAGTGTTGTGGAGGGTAGTATCCTGTATATGTCCTTGCCAAAGAATCCAAGTTTATCCATCTTTTTTTTAAGAACATGCTGTAAAATGCAGAAGCTCATCTGCTCATGACCTCTCTCTCTCTCTCTCTCTCTCTCTCTCTCTCTCCATCTCTCTCTCTCTCTCTCTCTCTCTCTCTCTCTCTCTCTCTCTCTCTCTCTCTCTCTCTCTCTCTCTCTCTCTCTCTCTCTCTCTCTCTCTCTCTCTCTCTCTCTCTCTCTCTCTCTCTCTCTCTCTCTCTCTCTCTCTCTCTCATCTCTCCATCTCTCCATCTCTCTCTCTCTCTCTCTCTCTCTCTCTCTCTCTCTCTCTCTCTCTCTCTCTCTCTCTCTCTCTCTCTCTCTCTCCATCTCTCTCTCTCTCTCTCTCTCTCCATCTCTCTCTCTCTCTCTCTCTCTCCATCTCGCTCTCTCTCTCTCTCTCTCTCAATTCAATTCAAGGGGCTTTATTGGCATGGGAAACATGCGTTAACATTGCCAAAGCAAGTGAGGTAGATAATAAACAAAAGTGAAACAAACAACACAAATTAACAGTAAATATTACACATACAGAAATTTCAAAACAATAATGACATTACAAATGTCATATTATATATATACAGTGTTGTAACAATGTACAAATGGTTAAAGCACACAAGTTAAAATAAATAAGCATAAATATGGGTTGTATTTACAATGGTGTTTGTTCTTCACTCTCTCTCTCTCTCCATCTCTCTCTCTCTCTCTCCCTCTCCATCTCTCTCTCTCTCCCCCTCTCTCTCTCTCTACATCTCTCTCTATCTCTCTCTCCATCTCCATCTCTCTGTTCATCTCGCTCTGTCTCTCTCTCTCTCTCCATCTCTCTCTTTCTCCCTCTCTCTCTCCATCTCCATCTCTCTGTCCATCTCGCTCTCTCTTCATCTCTCTGTTCATCTCGCTCTGTCTCTCTCTTAATCTCTCCGTCCATCTCTCTCTCTTCATCTCTCTCCATCCATCTCTCTCTCTCCATCCATCTCTCTATCTCCATCTCCGTCTCTTTCTTCATATCTCTGTCCATCTCTCTCTCTCTGTCCATCTCTCTCTCTCTGTCCATCTCTCTCTCTCTTTTCATCTCTCTCTCCATCTTTCTCTCTCCATCTCTCTCTCTTTCTCCATCTCTCTCTCTCTCTTTTCATCTCTCCATCTCTATCTCCATCTTTCTCTCTCTCTCTTCATCTCTCTCTCTTTTCATCTCTCTCTTCATCTCTCTCTCTCAGCCTGTGACTGTGACCCCCGGGGCATAGATACCTCTCAGTGTGGCCAGAAGACAGGCCACTGCGTGTGTCAACAGGGGGTGTCGGGCGTGCGTTGTGATCAGTGTGCCCGGGGCTTCTCAGGCCAGTTCCCTAACTGCCAGCCTTGCCACCAGTGCTTTGGGGACTGGGACCGGGTGGTACAGAACCTGGCTGTCCGAACCAAAACCCTGTCGGAGCGGGCTCTGGAGATCCAGACCACGGGCCTGACTGGAGCCTATGAGAAGGCCTTCAGAGACCTGGAGGAGAAGCTGGCACGGGTACAGGGCATCGTCAATGCCCGCAACACCACCACAGAGGCAGTCAGCAGCCTGATGGAGCTCATTGAAGACCTCAGGTACAAGGCATACACACTGACACTATTATACTTTACATAACAATACACATACAAAGGTAGACTCTGTCTGAATACATTTACATTTAAGTCATTTAGCAGACGCTCTTATCCAGAGCGACTTACAAATTGGAAAGTTCATACATATTCACCATTCACCACAACCTCCAGTTGTGTAGTTGAGCTGTAATTTCTGTCTCCCTTTCTCTTGCAGGTCTCAGATAGGGGAGACCACAGATGTACTGAATCATCTGGAGGGAGACCTGACCAGTGTGGGGAACAGTAATGTTGAGGCCAGTAATGAGCTCAGTGCTCTAGAGAGAGAAGCCAAAGAGCTCAACCTGACCTCAGATCAGCTCCACCGCCAACTGGACATCCTGAAAAACTCAAACTTCCTGGGTGAGCAGAGATGTCCTGTCCCCCTTCCACCAGAGGGATTCTGGGATACGTAGTGCCTTAACCTCTCTAGGGTATGTGGGACTGTAGCGTCTCACCTCGTCAACAGCCAGTGAAACTGCAGGGCGCCAAATTCAAAACAACAGAAATCCCATAATTAAAATTCCTCAAACATACATGTATTTTACACCATTTTAAAGATACACTTGTTGTAAATCCAGCCACAGTGTCCAATTTCAAATAGGCTTTAAAACGAAAGCAGACCAAATGATTATGTTAGGTGAGTGCCTATTCACAGAAAAACACAGCCATTTTTCCAGCCAAAGAGAGGAGTCACAAAAAGCAGAAATATAGATACAATGAATCACTAACCTTTGATGATCTTCATCAGATGACACTCATGGGACTTCATGTTACACAATACATGTATGTTTTGTTCGATAAAGTTCATATTTATATCCAAAAATCTCAGTTTACATTGGCGTGTTATGTTCAGTAGTTCAAAACATCCGGTGATTTTGCAGAGAGCCACATCAATTTACAGAAATAGTCATCATAAATGTTGATGAAAATTAGATCCACTTCTCCTTAATGCAACCGCTGTGTCAGATTTCAAAAAAACTTTACGGAAAAAGCAAACCATGCATTAATCTGAGTACGGCGCTAAGACGACAAATCAACCCAAAGAGATATCCGCAATGATATCCGCAATCAACATAAGTCAGAAATAGCATTATAAATATTCACTTACCTTTGATGATCTTCATCAGAATCCACTCCCAGGAATCCCAGTTCCACAATAAATGTTTGTTTTGTTCGATAATGTCCATCATTTATGTCCAAATTCCTCCTTGTTGTTAGCGCATTACAGTCTGTAGAAACATGTCAAACGATGTATAGAATCAATTTTTAGGATGTTTTTAACATAAATCTTCAATAATGTTCCAACCGGAGAATTCCTTTGTCTTCAGAATGCGATGAAACGCAGCTAACTCTCACATGAACGCGCATGGTCAGCTCGTGGCACTCTGGGAGAGACCTTACTCAATCTCCTCTCATTCGCCCCCACTTCACAGTAGAAGCATCAAACAAGGTTCTATAGACTGTTGACATCTAGTGGAAGCCGTAGGAAGTGCAACATGACCCCATTTCCACTGTATCTTGGATAAGCAAAGAGTTGAAAACCTACAAACCTCAGATTTCCCACTTCCTGGTTGGAACTTTTCTCAGGTTTTTGCCTGCCATATGAGTTCTGTTATACGACATCATTCAAACAGACATCATTCAAACAGTTTTAGAAACTTCAGAGTGTTTTCTATCCAAATCTACTAATAATATGCATATCCTAGGATCTGGGCCTGAGTAGCAGGCAGTTTACTCTGGGCACACTTTTCATCCAGACGTGAAAATACTGCCCCCTATCCCAAATAAGTTAATGGCTGGTGTTATTAATGTTTTTTTTGTAGAAATACTTTTGAAATATTAGTTAAATGTGTCTTTCTTATTATTGGGCCCCTCTCCTTCCCCCAGGTGCATATGAAAGCATCCATAGCTCCTATAATAAGTCCCGGGACGCAGAGCGGCGAGCCAACCAGTCCACCACTACCACGCCCAGCACTGTCAGCCAATCAGCAGACACGCGCCGCAAGACAGAACGCCTCATCTCTGCCAAGAAAGACGACTTCAACCGCAAGAACGCCGCCAACAAGCGAGCCCTGGGGGACCTCAATGCCAAGGCACAAACCCTGGACATGAAGAAGATCAACGAGAAGGTGAGCAAGCATGAACATAAACAGCTAGATACAAATGGTCAGCGTTCATGGAAAGTTATGAAAATCTACTAATCTGATACATGTTTCACCCCACCCCCTTTGACCAGGTCTGTGGGGCCCCTGGCGATTCCCCCTGTGTAGAGAGCCATTGCGGAGGGGCGGGTTGCCGTGATGACGAGGGGAACAGGCACTGCGGAGGCCTGAACTGCAACGGTGCTGTAGCGATGGCAGAGAACGCCTTGGAGAAGTCTAAGCACGCAGAGAAAGAGCTGAACGTAGCCATGGGGGAGGTAGAGGAGCTCTTCCACAAGGTCAGTTACTCCAAGTGGACATACATACTCCTTCATAGATAAACCCAAACTGTCTTGACAGGAAAGGAAGACCTGCTATCTATTGTGGCATGTCATTAATGCATACATACCCCTGTATCACCTTCAGTATGAGGGTACATTTACATTTGAGTCATTTAGCAGACACTTATTCAGAGCGACTTACAGTAAATGCATTCACTAGGTGAGATAACGACATGTCACAGTCATAGTAGGTAAAACCTTTCTACAATGAAGGAGCTCTCAGCAAAGTCGGGGGAATTGATAACAGTTATCCCTGGTTCTCTGTATCCCCCTGTTTGGCTTCTCAGGTGGCAGATGCCAAGAGCAAGGCGGAGGAGGCAAAGGGTAAAGCTCAGGCAGCTCTGGACAAGGCCACTAACACCAAGAACAAGGTGGAGCGCTCCAACAACGACCTGCGGGACCTCATCAAGCAGATCCGGGACTTCCTCATGCGTGAGTTAGCTACTAGGAAAACATTTTTGGAAAAGTGACAGAGAATTCAGATATTAGAGGAAAAGTGAGTTCAGACCTTGGCTACATGGGACCATACAAGCAATTTATCCTCACCTCAGGATTGTCATCATGATCAGCATCATAATCATTAAGTATTAACTTCCAATCTGCGTCAAAAATCTCTTTGCTGATCTGAATATCTTTTTTTGTCTCCTTGCAGAGGAGGGTGCTGATCCAGACAGCATTGAAACAGTAGCTAACCGTGTCCTGGAGCTGTCCATCCCAGCCTCACCACAGCAGATCAGACACCTGGCAGAGGAGATCAAGGACCGGGTCCAAAGCCTCTCTAACGTAGACGCCATTCTAAAACAGACACAGGACGACGTGCGCAAAGCAGAGCAGCTTCTGCAGGAGGCCAAGAAGGCCAGGTGTGTGTGTGTGTGTGTGTGTGTGTGTGTGTGTGTGTGTGTGTGTGTGTGTGTGTGTGTGTGTGTGTGTGTGTGTGTGTGTGTGTGTGTGTGTGTGTATCTTGTATGTAGAGGGTTATACGTTATAACATTATCAAGTCAAAGAGAATAGTCCAGCACAGCGAAACGCTCCTGAGTCCAACATGTGTTTCCGTTCTGTAGGAATCGGGCAGACGGGGTGAAATCCACAGCAGAGACGGTGAAACGGGCACTTGAGGACGCTAAGACGGCCCAGGCTGCAGCGGAGAAGGCCATACAGCGAGCTAAGGTTGACATTGGTGAAACGGAGGTCCGACTAGCACAGGTACAGTAGGAACTCAACTGAGTAGACGCCATCTGTATTCTGTTTGATGGGATGAGTGTCACGTTCCTGACCTTATTTCCTTTGTTTAGTCTTTGTTTAGTTGGTCAGGACGTGAGCTGGGTGGGTGTAGTCTATGTTTTGTGTTTCTATGTTGGGTTTGTTGTTTGGCCTAATATGGTTCTCAATCAGAGGCAGGTGTTTTGCATTGTCTCTGATTGGGAACCATATTAAGGTAGCCTGTTTGCATTGTGGGTGATTGTTTCCTGTCTTTGTGTTCTGCACCAGATAGGACTGTTTTCACATTTATTGTTTTGTAGCTTGTAGTGTTCACGTTATTATTCTTTATTAAACATGTTGAACACTAGCCGCGCTGCGTTTTGGTCCTCTCCTTCATCCCAGGAAGAAAGCCGTTACAATGAGGGGATCAAGAGATAATACATTCCTGATATTTTCCCTGCTCGTAGATCGAGTCTGAAACCTCCAGCAGTGAACATGACCTGAATAATGCCATGGACCGCCTTGGCAACCTGGGTCGGGAGATTGACGGTCTGAAACTCAAACGTGCAAAAAACAGCATGGCAGCAGCTCGAGCTGAGGAGACAGCCACTATGGCACGGGACAAAGCCAATGATGCCAAGCAGGTGTGTGTGTGTGTGTTCATTCTATGTATGTATGTGTATATTTAGGACTGTAATACTGTGACTGTTACTAATTATGCTGTCTTATTTCTCTCAGATTTTAGATGGTGAGCTGACAGATAAGTATCACACAGTACAGGACTTGGTGGACAGGAAAGCCAAGACCGTCCAGGAAGCCAAAAAGACAGCAGGGCGCCTGAGAGACGAGGCCAAGGAGCTACTGAAAGACGCCCAGAACAAGCTCCAGAGACTATCAGGTGTGTGGCAGGGACCCTGGAGGGAACTGGGTCTCGTTGTTTAATTAAGAGCAGCATTGTTTTTGATTTACACAAGCTAACCTTGGAGAATAGCCAAGGCAACATTGCCCTTTTGTGGTTCAACAGTGCCACTGTATTGTCTGAATTTGTCTGATGGTGGTGTACTCAAACCAGAGAACAAACTGTACATTTTACATTTTAGTAATTTGAGGAAAAAATAATGAACCCGCACACTGCTCTTGATAGTATCACTGCTCTTGATAGTATCACTGCTTTTTAATAAGCTTTAGGTATCGGCCTCACGGCCTTCGTCAGACATTTTAGTTATTTAGCAGACGCTCTTATCCAGAGCGACGTGCAGTCATTTTCAGATAGCTGGGTGAGACAACCACATATCACAGGCATAGTAAGTACACTTTTCCTCAATAAAGTAGTTATCTACTTTTAGATAGGAGTCAAGATTATTATAAATATTTTTCTATTTATTTAAGATACTCTTTGAACAGGTAAGGTTTCAGGTGCTGGGCAGGGACTCTGCTATCCTAGCTTCAGAGGGAAGCTGGTTCCACCTTTGGGGTGCCAGGAAGTCTGGTTATTCTGAGATTAAACATTAAGATATAAACTTGACACACTTTATATCCACAGAACTAGAGAAAGACTATGAAGAGAACCAGAAAAAGTTGGAGGGCAAAGCCCGGCAGTTGGACGGCCTAGAAGACAAGATGAAGGCTATCCTCAACGACATCAACAAACAGATTCAGATCTACAACACCTGTCAGTAAACAGGGACCTGGCCGAGTTGAACCAAACACTGACTGACTGCAGACACTCTATGAACCTACTATTGCTTTACTCTCTTGTAAGGTGTACACTGTATGCGCTCTAGTGGGGAACTCAGTACTGCACCTACAGCCATGGTGCTTATCAAACTACATTGTGTAACTGTGTCTTTTTGATTGTAAGATTTCACACATCTAATATAACATTGTGTGCCCTCAGTGTATTACTGTGTGACTTTCAACTGAAGGATAGAAGTGGCGCCACATGACATTTACGAAAATAATAATCCATTTGTGTGTGTGAAGAATACGAAAATGTGCAAATATGTTTCGCCTCAACTCAGATCATCCTCCCAAATACTGCCACATTCAGAATATAAATAATGCCCAAAAAGTACTTATGAATAGATTGTTCTGGAAAAACAATGAACAAAAGTTGTTATGTGTACTGACTGAGGATGAACCAGGGGATGATTGGTTACTTTGACATGGTTTCTGATCTCTCCTGGATTAAATGATGGGATGCGTGTTCTCTTTAAACACTACATAGACTCAATGGTTGGTATTGTTTCTGTAATTGAGAAAAAGCTTTTTGGAGTTGCCTGAAAATAAATACTGAAAAAGTATTTCCACCCTCCAGTGTAGGGAAACTGAAATTGTGTGACTAATTAAACTGGAACACCATCAATGCACATAATAAACATACATTGCATATGCAATGGTGGGGAGAGAGGTATGGATCACCTAAGGAGAATATCGTAAAAAATTGTCATGTCTAGACTAGTTCATGTCATATTCAACATCGCTCTATAATAAACCACATATAATAGGCCTGTTTTACTAATCTCATGCTCTGGTTTCACAGCTGCCTTCCTGTAGAACCAGCCAAGAAAACCTTTGTCACATGGGAGAATCTCAATAGACTTTTTTCAATCGCACAATTCTCGCGTCCTCTCGCCTCCTTCTCAAAACCCATTGGAGGAGAAGGTCAAAGGGGCGGGACCTTTGGCTTTCTCATCCAATGGATTATTAGAAGGAAGCGAAGAGAGAGGATGCGAGGAGACTGCAATTGAGATTTTACCATTGTGCGGGGTTGGTTTTTACAGTGCCGTCTCAGCCTGCCTGCCTCCAGGAAGTGGTCAGTCTTCTAAGTGGATTTCGGTTTGGACTGTTTTTGTTCCTAAACAAAGTGCGAGTCATTTCCCGTGGGCTGGTAGAGTAATTTAGGTTGAAGCGATTTATCGTTTTGTTGCCATTCACGTCGCCTATATTTTATTAAAATATTTAGGAATCTATAAGAGATGGGACCTGGATAACGAGAATATTCTAGAAACACTAGAGTACGGGGTTTCGATTGCGGGAAGGGGTGAGCAGAGGCCCGCGGCCGTCAAGGAGCTTAGGGAGGGCTGAAGAAGTACGGACTCGCCGGCCATTGTGCACAAAGACGGGGAGACGACACTCCAAATTATACATGTTTTGTAAGTAGTCGGCCATACTGGCTAGTATTTTTTAGAAATGTTCAATTATAAGTCATGAGGCGATATTGTCAATATGTATTGTTTGTTTAGCTTGTCAACAACTGACAAACGTTAGGTAGCTAAATTAGCTAACAAGCTAATGACATTCGCCAGAACTGCTAGTAATTTAGCAAGGACGATAAAGCTGGTTGGCTAACTGTTGTTAGCTTAGCTAACCTTAGCCGGCTAGCTAGATAGCCAGGTAACGTTACATTGGCAATTTATCCCTGTTAATGACATTATAGCGATCACCTGTTAACATTTTAATGTTGAATTGTCAGATTTAAAAAAAATAACTGATTGGCCAATGATCATTGATAGCCAAGTAACTTATTTTAGCATGCTAGCTAACTTAGTTAGCTAGCTACCTAACGTTTTTAAGTAACTGGTCGTCACTAGCTAACAACTAACTTGCCGCATGAACATGACGCCATTACATTGAGGGTAAAGAGACAGTGGCAGAAATTTACATAAAGGTTTAATGTTAGGTATACTATTATTAACCAAAAGCAATGGGTAAAGTAAACAACAATAGTCTAGCTATCACTTAAAGACATTGTAGTTAACGTTAGTTAGCATTGTACCGAAGGTAACGTAGATATTTTAGAGTCACATTGTCTTGCAATCCAGGGTGCAACATCCAAGGCAAAATATTCAAGATAGCTAGCTAGATACAGTAGCTAATATCACAAATAGTTGGGATACTCAATAAGACAGCCACCCCAAGTCATCTTGGTAGTAAATGCAGAGATACTTATTGCAATGTTTGCAGACAGAATCCAATCTGATCAATGTACTGGGAATATTTAAAATGTGAGTTTTATCTGAATGGGGTGAGGTTTCAAATTTGATTTTGTGCATGTGTAAATTATTTAATTGATCATATATTCTATAACCTACTATATACACCACAGATCACATTCTTTAGGACTCTTATGTAGCTCTGCAACACTCATTCATAACTGTGGTGGGTCCCCTGACTCTTTTCAGGACCCCTGATTCTGTTCCGGGAGATTTCTGACCTGTATCATCGCCAAGATAGCTGGACCGGGTAGAAAGCGGCACACCTCAGAACCAGACCCCAGCGGCAGTAGTGACGCCGGCGACGGGCGGCCCGTGAGCGCCAAGCGCCTGAAGATGGCCAGCAGCAGTGAGTCAGGCCGGCGGAATGGGGGTCAGCGCGGCGCAGATGACAGCACCAGCAAGAAGAAGCAGAAGGACAGGGCCAACCAGGAGAGCAGGGAGGCCAAGCGAGCAGCAGCAGGGGCCAACGCAGAGCACAAGAAAGGTGAAATGTTTGAAGGGGAGAGATTTGTCTGTGGTTAACTTGGCAAGGCACGAGGGTACATCCCTGAGATGCTGCTTTATTAGCATTGGTAGATTGTTTGCTGAGAGCAAGTCTTTTTGCCTGCGTTTACACGGCAGCCCAATTTTGATATTGTTTTCCCACTTTTGACCAATGTGTTACTGGGAGCACACTGCCTGCCCTCCAGGACATCTACACCACCCGGTGTCACGGGAAGGCCAAAAAATAATCAAGGACCTGAGCCACGGCCCATTCACCCCGCTACTATCTAGAAGGCGGAGACATTACAGGTGCATCAAATCTGGGACCGAGAAACTGGAAAAACAGCTTCTATCGCCAGGCCATCAGACTGTTAAATAGTCACCACTAGCCCAGCCCTGAACCTTAGTCACTGCTACTAATCGGCTACAACCCTGCACCTTAGAGACTGCTGCCCAATGTACATAGTCATTGAACCCTGGTCACTTTTTAATAATGTTTACATACTGTTTTACACACTTCATATGTATGTACTGTATTCTAGTCAAGGTTCGTCCTATATAACTACTGCTGTACACACCTTTTCTATTCATATACAGTCTATTCACACCATTCTATATATTTTCTGCACTCTATCATTGCTCGTTCTGATATTTATTTTAATTTGGGGGATTTGTGTGTATTGTTAGGTATTACTGCACTGTTGGAGCTTGAAACAGAAAAATATATGTAGGGGACTTCTTTTGATTTGGCCAATCAGATCATTTCACATAAGGTCTTTTTGTTGTTGTTGCTGATCTCATTGGTCAGAAGACCAATTAGTGAAGAAAAAAAATCAGCCTTATGTTGAGCCTATTTTGATTTGTATATGACATAAAATCTGATGATAAATGGGGGAGACTAGTGGTGTTGAACGGTACTTGAAGTTTGCTTTGTGTCATCTCTGCAGTGTTTTCCATTAGTGCCGTTGGCTAATCAGCCGGTTACAGACACATTTTCAGCCGCCTACTTTTTCCACTTCGTATTAAAGATGCATTATGCAGAAATCGATCCGCTATTTCCTGGTTGCTCAATTCTAATTTCAGTTTCTGTGACAAAACAAGCATGTGTAGTGTAGAGAATCATTGTACCATCTTAACTGCTGTGAAATACCTTTTCCATGAACAAATATATTGTTTTAGTGTTTTCATCTGTTTGAAGCTGGTGTACAAATCTGAACATAAAAGACACAAAGATCAAACTTAAGAATGGGAAGAATAGAAATGGCGTACATAAAATAGATCTACTTGGAATTCTATTGGTCACATACACACGCTTAGCAGATGTTATTGCGGTTGTAGGGAAATGCTTGTGTTCCTAGCTCCAACAGTGCAGTATATGTACAGTAATAGTAAAATAGGATGGCCTTGACTAGAATACAGTATATACATATGAAATGGGTAAAACAATATGTAAACATTATTAAAGTGACCAGTCTTCCATTATTAAACAGTGTTCTATGTACATAGGGCATCAGCAGCCTCTAAGGTGCAGGGTTGAGTAACCTGGGTGGTAGCCAGCTAGTGACAGTGACAAAGTTCAGGGCAGGATACTGGGTGGAGACTGTCTAGTAATGGCTATGTAACAGTCTAATGACCTTGGGAAAGAAGCTGTTTTTCCGTCTCAGTCCCAGCTTTGATGCACCTGTACTAACCTCGCGTTCTGGATGAAAGTGGGGTGAATGGCTCGTGACCCTGGTGACTGAGGTCCTTGATAATCTTCTTGACCTTCCTGTGACACCGTGTGCTGTAGATGTCCCGAAGGGCAGGCATTGTGCTCCCGGTGACGCGTTGGGCTGACCGCACCACCCTCTGGAGAGCCCTGCGGTTGCGGACGGTGCAGTTGTCGTACCAGGCTATCGGCACCATACCACTTCTTAGACTTACTTTCAATGAGAATGACATAACTGTAACACCCATTTCTATGTGGATTTGGTCTGGTCGCCCAAAAAAGTTACATATTGCAGCTTTAACTAGGCTACTTTTCATTTACAACTTTTAATTCGCTAGTCCGTCGATTCCTCTCCTGCCATAATGACTGATAGGTATTTTCTGCCTGTTAATCACAAAGCAGCCGATGACAGGGAAACACAGTCTGCTGTCTGTCCTGCTTCCCGGTCTAATTTGTGTGATGTGGTTAGTTGCAGTAGAATGTCTTGACACTGAGGGAGAGCGCATGATGCTTGTGAATTTGCCCGTCCCGTGTAAATGTAAGTGGTAACGATGAGTCGAAATCCACCTAGCCATAATTATTGTTTTCTGGCACAATCGTTTATTTTCTTTCATGTGCTTCACATAGCTGTCCACGTGGAGTCGTGTGACATTGGCTATTTACTGTGCATTGATTGACAACTAGTCAACAGTTAGTGTATAAAAGGTGTCAAACTGACTGAATAAAGTCGATCTCTTATATCCCTTTGCCATTCATAAATCATGCAACGTGATTATACTGTATGTCCGTCGCATCGGGACAAGTAAACCAATAGTTTTTTTTTAGGTTTCCTTTCCTAGGATGTCAGGGCTTGCCAGAGTGACTTTCGTCTCGTTAGTCATTGTAGCCTACCGAATCGCTTCGGTGAGAGAGCCGTTCATTTGTTTCCCACATTTTTAATAGGCTTTTGGTTACCCTAACTTTTTTTGGCGATTATCTGCTGATACATTCTGAAAACATTTGATAATGGTGCCTATGGTTACCTGTCAGAATTATATCCTGACTATTTTAATAAATCCAATGGGTATTTGTTTTGCGAACTCGACCACCTCACGGCGCAACGCCTCTCCCCTATTTGACCTAGGTAGTTTGTGTATATGTATTGATATGTAGGCTACGTGCGCCTTTTAAAAAATTTATGTAGTTCTGTCCTTGAGCTGTAGTTGTCTATTAATGTTCTGTATTATGTCATGTTTCATGTGGACCCCATGAAGAGTAGCTGCTGCTTTTGCAACAGCTAATGGGGATCCTAATAAAATACCGTCACATGAACGCTAAACACATTTGTTTTTGTTGTGGACTTAGAACACTCCTGTTGTTTTTCTATAAAAAAAAAAATATTTTTCAGAGTGAACCAGGAAAACGGAAACCTGAGAACTAACCGGCGAAAACAGAGTTTGCGAAAGAAAATGTATTAAATAGATTTTTTATAGGGGCTTACCTATTGTACATTTTAGATTCATTTAGGCTCATGTAAAATCAGAATTATATAATAAGTAAGACTGAAACCCTTCTATTTCAATTTAACCTGAAATACACTGCTCAAAAAACTAAAGGGAACACTAAAATAACACATCCTAGATCTGAATGAATGAAATATTCTTATGAAATACTTTTTTCTTTACATAGTTGAATGTGCTGACAACAAAATCACACAAATTATCAATGGAAATCAAATTTATCAACCCATGGAGGTCTGGATTTGGAGTCACACTCAAAATTAAAGTGGAAAACCACATTACAGGCTGATCCAACTTTGTAATGTCCTTAAAACAAGTCAAAATGAGGCTCAGTAGTGAGTGTGGCCTCCAAGTGCCTGTATGACCTCCCTACAACGCCTGGGCATGCTCCTGATGAGGTGGTGGATGGTCTCCTGAGGGATCTCCTCCCAGACCTGTACTAAAGCATCCGCCAACTCCTGGACAGTCTGTGGTGCAACGTGCGTTGGTGGATGGAGCGAGACATGATGTCCCAGATGTGCTCAATTGGATTCAGGTCTGGGGAACGGGCTGGCCAGTCCATAGCATCAATGCCTATCTCTTGCAGGAAGTGAGGTCTTGCATTAGGAGGAACCCACGGCCAACCGCACCAGCATATGGTCTCACAAGGGGTCTGAGGATCTCATCTCGGTACCTAATGGCAGTCAGGCTACCTCTGGCGAGCACATGGAGGGCTGTGCGGCCCCCCCACCCACACCATGACTGACCCACCGCCAAACCGGTCATGCTGGAGGATGTTGCAGGCAGCAGAACGTTCTCCACGGCGTCTCCAGACTCTGTCACGTCTGTTACATGTGCTCAGTGTGAACCTGCTTTCATCTGTGAAGAGCACAGGGCGCCAGTGGCAAATTTGCCAATCTTGGTGTTCTCTGGCAAATGCCAAACGTCCTGCACGGTGTTGGGCTGTAAGCACAACCCCCACCTGTGGACGTCGGGCCCTCATACCACCCTCATGGAGTCTGTTTCTGACCGTTTGAGCAGACACATGCACATTTGTGGCCTGCTGGAGGTCATTTTGCAGGGCTCTGGCAGTGCTCCTCCTGCTCCTCCTTGCACAAAGGCGGAGGTAGCGGTCCTGCTGCTGGGTTGTTGCCCTCCTACGGCCTCCTCCACGTCTCCTGATGTACTGGCCTGTCTCCTGGTAGCGCCTCCATGCTCTGGACACTACGCTGACAGACACAGCAAACCTTCTTGCCACAGCTCGCATTGATGTGCCATCCTGGATGAGCTGCACTACCTGAGCCACTTGTTGTAGACTCCGTCTCATGCTACCACTAGAGTGAGAGCACCGCCAGCATTCAAAAGTGACCAAAACATCAGCCAGGAAGCATAGGAACTGAGAAGTGGTCTGTGGTCACCACCTGCAGAACCACTCCTTTATTGGGGGTGTCATGCTAATTGCCTATTTCCACCTGTTGTCTATTCCATTTGCACAACAGTATGTGAAATTTATTGTCAATCAGTGTTGCTTCCTAAGTGGACAGTTTGGTTTCACAGAAGTGTGATTGACTTGGAGTTACATTGTGTTGTTTAAGTGTTCCCTTTATTTTTTTGAGCAGTGTATATTTTTCTAGATAATGTGGGCTATTTACTTCATCTTTTTCAGGTTGAATAAAATACATAGTTTGAGGAACAAACATCATTGTTGCAATTTATATCTTGCAGGAAAACTAGAAATCCTGGATGGCAGAAAGCTTGGCCCCAGTGATGTACTGGGCCGGACGCACTACCCTCTGTAGCGCCTTGCGGTCAGAGGCCGAGTAGTTGCCGTACCATGCAGTGTTGCAACCAGTCAGGATGCTCTCGATGGTGCAGCTGTAGAACGTTTTCAGGATCTGGGGACCCATGCCAAATCTTTTCAGTCTCCTGAGGGGGAAAAGGCCTTGTCGTGCCCTCTTCATAACTTTCTTGGTATGTTTGGACCATGGATAGTTTGTTGGTGATGTGAAACTTGAAACTCTCGAACCGTTCCACTACAGCCCTGTCGATGTGAATGGGGATGTGTTCAGCCCTCCTTTTCCTGTAGTCCACGATCATCTCCTTTGTCTTGCTCACGTTGAGGGAGAGGTTGTTGTCCTGGCACCACACTGCCTGGTCTCTGACCTCCCTATAGGCTGTCTCATTGTTGTCGGTATTCAGGCCTACCACTGTTGTCATCGGCAGACTTAATGATAGTGTTGGAGTCGTGCTTGGCCACGCAGTCATGGGTGAACAGGGAGTACAGGAGGGGACTAAGCACGCACCCCTGAGGGGCCCCCGTGTTGAGGATCAGCGTGGCAGATGTGTTGTTGCCTACACTTACCACCTAGGGGCAGCCTGTAAAGAAAGTCCAGGATCCAGTTGCAGAGGGAGATGTTTAGTCCCAGGGTCCTTAGCTTAGTGATGAGCTTTGTGGGTACTATGGGGTTGAATGCTGAGCTGTATTCAATGAACAGGATTCTCACATAGGTGTTCCTGTTGTACAGGTGGGAAAGGGCAGTGTGGAGTGCGTTTGAGATTGCATCATCTGTGGATCTGTTGGGGTGGTATGCAAATTGGAGTGGGTCTGGGGTTTCCGGGATGATGGTGTTGATGTGAGCCATGACCAGCCTCTCAAAGCACTTCATGGCTACCGACGTGAGTACTACAGGGCGGTAGACATTTAGGCAGGTTACGTTGGCTTTCTTGGGCATAGGGACGATGGTGGTCTGCTTGAAACATATACACTCCCGTTCTAAAGTTTGGGGTCACTTAGAAATGTCTGTGTTTATGAAAGAAAATCTTTTTTTTTGTCCATTTTAAAATAACACCAAATTGATCAGAAATACAGTGAAGACATTGTTAATGTTGTAAATGACCATTGTAGCTGGAAACGGTTGTTTTTGTAATGGAATATCTACATTTATCATCAACCATCACTTCTGTGTTCCAGTGGCACGTTGTGTTAGCTAATCCAAGTTTATCATTTTAAAAGGCTAATTGATCATTAGAAAACCCTTTTGCAATTATGTTAGCACGGCTGAAAACTGTTGTCCTAATTTAAAAAAGCAATAAAACTGGCTTTCTTTAGACTAGTTGAGTATCTGGAGAATCAGCATTTGTGGGTTCGGTAACTGGCTCAAAATGGCCAGAAACAAAGACCTTTCTTCTGAAACTCGTCAGTCTATTCTTGTTCTGAGAAATGAAGGATATTCCATGTGAGAAATTGCCAAGAAACTGAAGATCTCGTACAACGCTGTGTACTACTCCCTTCACAGAACAGAGCAAATTGGCTCTAACCAGAATAGAAAGAGGAGTGGGAGACCCCGGTGCACAACTGAGCAAGAGGACAAGTACATTAGTGTCTAGTTTGAGAAATGTCTATGTATTGTCTGAAATTGAGATGTCATCCCTGATGGAGGGGACTAATGCCTGATCACCAGCCACTCACGTTAGCTAATAGTGTGGCCAATGGTGTGGCTTTGGAGGGCCTCCTCTTGCTAAATGCATATAGGGGAAAAACACTGGCTGGTATTGGTATGTATCATGCGCTGGTTGCTGCTCTGCTTAATGCTGAAGAGTTGTAATCCTAGCTGATGTAAGGCCGGATCCAGGGAAACTGGCTTTGTCACGGTCACGAGAGAAAGCTGCTGTGCCTCTCCCTGCTCTGCTGTCTGCTGTTTCCAACTAGAATGCATTACCCCAATCAATTCAGAGGGCTGGCTGGCCAGCATGATTCTCCACCCACACAGCATCCTCCTCTTGCCTCATCTAGCTACCCTCGGTCCCATTGTCCACACTATATCCTTTGTGTCCTTCCAATGCCTTGGCTGTTGTCTTTTCCATTCACTGATTCACACCAAGCACCTCCCCAGTTTCTTTCATATTTTAGTGGTGTAACACATTAGTAAAATTCCTATCATACTTTCAATGTATGTGGAACTATGTGCAAGTGACAGGCCTTTCAACAATTTCTAGAAAACGACAGATACTACGGACTAGCCTAGTGGTAAAAGCCATCCGTTCAAAGGAGGACAAACGTGAATGGTGATGTCATAGTGGACCGTAGCCGGGTCTATGGAGAAGGGGGTCACATGGATTACAGCCCGACTGGGAGCCCAGCTGTAGAGGGGTTGGTGTTGCCTGTGACATTTTACAGCTTGTCTGTGTGTGAGAGCGAGAGTGTGTTGTATACTGTGTGTGTGTGAGATAGCAGGAGAATAAACAAGAGTCTGTAGTAGTGGTGAACATGAGCACCGTAGTAGACTGAGCTGAACTCCCATACATGACCTGCACGCACTGCCAAGAAGAGAACCCCAGGCTTTATGTTGACTCAAGAGAACCCCAGGCTTTATGTTGACTCAAGAGAACCCCAGGCTTTATGTTGACTCAAGAGAACCCCAGGCTTTATGTTGACTCAAGAGAACCCCAGGCTTTATGTTGACTCAAGAGAACATGAGGTTGTTTGAGGGCCTTTACACTTAGAGGGCAGGTGCTGCAGCTTCACAGTGACGAAAGGTAGGTTGGCTGAGCATTGCCAATGTTTGTGATTTCTTATTTCATTTTTTAAAATATATATATCAGAATTAGGATTATTTGTATTTTATTTTGTATGTTTGTGAATTTTAACAAGCTGTCATTTGGGAGTGTCTCTGGTGAAACAAATGTTTTAGCAGTGGATTCATTTTTCTACCGTCCAAAGAAGTTAATGTTGCATTCGGAAATTATTCAGACCCCTTGACTTGTTCCACGTTTTATTACGTTACATCCTTATACTTAAATTAATCAATCTATACACAATACCCCATAATGACAAAGAAAAAACAGGCTTTTAGAAGTTATTGCAAATAATTGTATGTGTGCATTTCTCTAAATCTAGTCTCTTGTGATGCTGCAGTATTTTGAAGCAGTTTTCAGATGAGGAATGCATTGATCTATATCTTGTGGTAATTGTATAGGTATAGTAAATCTAGTCCTCTAACTAAATTTATATCTAGTCTAGGGTTGAATGGGGGAAACCCGGTTACCGGATTTACCTCTCAAAACCACTCCCCTTTCCCGGGATGAATAACTGAGCGAAACCGGTAAATTATTTATATGAACAGCATGGCGTGAAATGGAATTAATAAATGATATGCCATGTCTCAATCTGGCTTCTCTACGGCCTCGGCGTGATGAATCAACGCTCTGGGTGGGGACAGACAGCCTGTCAGTATGGAGCGCAGTTCACAATGCTTGTAGACCTATCATCTCATCATGGTAACAGGTAGGCCTACATTTGCTGCAGCATAATCTATTTTGCGGTAATATATTGACCCAATGCGCGTCTAATTTACCCATCTCCAACTGGCTTTCGGGGGTCACCTTGTTTAAAAAGAATTGCAGCTGCAGAGTTTAAAAACAGCACATTGCTCAAATATCGTTGCGTTAAATCAGAGCAGGCGCGAGCACTCCATTAACTCCATTCAAATTGCATCCAAAATACAGTTGAAGTCGGAAGTTTACATACACTTAGGTTGGAGTCATTAACTCGTTTTTCAACCACTCCACAAATTTCTTGTTAACAAACTATAGTTTTGGCAAGTCGGTTAGCACATCTACTTTGTGCATGGAACAAGTAATTTTTCCAACAATTGTTTACAGATAGATTATTTCACTTATAATTCACTGTATCACAATTCCAGTGGGTCAGAAGTTTACATACACTAAGTTGGCTGTGCCTTTTAAGCGGCTTGGAAAATTCCAGAAAATTATGTCATGGCTTTAGAAGATTCTGATAGGCTAAATGACATAATTTGAGTCAATTGAAGGTGTACCTGTGGATGTATTTCAAGGCCTACCTTCAAACTCAGTGCCTCTTTGCTTGACATCATGGGAAAATAAAAAGAAATCAGCCATGACCTCAGGAAAAAAATTGTAGACCTCCACAAGTCTGGTTCATCCTTGGGAGCAATTTCCAAACGCCTGAAGGTACCACGTTCTTCTGTACAAACAATAAACACCATGGGACCACGCAGCCTTCATACCGCTCAGGAAGGAGACACGCTCTGTCGCCTAGAGATGAATGTACTTTGGTGCAAAAAGTGCAAATCAATCCCAGAACAACAGCAAAGGACCTTGTGAAGATGATGGAAGAAACAGGTACAAAAGTATCTATATCCACAGTAAAACGAGTCCTATATCGACATAACCTGAAAGGCTGCTCAGCAAGGAAGAAGCCAATGCTCCAAAACTGCCATAAAAATGACAGACTACGGTTTGCAACTGCACATGGGGACGAAGATCGTACTTTTTGGAGAAATGTCCTCTGGTCTGATGAAACAAAAATAGAACTGTTTGGCCATAATGACCATTGCTATGTTTGGAGTAGAAATGGGGATGCTTGCAAGCCGAAGAACACCATCCCAACCATGAAGCACGGGGGTGGCAGCATCATGTTGTGGAGATGCTTTGCTGCAGGAGGGACTGGTACACTTTACAAAATAGATGGCATCATGATGAAGGGAAATGATGTGGATATATTGACGCAACATCTTAAGACATTAGTCAGGAAGTAAAAGCTTGGTCGCAAATGGGTCTTCCAAATGGACAATGACCCCAAGCATACTTCCAAAGTTGTGGCAAAATGGCTTAAGGACAACAAAGTCAAGGTAGTGGAGTGGCCATCACAATCCCTGACCTCAATCCTATAGAACATATGTGGGCAGAACTGAAAAAGCATGTGCGAGCAAGGAGGCCTACAAACCTGACTCAGTTACACCAGCTCTGTCAGGAGGAATGGGCCAAAATTCACCCAACTTATTGTGGGGAGCTTGTGGAAGGCTACCTGAAACGTTTGACCCAAGTTAAACAATTTAAAGGCAATGCTACCAAATACTAATTGAGTGTATGTAAACTTCTGACCCACTGGGAATGTGATGAAAGTAATAAAAGCTTAAATAAATCATTCTCTCTACTATTATTCTGACAGTCCAAATTCTTAAAATAAAGTGGTGATCCTAACCGACCTAAGACAGGGAATTTTTACTAGGATTAAAAGTCAGGATTTGTGAAACTGAGTTTAAATGTATTTGGCTAAGGTGTATGTAAACTTCCGACTTCAATGTAGATAATCCTGTTCTAGATATATAGGGCTATATACAGTATATATAGATGTCCTAGCCTCCCTCTTTCAGGTAATACATTCAATGCCGTATTAGCCTTATATTTAAGCTAATTTAATGATGGGTTATGTATAATAAGCTTATATTTTATAGCGTCGGTCTCTTGTGCAATAGGCAGGCACCTGTGCTCCGCTGGCATCTCCTTTAAAAAATGCAGGAAAAGAGTCTCATGGAGTCTCATGCAGGAAAAGCTAGTCTAGAATAGCTTTGTTGGACATTTCCTGTACCAATAGACTATTTGAAGACAGACACTTTTTTTGAGTGTTAAATACAGCAGCCAATACATTTACATTACATTTAAGTCATTTAGCAGACGCTCTTATCCAGAGCGACTTACAAATTGGTGCATTCACCTTATGATATCCAGTAGAACAACCACTTTACAATAGTGCATCTAAATCTTTTAGGGGGGGGGCGCCCTACATTGTTACAAGAATTGCGTGTTCTCTGCTGCTTTATCGTGTTTTGAACAATGTGTGTAATTCCAGTCCATATTATACAGTAATACAGTTCACTCTCCAAAAAGATTAGCCTACTGGAGCTAGTTTCATTTATTTACCCAAAAGAGCACAAAGCAAGCTACGTCTATGAGCTTTTATGTTTTTCTGTCGTGCGTAATGTGCAGGAGCCTATATCATATGTGTATTGGATAACTGCACAATCATTTGGGCTTTTTTGGGGGCTCGGGCTCATTTATATGTGGTTAATGTAGCGCTCATTAAATGTATTTAATATGTCTCATTAGACTCGGGTAGCATCAGGTCTGAATTTTCATGCTGATCAAAGCTCTAATCACATCCAGACATTTATAATGCTTTATAAAGCTTTATATGCTTTATAATGCTTTTGAATGACACTTCCGGTTTGGCGGGAAAAATAGCAGGTTACCCGGGAGAAAAGTGATTTATTCTCAGGATGGAACATTTTGTAAAATATCGGTAAAATATTTGACCCTTATCTATTCCTCTACGTCTAGCTGTACTGATCTGTTGTAGACTATTCTAGGTTGATTTGCATACTTGTCTAACACAGTCACAGCATGCGCTGTCGACAAAGTGTTCTTGTGTTACAGAATCCGTTTTGAAGGTAATCCCTTTTGGTATGCTGAGTGTGGTAGTCCTCTGACAGACTGTGTTGTCTCTGCTCGTGCTGTGTAGATGTGTTTGTGGACTGGAAGCAAAATGCTAATGAGGTGATCGCGAGGCTGCGCTGTGGAGACGGGGTGCAGAGGGTGGAGGACGTCGTCACTACCTTCACCGACACAGACTGTCAGGCCCGCTTCCCAGGTGAGAGCAAAAACTAACTACATGTCTTATAGCCTAAGTGTATGTGATGATTGCACGTGTATGAGAGCTTGTACAGGCTACATGTCTGTTTTTTAGTGTGTGTGTTGAGATGGTGTTTGAATGAGGAAGCGTGCATGCTGAGATGGTGTTTGAATGAGGGAGAGTGTGTACGTGTCTTTGGTATGTGTGGCATTTAGCTGTTCACTGTGAACATGCAGCATTAGCACTAGTCTGATGGCCCGTGACTGCTCTCTCTCCAGATGGGCGCCAGTGGGACTGTCATCTGCACGAGGAGATTGAGGGCTCCTGCAGCAAAGTGCAGTACAAAGAGAAGAGTGGCTTCCTCCTGCTGGTCATGCACAAGAAGATCCCCTTCCACTCCTGGCCTTCCCTTATGGTGAGTCTGCCATCTGGCCTCCATGCTGTCATTCAGCATGTGGTTCTCTCATGGAATACCATTAACTACCATCATGTGACTATTGCCTATCTCTTGTGAAGGTTTTAACACAATTCCTAAAAGAAATGCATACAAAAATCAACAACATTTTGTCTCATCTCCCTGCAGCAAAATAAAAAGGAGAAGCAGCCTATGAAAGTGGAGGTCAAGAACGGTAAAGACCAGAAACAGCCGCCGCTGGTAAAGCCTGTGGTAAAGCCAGAGAAGTCTGTCCCGGAGACGGCAGACATGGCCGAACTGTCCACCCAGACGTCTGCTCCTCCGGCACAGTGTGAACAGAGGCGTGGCAAAGCAGAGCGCGGTGTCAAACGCACCATGAACTACAAACCAGCAGACAGGCCAGAGTCTGGGGTGAAGGCTGGAGGAGAGGGGCAGACCAAGCCGGTCAGTGTCAGTAAAGGGGACCTGCCTCAGGAGCCCAGTGCCAAGCGCACCATCCATCCCCCCAAGGTCTCCAAGGACCCCACCTCAGAGATGCACAGGGATACAAACTCCAAGTCCACAGCCAATGGGAAACCACACAGCCCCACTGGCCGGGACCTCCAGGCATCTACTGCTGGTGATAATCGAGCTGAGCTGCTAGGCAACGGCCATGAGGGTACAGCACCTGAGGTAGCCGTCAGCCACACGCAGCAGCAGTTGAAAGTTCAGGTGAGTCCCGGTGTCTCTAGACTTTACCATCTCACCAGGCACTGAGTACTGTATGGGTTCAAATGTGTGTGTGAATCTGCTGCTCTGGATCTGATTGTAAAGCCCATTTATTGTTTTAGATGGAGGACAAGAATGCCCCAGAGTCCGATTTGAAGGCTGGTGCAGAAGAGGAAATCATACCGGCAGCCACTGTGTCCAGTGCTGAGATCAGTCCCAAGGCTGGAGCCTCCACCAACAGAACAGAGAGGCCAGTGGAGGCTGAGAGGACGGACTCTGAGACGCTAGTGAGACAGCCTCCGAATGAGGCTGATCAGGCCACTGAGACTCTAACACCAACCATACAGTCAGGATCAGGGAAGCCTGTGACTGCAACAGACACCAAGCAGGCTGAGTCCCCCAACAGCAGCAGCAGCACACAGGAGGAGAAGAGGGACAGGTCTAAGGAGGAACCTCTGGAGATGAAGCAGGAGGAAGGTCAGTGGATGTCTCAAAAGGACACTGAAATTTTATTTTTGTCACGGTGAGTCCATGGTCTGCAGACAGTGACCTGAAACGTGACGCTGTGGTTATCTTTTAGCAGTTCCAGAGCCAATGGTGAACCTGAAGTTGTTGAAGAACGACTCGTACGAGAAAGGGACAGACCTGATGGTGGTCAACGTGTACATGAAGGGTATCTTCAGAGAGACAGCCAGGGTGATCTTCAGGGAACAGGACTTCACACTCATCTTCCAGACCAGGTATCTTGGTCCTTGTGACTTTTCACCTCGGTGGCCTTAGTGGATCTTAATGGGATTTTAGTGGTGTTTCCAGCTCATTGAACTTTCTTCCCTTTCAAACAGCGATGCAAATTTCTTGCGTCTTCATGCGGACTGCGGAGCGAATACTGTCTTTAAGTGGCAAGTCAAACTCCGGTAAGACTTTGAAGTCCAACTTGGTCTGTGATTTTTGTGTGGCGTTTCTATACACGTGTGTAGATGTCCCTTTTGCTTCTCATTGAGACAGTAATTTCTGACACGCTGGGGATCCTCTGTTACAGGAACCTCATCCAGCCTGAGCAGTCCACGTATGCCTTCACCCCATCCCGTTTAGACATCACCCTGAAGAAGAGGCACAGCCAGCGCTGGGGGGGCCTGGAGGCCCCTGCTACACAAGGTCTTCCTGCTGCCTGGCTTCTACTGCACACGTTATAGACATCTGTTACACTAGCTGACACACAGTTTGAAATATAGCAGCCCGTATAAATATTGTTGTGTTCACTGACTGTCTTTATATTGCTGTTTGAGGAGCACACTGATGTGTTTCACTTTGAACCAATTGACTGTAACTGGCTGTAGGTCTAACCAGTGTCATAGGAAACCATTAGAGCCTGTCCTAATGTGAATTACGTGGGAGGGTTGACAACGCGGGAGGGTTGAATTTAGGTTGTTCTGAGTGCGGGGGGGGGGGTGGGTGCAACTCCATATTAGAAAAGTGGGGTCTTAATGTTTGGTATACTAATGAGGTGTTCTGCATGACTATAGTAGGCAGGCATGTTTGTGGGTGTTTCCATTCAAGGCAACACTACGGACAGGTGTCTGACCACTGAAACTTATCCAGTAACTCAATATGCATGTCCCAGTCCAGTCTGCTGCTCTCACAAGCCCGCGGGTCTCTGTGTGTCAACCTAGGCACTGTAGTTCTGCATTATGTCCTTAACTTGTAATGTAATATGCTTCTCTTGGTCCTGACAGTTGTTTGTCGTTGACCACAACCTCCATCCTCCTCTGTTTAAGGTGCAGTGGGTGGCGCCAAGGTTGCTGTGCCTTCCGCGCCGTCCTCTCAGGCCAGTCAGCCGGGCAGCAGCAAGCACTCCCTCTCTGCCAAGGAGGAGCCACCCTGGATGGGGGAGGGGAAAGCCAAGCCCCCTCGGACAGTGGACGGATGCCTGGACAGTGTGTCATCCCGCACCGTCTCAGACCATGTCCCCATCAAACAGGAGCCTGCAGTCACGGTGAGTTGGACAAGACTGAGGATGAGATGGTGAGAGAGGGAGGACTGACGGAGGATGAGATGGTGAGAGAGGGAGGACTGATGAGATGGTGAGAGAGGGAGGACTGATGAGATGGTGAGAGAGGGAGGACGAGTTGGTGAGAGAGGGAGGACTGACGGAGGATGAGATGGTGAGAGAGGGAGGACTGATGAGATGGTGAGGGAGGACTGATGAGATGGTGAGGGAGGACTGATGAGATGGTGAGAGAGGGAGGACTGATGAGATGGTGAGAGAGGGAGGATGAGATGGTGAGAGAGGGAGGATGAGATGGTGAGAGAGGGAGGACTGACGGAGGATGAGATGGTGAGAGAGGGAGGACTGACGGAGGATGAGATGGTGAGAGAGGGAGGACTGACGGAGGATGAGATGGTGAGAGAGGGAGGACTGACGGAGGATGGGATGGTGAGAGAGGGAGGACTGACGGAGGATGAGATGGTGAGAGAGGGAGGACTGACGGAGGATGGGATGGTGAGAGAGGGAGGACTGACGGAGGATGAGATGGTGAGAGAGGGAGGACTGACGGAGGATGAGATGGTGAGAGAGGGAGGACTGACGGAGGATGGGATGGTGAGAGAGGGAGGACTGACGGAGGATGGGATGGTGAGAGAGGGAGGACTGACGGAGGATGAGATGGTGAGAGAGGGAGGACTGACGGAGGATGAGATGGTGAGAGAGGGAGGACTGACGGAGGATGGGATGGTGAGAGAGGAGATGGAAAAGGCCCAAAAAGTGAAACGGTATGAAGTGATTTAGGACGAGGAGTAGGGGATTGGAAAATGAAAAGGGGCAAAGGGAATCCGATTTCTTTATCGTGTTATCCTATGAGCCTCAGAGGTTGGTATTTTTCCTAGCCACTGGGCTTCTGCATTGCTTGCTCTTTGGGGTTTTAGGCTGGGGTATCAGTAAAGCACTTTGTGGCAACTGTTGATGTAAAAAAAGTCCTTTATAAAGTTTATTTGATTGATTGGTATTTCATCCCTTTATTTTTGTCTCTGCCCCTCAGCCCAAGCCCACCTGTATGGTCCAGCCCATGGCCCACGCACCTCCTGCCGGCAGCCAGCGCAGCGTTGAGGAGGAAGAGGAGGAGGAGGAGGTGTGTCTGCCAGGCTTCACAGGCCTGGTCAACCTGGGCAACACATGCTTTATGAACAGTGTCATCCAGTCTCTTTCCAACACCCGGGAACTCAGGGACTACTTTCATGGTCAGTGAGCTCCTCTAATCTTCCTCATCCCTTCTGGCATTCTTTCATTTAAGTTTTTACATTCCTTTATGAAAATGTGTCTGATGTAAATATGTATGTAAAAAAATTTTTTTTTAACAATGCAGGGAATAAAGGATTTTCTTATAAAAAAGTTTCAACATGCAAGTCATTGTATTAATCTTCAGTGGCTGTAGATTGATATAAAACCATTAACTGTGTTCTCTCACCCTCTGTGCAGACCGGGCGTTTGAGAATGAGATCAACTGTAATAACCCGTTGGGGACGGGTGGTCGGCTGGCCATCGGGTTTGCTGTGCTGCTCCGGGCTTTGTGGAAGGGTACCCACCATGCTTTTCAGCCCTCTAAGTTAAAGGTGACACTCCACTCTCCTGAGTCATATCTTTAACTCCCTCCCTGTTATTTAATAATATATAATGATATAATATATGACATTTAGCAGATGCTATAACCCAAATAGCCTTTGTCTTTATTCTCCAGGTGATCGTATCCAGTTAGATGTGGTGTCTTTATTCTCCAGGTGATCGTATCCAGTTAGATGTGGTGTCTTTATCTCTTCAGGTGATCGTATCCAGTTAGATGTGGTGTCTTTATTCTCCAGGTGATCGTATCCAGTTAGATGTGGTGTCTTTATTCTCCAGGTGATCGTATCCAGTTAGATGTGGTGTCTTTATCTCTTCAGGTGATCGTATCCAGTTAGATGTGGTGTCTTTATCTCTTCAGGTGATCGTATCCAGTTAGATGTGGTGTCTTTATTCTCCAGGTGATCGTATCCAGTTAGATGTGGTGTCTTTATTCTCCAGGTGATCGTATCCAGTTAGATGTGGTGTCTTTATTCTCCAGGTGATCGTATCCAGTTAGATGTGGTGTCTTTATTCTCCAGGTGATCGTATCCAGTTAGACGTGGTGTCTTTATTCTCCAGGTGATCATATCCAGTTAGATGTGGTGTCTTTATCTCTTCAGGTGATTGTATCCAGTTAGATGTGGTGTCTTTATTCTCCAGGTGATCGTATCCAGTTAGATTTGGTGTCTTTATCTCTCCAGGCTGATCGTATCCAGTTAGATGTGGTGTCTTTATCTCTTCAGGTGATCGTATCCAGTTAGATGTGGTGTCTTTATCTCTCCAGGTGATCGTTTCCAGTTAGATGTGGTGTCTTTATCTCTCCAGGTGACCGTATCCAGTTAGATGTGGTGTCTTTATCTCTTCAGGTGATCGTATCCAGTTAGATGTGGTGTCTTTATCTCTTCAGGTGATCGTATCCAGTTAGATGTGGTGTCTTTATCTCTTCAGGTGATCGTATCCAGTTAGATGTGGTTTCTTTATTCTCCAGGTGATCGTTTCCAGTTAGATGTGGTGTCTTTATCTCTTCAGGTGATCGTATCCAGTTAGATGTGGTTTCTTTATTCTCCAGGTGATCGTTTCCAGTTAGATGTGGTGTCTTTATCTCTTCAGGTGATCGTATCCAGTTAGATGTGGTTTCTTTATTCTCCAGGTGATCGTTTCCAGTTAGATGTGGTGTCTTTATTCTCCAGGTGATCGTTTCCAGTAAGATGTGGTGTTTTTATTCTCCAGGCGATCGTGGCCAGTAAGGCCAGTCAGTTTACAGGCTATGCCCAGCACGATGCCCAGGAGTTCATGGCCTTCCTCCTGGATGGGCTCCATGAGGACCTGAACCGCATCCAGAACAAGCCCTACACAGAGACCGTGGACTCAGACGGACGGCAGGACGAGGTGGGTGAAATAAAGGTTTGAGCAGCACCATAAACAATCACATTTATTTTATAAGGCCGTTTATGACATCTAAAAAGTGCTTTACACATACCCAGCAGGCTAAAACTCCAAATGTCAATCAATGCAGAGGCAGTCATACTTATAACCACACTCACTGTTTCCATTCAGTCCAGTTGTCCTGGAAAATGACATGGTGTGTCTGTTTTTTAAAGGTGGTGGCAGATGAGGCGTGGCAGAGGCACAAGATGAGAAACGACTCGTTCATCGTAGACCTCTTCCAGGGCCAGTACAAATCCAAGCTCGTCTGCCCAGTGTGCTCCAAGGTAAGACACAAACCGCGGAATTATTTCAACACAATTAAGCAACACTCCACTGTCTGAAATATATCTGGGTGTTCATGTTGAACTGTGTTTTGTATGGAGTCTCAACGGGGTTTTTCTAGTCTTGGAATGTATCAGTCAAACTCACAGGGATAATACCGTAGTGCTTCTGTTGCTACGGCTATCCACTGCTGAACACAGACCCTGACCGTAGTTTTAGGCATGTCTGCCCTTTAGGCATCATGATACTGGGCGTTTAACCCCCTAAGGTTGATGTCCGTGCGGGAATCTAATTAGCGTAATAAAACATCCCCATGGAAATCTGCCAGTTTAAGCTAGAGATATGTCTTTTGCCTTGGATGCGTCTCAATCCACCGCATCCTCGTATGTCGTACCTCCGCATCTGCGACGAAAGGTTACAGAGCCAGAGCGGTGTTTGTCAGACCGTGAGACATCCCGAAAACCGGTCGTCTGTAATTTCCAAACAGTTTGTTCTACACACTAATATGCAAAGGTGAGACTCTCTCATGAACATGTACATGTTGTTTTGCTCTAGGCCTCACAAAGCTAGTCTGAAGGGCCCCCGGTACCAGTTGAAACATTTTATGAAAGTACAGTACCAGTCAGAAGATTGAACACACCTACTCATTCCAGGGATTTTCTTTATTTTTACTATTTTCTACATTGTAGAATAATAGTGAAGACATCAAAACTATGAAATAACACATATGGAATCATGTTGTAACCAAAAAAAGTGTTGAACAAATCAAAATATAGTTTATATTTGATATTCTTCAAACTAGCCACCCTTTGCCTTAGACAGCTTTGCACTCTCTTCGCACTCTCTCAACCAGCTTCACCTGGAATGCTGTTCCAACAATCTTAAAGGAGTTCCCACATAAGCTGAGCACTTGTTGGCTGTCAGAACCAACTTCCTTTTTGATATTTTTTTGCGACCTTCTGTTGTTCCATGTAGTGAATCTGTTATTACATTTTTATTTTATTTAACGAGGCTAGTCAGTTAATAACAAATTCTTATTTACAATGACGGTCTACCGGGGAACAGTGGGTTAACTGCCTTGTTCAGGGGCAGAACGACAGATTTTTAACTTGTCAGCACAGGGATTCGATCTAGCAACCTTTTGGTTACAGGCCCAACGCTCTAACCACTTGGCTAACTGCTGCCCCGGCATGCGTTTGTATGGCCTAACAGCAGTAAGACAAAACATATATTTTTTTGATGCTTCAAAGGGAACTCAAAATGTTTAAATCAAATAGCTAAATGATCCTTGTTTTATGACCTTCATAAAACAATTCCAGTAGTAATATGATGCAGATGATTAGAGACTCAGGTCTGGCTGTCAAGCTGCAATGGAGGAAAACCTACTTCAATAATGGAGGAAAATGGACCCATCAGAGTTAGACTAATAGTGGATCAGTGTGGGTGACTTGCTGTGTCGGAGTGGAACTAATTTATTTAGTGTTGTGATAGGGAGTACTACAACTTGACCTGTTTGAATGTTTTGAAAAGTTCAAATGTCCTTCTTCTCTGTCCCCAGGTTTCCATAACCTTTGACCCCTTCCTCTACCTTCCCGTGCCCCTGCCCCAGAAGCAGAAGGTCCTCACAGTGTTCTACTTTGCTAAAGAGCCTCACAAGAAACCCATGAAGGTAAGATGACATATTGGTGACATTCAAATAGCAGATGGCTTCGGTTTATTATTTGATTTGACCGATTTTTGTTTGACTAAGTCTGCTTCCTCTGATTGTGTCAGTTCCTGGTGAGTGTGAGTAAAGAGAACTCGAGCACAGCTGAGGTCCTGGAGTCCATCTCTCGGAGTGTGAGGATCAAGGCAGAGAACCTGAGGCTGGCTGAGGTAGTGAAGAGTCGCTTCCATCGGATGTTTCTCCCATCCAACTCCCTGGACACGGTCTCCTCCTCAGACATGCTCTTCTGCTTCGAAGTGCTGTCTAAAGAGCTGGCCAAGGAGAGGGTGGTGGTGCTCCGAGTCCAGCAGGTAAACGTCCAGCAGCCTCTCTTGCCATCCTATTCGAACCTTAGGGAACTGTAACACAAGTCCCTAGTGTGTTACCTAGTGTCTGTTTCTGTGTTCAGCTCGTCTGTCTCTCTGTCCCCCCGTCCAGAGGCCTCAGGTCCCCAGTATTCCCATCTCTAAGTGTGCTGCCTGCCTGAAGCCTCCTCTCTCGGATGAAGAGAAACTGAAGCGCTGCACCCGCTGCTACCGCGTGGGTTACTGCAACCAGTGAGTCAACAGCTCACTAAATCTTTGCTGTCTGGCACTAATGACACAGGCAATTGAATTAGTTAATTTCCCAATATTAACAGAACTATTTCAGAACTATTTCCTGTTCTCCTAAATGATTCATGAATTTAAAAAAAATATTGGTTTAGTTTTTAATCCAATCTAACTTTTTTCCCCCTTCATATTTCAGGGTTTGCCAGAAAAAACATTGGTCCAACCACAAGGTTCTTTGTGGGCCCAACATAGAGAACGTGGGGCTTCCCTTCCTGGTCAGCGTCCCTGAGTCCAGACTCACCTACGCCCGGCTGTCCCAGCTGCTGGAAGGATACTCAAGGTAGCATTGGGATGTCCGGAGTTGATGGATATGAATGCTGATTTGACATTGTTGGGCTGTCACTGATTATTATGTGGTCTCACCACTTTCCCCCATCTCTCTGTGTAGATATTCAGTGAACGTGTTCCAGCCTCCCTTCCAGTCTGGCAGGACGTCTCCAGAGGTCACCCAGTGCCTGGCTGACCTTCCCCTTCCAGCAGAGACCCCTGAAGGTGTGGGGCCAGGGGATAAGGCCAGGGGCAGTGGGGCAGGGGACACAGAGCAGGAGGTCTCCTCTCTGGTTCCTGAGTCTCCACTAGAGACAGCCCAGGCCTCAGCACATCCAGCCGGAGACCCAGACGCCCTCTCCACCCACACCACAGACTCAGGTTTCATTGAGCCCTCCTCTGGCTCCCAGGACTCCCAGGGAGAGAAGGAGACCTCCTGTGAGAAGGCTGTCAGACCAGAAGGTAAAGGCAAGCATCTTCTAACATTAACATATCAATAGTATTGTTACTTCTACTATTTTCATTACATTTCTCAAATGATTATGTAGACAAATATTTTTTTCACCTTACACTATGTATACAAAATTATCTATGGTATGTGGACACTCCTTCAAATTAGTGGATTTGTTTATTTTATCCACGCCTGTTGCTGACAGGTGTAAAATCGAGCACACTGCCATGCAATCTCCATAGACAAACAGTAAGAATAGCATTACTGAAGAGAGCAGTGACTTTCTACGTGGCACTGTCATAAGATGCCACCTTTTCCAATAAGTCAGTTTGTCAAATTTCTCCCCTGGTCAACTGTAAGTGCTGTTATTGTGAAGTGGAAACGTCTAGGAGCAACAACGGCTCAGCCGTGAAGTGGTAGGCCACACAAGCTCACAGAACGGGAGTGCCGAGTGCTGAAGTGCGTAGCGTGTAAAAAAAATTGTCTGTCCTCGGTTGCAACGTCAGCACGAGCTGTTTGTCGGGAGCTTCATGGAATGGATTTCCATGGCCAAGCAGCAGCACACAAGCCAAAGATCACCATTTGCAATGCGAAGCGTCGGCTGGAGTGGTGTTCAGTTTGCCGCCTTTGGACTCTGGAGCCCTCGAACTACTGTGATTATTATTATTTGACCCTGCTGGTCATTTATGAACATTTGAACATCTTGGCCATGTTCTGTTATAATCTCCACCCGGCACAGCCAGAAGAGGACTGGCCACCCCTCATAGCCTGGTTCCTCTCTAGGTTTCTTCCTAGGTTTTGGCCTTTCTAGAGAGTTTTTCCTAGCCACCGTGCTTCTACACATGCATTGCTTGCTGTTTGGGGTTTTAGGCTGGGTTTCTGTACAGCACTTTGAGATATCAGCTGATGTACGAAGGGCTATATAAATACATTTGATTTGATTTGGAAACGCGTTCTCTGGAGTGATGAACCACGCTTCACCATCTGGCAGTCCGATGGACAAATCTAGGTACAAAGCGAGGCCCATACAGAAATGCTTTGTCGAGATCAATGTGGAAGACCTTAACTGGCCTACACAGAGCCCTGACATCAACCCCATCGAACACCTTTGGGATGAATTGGAATACCGACTGCAAGCCAGGCCTAATCGCTCAATATCAGTTCCCGACATCACTAATGCTATTGTGGCTGAATGGAAACAAGTCCCCACAGCAAAGAAGAGTGGAGGCTGTTATAGGCATATTAATTAATATTAATGCCCATGATTTTGGAATGAGATGTTCAACAAGCAGGTGTCCACATACTTTTGGTTATTTACAAGCATTTCGCTACACTCGCAGTGACATCTGCTAACCATGTGTATGTGACCAATAAAAATATATTTAGTGGATGTCTTTCCCTGTATTTAGTCAATGTCTTTCCCTGTGGATCACGCTGTGTTTTGTGCTGTTTGTGTGTCTAGCTGCTGTGACCGGCTACCAGCAACCATCAGAGTCTGCATCCAGCCACACCTCTCAGTTCTACATCACCATCCTCCACTCCAACAGCAAGGAGCAGACACTGGAGGAAAAGGGTCAGGGTCTAATCTCAAACCTGCCCCTCACCCCTAGGCCTCATCCCTGCCCCTCACCCCTAGTCCTCACCCCTAGGCCTCACCCCTAGGCCTCACCCCTGCCCCTCACCCCTAGTACTTTGTGTTAAGACAAAGCAAAAACTCAATCTACTCCTTTGTATCATTCACCATTTAACTCCTTTACGATATGTGTTCTAGAATGTCTTACTGTTGTTTTGTCATGTTTCCCCCTACCCTAGAAGAGACCGTTCTGGACCTCCCTGAGGACTCCAGCCTGGAGCTGGTGTGGAAGAACAACGAGCGTCTCAAGGAGTATGTCCTGGTTCGGTCCAAGGAGCTGGAATTTGAAGAGGACCCTGGGTCGGTCAACGAGACGGCCAGGGCTGGACACTTCACCCTGGAGCAGTGCCTAAACCTCTTCACTAGGCCTGAGGTGCTGGCACCAGAGGAGGCATGGTAGGAACAACACACTGATCATTCAGACAGTCCCACACAGCCATGGACTAACACACGTACTGCACAGTTAACATTCAGACAGTTCTCTTACTGATTTAGGTGGTGTTTTGATGGATTTACAACCCTAACAAACTCTTTCACTCTGTCCCTATACTTCCCTCCCTCTCTCTGCCTCGCTCTGTCCCTATCCTTCCCTCCCTCTCTCTGCCTCGCTCTGTCCCTATCCTTCCCTCCCTCTCTCTGCCTCGCTCTGTCCCTATCCTTCCCTCCCTCTCTCTGCCTCGCTCTGTCCCTATCCTTCCCTCCCTCTCTCTGCCTCGCTCTGTCCCTATCCTTCCCTCCCTCTCTCTGCCTCGCTCTGTCCCTATCCTTCCCTCCCTCTCTCTGCCTCGCTCTGTCCCTATCCTTCCCTCCCTCTCTCTGCCTCGCTCTGTCCCTATCCTTCCCTCCCTCTCTCTGCCTCGCTCTGTCCCTATCCTTCCCTCCCTCTCTCTGCCTCGCTCTGTCCCTATCCTTCCCTCCCTCTCTCTGCCTCGCTCTGTCCCTATCCTTCCCTCCCTCTCTCTGCCTCGCTCTGTCCGTATCCTTCCCTCCCTCTCTCTGCCTCGCTCTGTCCCTATCCTTCCCTCCCTCTCTCTGCCTCGCTCTGTCCCTATCCTTCCCTCCCTCTCTCTGCCTCGCTCTGTCCCTATCCTTCCCTCCCTCTCTCTGCCTCGCTCTGTCCCTATCCTTCCCTCCCTCTCTCTGCCTCGCTCTGTCCCTATCCTTCCCTCCCTCTCTCTGCCTCGCTCTGTCCCTATCCTTCCCTCCCTCTCTCTGCCTCGCTCTGTCCCTATCCTTCCCTCCCTCTCTCTGCCTCGCTCTGTCCCTATCCTTCCCTCCCTCTCTCTGTCCCTATCCTTCCCTCCCTCTCTCTGTCCCTATCCTTCCCTCCCTCGCTCTGTCCCTATCCTTCCCTCCCTCGCTCTGTCCCTATCCTTCCCTCCCTCGCTCTGTCCCTATCCTTCCCTCCCTCGCTCTGTCCCTATCCTTCCCTCCCTCGCTCTGTCCCTATCCTTCCCTCCCTCGCTCTGTCCCTATCCCTCCCTCCCTCGCTCTGTCCCTATCCCTCCCTCCCTCGCTCTGTCCCTATCCTTCCCTCCCTCGCTCTGTCCCTATCCTTCCCTCCCTCTCTCTGCCTCGCTCTGTCCCTATCCTTCCCTCCCTCTCCTCTTTGCCTCTCTTGCTCGCTCAGGTACTGTCCAAAGTGCCAGCAGCACAGAGAGGCCTCCAAGCAGCTGCTGCTGTGGCGTCTGCCCAACGTCCTCATCATCCAGCTCAAACGCTTCTCCTTCCGCAGCTTCATCTGGAGGGACAAGATCAACGACATGGTCGACTTCCCCGTCAGGTACAGTTGAAGTCGGTAGTTTACATACACCTTAGCCAAATACATTTAAACTCAGTTTTTCACAATTCCTGACATTTAATCCTATTAAAAATGTTCTATAGGATTGAGGTCAGGGCTTTGTGATGGCCACTCCAATACCTTGACTTTGTTGTCCTTAAGCCATTTTGCCACAACTTTGGAAGTATGCTTGGGGTCGTTGTCCATTTGGAAGACCCATTTGCGACCAAGCTTTAACTTTCTGACTGATGTCTTGATGTTGCTTCAATATATCCACATAATTTCCCTTCCTCATGATGCCATCTATTTTGTGAAGTGCACCAGTCCTTCCTGCAGCAAAGCACCCCCACAACATGATGCTGCCACCCCGTGCTTCATGGTTGGGATGGTGTTCTTCGGCTTGCAAGCCTCCCCCTTTTTCCTCCAAACATAACGATGGTCATTATGGCCAAACGGTTCTATTTTTGTTTCATCAGACCAGAGGACATTTCTCCAAAAAGTACGAGTTTGTCCCCATGTGCAGTTGCAAACCGTAGTCTGGCTTTTTTGTGGTGGTTTTGGAGCAGTGGCTTCTTTCTTGCTGAGCGGCCTTTAAGGTTATATCGATATAGGACTCATTTTACTGTGGATATAGATACTTTTGTACCTGTTTCCTCCAGCATCTTCACATGGTCCTTTGCTGCTGTTCTGGGATTGATTTGCACTTTCCGCACCAAAGTACGTTCATCTCTAGGAGACAGAACGCGTCTTCTTCCTGAGCGGTATGACGGCTGCGTGGTCCCATGGTGTTTATACTTGCGTACTATTGTTTGTACAGAAGAACGTGGTACCTTCAAGTGTTTGGAAATTGCTCCCAAGGATGAACCAGACTTGTGGAGGTCTACAGTTCTTTTTCTGAGGTCTTGGCTGATTTCCTTTGATTTTCCCATGATGTCAAGCAAAGAGACACTGAGTTTGAAGGTATGCATTGAAATACATCCACAGGTACACCTCCAATTGACTCAAATTGTCAATTAGCCTATCAGAATCTTCTAAAGCCATGACATAATTTTCCTAAATTTTCCAAGCTGTTTAAAGGCACAGTCAACTTAGTGTATGTAAACTTCTGATCCACTGGAATTGTGATTAAGTGAAATAATCTGTCTGTAACCAATTGTTGGAAAAATTACTTGTCATGCACGAAGTAGATGTCCTAACCGACTTGCCAAAACAAGTTTTAATGACTCCAACCTAAGTGCATGTAAACTTCCGACTTCAACTGTACATAACACAACTTATAAACACAACTTATAAACACAACTTATAAACACAACTTATAATCACAATTTATAAACACAAAACACAGCTTATAAACACACAACACAGCTTATAAACACAAAACACAGCTTATAAACACACAACACAGCTTATAAACACACACAACACAGCTTATAAACACACACAACACAGCTTATAAACACACACAACACAGCTTATAAACACACACAACACAGCTTATAAACACACACAACACAGCTTATAAACACACACAACACAGCTTATAAACACACACAACACAGCTTATAAACACACACAACACAGCTTATAAACACACACAACACAGCTTATAAACACACACAACACAGCTTATAAACACACACAACACAGCTTATAAACACGCACAACACAGCTTATAAACACGCACAACACAGCTTATAAACACGCACAACACAGCTTATAAACACGCACAACACAGCTTATAAACACGCACAACACAGCTTATAAACACGCACAACACAGCTTATAAACACGCACAACACAGCTTATAAACACGCACAACACAGCTTATAAACACGCACAACACAGCTTATAAACACGCACAACACAGCTTATAAACACGCACAACACAGCTTATAAACACGCACAACACAGCTTATAAACACGCACAACACAGCTTATAAACACGCACAACACAGCTTATAAACACGCACAACACAGCTTATAAACACGCACAACACAGCTTATAAACACGCACAACACAGCTTATAAACACGCACAACACAGCTTATAAACACGCACAACACAGCTTATAAACACGCACAACACAGCTTATAAACACGCACAACACAGCTTATAAACACGCACAACACAGCTTATAAACACGCACAACACAGCTTATAAACACGCACAACACAGCTTATAAACACGCACAACACAGCTTATAAACACGCACAACACAGCTTATAAACACGCACAACACAGCTTATAAACACGCACAACACAGCTTATAAACACGCACAACACAGCTTATAAACACGCACAACACAGCTTATAAACACGCACAGCACAGCTTATAAACACGCACAGCACAGCTTATAAACACGCACAGCACAGCTTATAAACACGCACAGCTTATAAACACGCACAGCTTATAAACACGCACAGCACAGCTTATAAACACGCACAACACAGCTTATAAACACGCACAACACAGCTTATAAACACGCACAACACAGCTTATAAACACGCACAACACAGCTTATAAACACGCACAACACAGCTTATAAACACGCACAACACAGCTTATAAACACGCACAGCACAGCTTATAAACACGCACAGCACAGCTTATAAACACGCACAGCTTATAAACACGCACAACACAGCTTATAAACACGCACAGCACAGCTTATAAACACGCACAGCACAGCTTATAAACACGCACAGCTTATAAACACGCACAGCTTATAAACACGCACAGCTTATAAACACGCACAGCTTATAAACACGCACAGCTTATAAACACGCACAGCTTATAAACACGCACAGCTTATAAACACGCACAGCTTATAAACACGCACAGCTTATAAACACGCACAGCTTATAAACACGCACAGCTTATAAACACGCACAGCTTATAAACACGCACAGCTTATAAACACGCACAGCTTATAAACACGCACAGCTTATAAACACGCACAGCTTATAAACACGCACAGCTTATAAACACGCACAGCTTATAAACACGCACAGCTTATAAACACGCACAGCTTATAAACACGCACAGCTTATAAACACGCACAGCTTATAAACACGCACAGCTTATAAACACGCACAGCTTATAAACACGCACAGCTTATAAACACGCACAGCTTATAAACACGCACTTTTTATAAACACGCACTTTTTATAAACACACACAGCTTATAAACACACACAGCTTATAAACACACACAGCTTATAAACACACACAGCTTATAAACACACACAACACAGCTTATAAACACACACAACACAGCTTATAAACACACACAACACAGCTTATAAACACACACAACACAGCTTATAAACACACACAACACAGCTTATAAACACAACTTGTCATATTATTCACTTAATCACACTGACCCTACACTCAATGACTTGAGGGTGAATTCACTCAAACATGCTGCAGAGTATAGTTTTAAATATTTATACAAACACAGATTTACAGCTTGGTTTCTTGTCTTTCAGGAACCTGGACCTCAGTAAGTTCTGTATTGGTCAGAAGGACGACATGCAGCAGCCGCCCATCTATGACCTCTATGCAGTCATCAATCACTACGGGGGCATGATCGGAGGTCACTACACTGCCTACGCACGCCTGCCCAGCGCCCAGAACAGCCAGCGCAGTGATGTTGGTGGGTGACTCTGTTTACTGTATTTTGTGACCATGACAAGCTGGTTTAACATGTCATATTCTGTTCATACTGTTAAAATGATCTCACCTGCCGTCCTCAACTCCACCCTCTTCCTCCACCCTCTTCCCCCTCCTCCCCACTTTTCTCCATCCTCCACTCTTTTCTTCTTCCCTTCCCCCCTATTCCTTCCTCCTGTTCCCCCTCCTCCATCACCTCCCCGCTCCTCTTCCTCCCTTTCCCCATCTTCCTTCCTCCTCTTCCTCCTACTCTCTCCTCCACCCTCCCCCTCCCCCTCTCACCACCTTCCTCCTCCTCTCCCTCATCTTCCACCTTCCCCTCCTCTTCCTACACGACCCCCCCCCCCCCCCCCCCCCCCAGGCTGGCGTCTTTTTGATGACAGTACGGTGACGATGGTGGAGGAGAGCCAGGTGGTGACACGCTACGCTTACGTGCTGTTCTACCGCCGCCGCAACTCCCCTGTGGAACGACCACCTCGCTTACTGGGGCCCGAGTCCCCCACCTCTGCAGGAGCCACCGCCAGCCAGGTGAGGGCGCCATTCTCTACCTCTGAGAGTATCCCTTAGGGAAGTACCAGTATCCATTACGTGGTAGTAGAAAAACTCCTCGAGGAATAGTGCATCATGAGTTATTAAATTAAACTCGGCCCAACATGACTAGTTTGAGGTAGAGGTAGATTTAAATTTCCTGAGATTATATTTTCACCACATGAGTGAGATGAGTGAATGCACCAATTTGTAAGTCGCTCTGGATAAGAGCGTCTGCTAAATGACTTAAATGTAAATGTTAAATGTAGATGTAATACTGTGTTTATTCATCTAGTCTTCTTCGTGCAGTGATATTTAGTTGGTTGCTTGTGGTGCTTTTAGAGACATGAGAAATGATCTCAGTTGCCATTGACAGAGTAATGTTTTTTTCTGCTTCTAAAGCTGTGATGAGAGAAAGACGATAGATCTAATCTAATTGTTTAAGGCCGTTGGTTTGTTCATCAAGAGGTTTATGCTAGTTTCTAAATTGAATAGCTGCTTTGGAGAAAAGCTGTGCATACTTGTTTCAACTTATTATCCTGAAGTGCCAGACATTGGCTTTCTCTTGTCCCCTTTATCTGATCTGTTTTGGCATCTAAGCGTCCTAGTTTTCAGTCCAAATGCTGAAAACAAAGTGAATTGCCTCAGAATTAATAAGGGCTGTATGTATTCACAAACTTTGTGGAAGCTATTTAATGTCTGTGAAACTGATTAGATGTATGGTGCATTTTTCTTGTACTCATGAGTTTATATTGAGGGTGGGAGTCGCTGTGTTTACAAAATATCTGTGCTTTAATGTATCTATTAGCTAACTGTTGAAAAGAAAGATGTGATAGTTTGTCTATCCATCTGTTTTCTGAAAGACACCCCTCACATCGTTCTGAGCTGTCCTCATGCTGTTCCTTGAAAGAGTCTGGCTTGTCCTTGACCATGTGGCCTGTGACACCGTTAGTATATTAGACAGAGTGGATGGGGAGGGTTTGCTGGAGGTCTGGCTGTGGTGAGGTGAAGCTGACACAGGTTTCCGCCATCGCAGGCATCTCTGATATGGCAGGAACTGGAGCAGGAAGAGGAGGGTGTTGAAGAGGGCCCTCGGGGCCTGTTCCGTCCCAGGCTGGGGAGGAGAAGAGCAGCCAGGAGGGAGGAGGGGGTGGAGGGGCAGGTGTGGCGGCTGCTGCGCCAAAGGATCCCGCATTATTCCGATGACGACTGTGTCCGATATTTTGTCCTGGGTACCTTGGTTGCTCTACTAGCGTTGTTAGTGAACCTAGTCTACAGAGCCAACTGGGGCTAAGCGGCCAGTATCACACCCCACACATACACACATGTATACTAAAGCAATAAGGCACGAGAGGGTGTGGTACATAACCAATATATCACGGCTAAGGGATGTCCTTACGCACAACGCAACGTGGAGTTCCTGGACACACTTAGCCGTGGTATATTGGCCATATACCACAAACCACCGAGGCGCCTTATTGCTGTTATAAACTGGTTACCAAAGTAATTAGAGCAGTAAGAATACATGTTTTGTCATACCCGTGGTATATGGTCTGATATACCACGGCTGTCAGCCAATCAGCATTCAGGGCTCGAGCCACCCACTTTATAAATAGGCTTTTACACAAAAAAATGTCAAGTCTAATGAAATATCCATGCCAATACGAAAACATTTTGTTTTGTAGATGGCCTATAAATCAATAAGCTGCTGAACACATTCAAAATGTTAACTAAATTATACACTGCATATCTGTTAATCAAGTCCAGTAGCATCTACTAGTAACTTGGCTCAGCAAGGCTTGGCCTTCTTATTTACTGCAGTCCATAACGTATGTCCCTATAAGATAATTTAAATTCTAGTTCAAACCTACTTCAGCCTTTTATGTGTCCATGTCAAGTGTCTCTCTCTCTCAACTAGGTTTTCAGTACAAAAATCTGAAATGCATGTTTTGGTAATGGTTAGTCCTATGTTTTGCACAAGAGATGCTATTGAGAGGACTTGAACTAGGGTATAGTGTTAAAGTCCTACTGTGATAGTGTTGAGTGGGTGAGGGAATAAGATATTGTAGTAGTGCTCATTCACAGATATTGTAATCCTTTAGCTCCGTCCCAGGATGGTAGGATGGGCTCTACGACTTGCTTTGTGCAGTCGTGACTTTGTACTGTAACCTGAAGACAGCTAAAATGTGTGTTTGCTTTAATGAATACAGAGTGTTTAGACTCACAGTAAGCTAGTATGTGCCTTTTGCTTGTTTGTCACTTTGCTGATTTTATTTTTGATTTTATGTTGTCAATGGTAAGCTCTTAATTCAGCAGTTGTATTGCTTTCTGTCCACCAAGGTTGGGCTCAATTCGAATTGAAGGCTGTTAATTCAGGAAGTGATTTGCATTTCAAATTCAGAAAATGTAAAAATAAAAAAAAATCGAAATATAACTTTTACTTTTTTCAGTTTACTGAAGTCATTGAAAATAAATGCAATTTTTTTCCCTTCCGATTTAAATGGATTGTAGTTTTTGTTTACTTCCTGAATTGACTGCCTTATGTTTGAATTGAGCCCAACCTTGCAGTCCATATTGTTTCCTTATCCCTGTCAGACTTCATGAAAGCCACTTGTTTAACCTTTTTTTAAATGTGCTTCTTTTTTGGGGGGTGAAATAACTAGATATGTCAGTGCTTTACGACTGTTTGTGCAAAAATAATAAGTGCGCTGATGTACAGTATGAAGCTTAGTGGTGACGTCAAGTCATTAGGTGGACGGCATCTCCTTTCTATCAATGAAAATTGCTACACTTAATGATTATCTGTGTTGCGGGTATATGGACTAACCTCCTGTAACAGTGTTGTAGTAATATGTTCAAGTCTCAGGGAAATCACAGTGCACTCTGTCATGTCTCTCCAGCTGTAGATGGGCTTGGAGGCAAGGTATATTCACGACCTGCTTTCAATGCCCAGTATGTCTCAGTGGTTTGCCTCAGTGAAATGTCGACACAGGAAATGTGAATTATCTAGGCTCCCTACAGATGGCAAAGATTCCCTATGGTTGTGGGTGTAAAGTGAAAGTTACTGAATTAAGGAAGTGTATATTTTATAGCAGGAATATTTACAAGATTGCTGTATAGAAATTGTACGATTTTAAAATGTAATCTTAATTGTAATCTTAATAGTTGCTATTATTTAAAAAGAAAGTGGGACATTTCCCAGCAATAATGTGTACAGGTCCTTCCACCTTAATGCTGCTCCAATAAACCAACACGTGTACTTCTTTTCACAATAAAATATCAACCTTTATGCTGTCTTAATGAATATTATTTTTGAAACAAACATGGAAATCGTCCATCCAATTGGAACTGGGTTTTGTTTGTGGCTGCAAGGAATATGTCCGTCAGTCCAGTGAGTTATGCTTTTGGATTGTTTACAGATACAATGGGTCTGGTCTTCCTGAAAGGGAACTGGTCCAGAGAAAAGCATGATTTGTAACACTGGTTTATTTTACAGGCCTCTGGCCAGGCACTCTTTGGGACTGACCTGGACCCTGAAGGACCCCCTCCGCTGACCCCAGAGGTGACCTCTGAGCTGTTTGGACACTCTGGCGAATGTGCTGCTCTGTCCTACAGTAACATGGAGGAGGTGGACTAAGGTGTGACTGAGGCTCCACCGAGCTGGCTTAAGGCTCCAGCTGTGGACCGATGCCAGCAGCAACGTTGAGAAATACACTCCTCAGTAAACAACACTAATAAACTGAACGGCTTCAAAGCGTCCCCTCAGTGGTGCAATGCTAAACATGTCAGAAGTGGATTTGAGGGGAAGGAAGGACCAGTACATGTCACCACAGATGTGGTGGACATACCAGCTCATGCTATTTATGTAGTAATATTCATGCAACACATTGACACACACACACAAACAGCGTGTTTGCACATACAACAAAAGCCTCCACACACTCCTGTTTTCCCCAGAGCCTCCGGGTTGCAGCCTGTTGTTGGCTGATGGAAGAGCCCACCTAGACAATGTTGGTGGCTTATGACTCCTTTTTATCCCATGATAAACGGGTGTCTGGTTCAGAGGTCACAAAGGATGTGGCTAACATCAAACAAACCCCCCCAGCCTGTTGGGATTGAGGGAAAATTGTGATGTGAGAGGATTGGACGTGTGTGTCTGGGTGTGTAAGCATTTGAGTGTGGTTTTTCCCCGCTTCTCATCAAGGTTTAGTCTGGTCTGTGTTGTGATTCTGTAAGCTGGGTACCGATATAGTGTAATGGGTGCAGAAATTGTTTATTTTATGTTCATACAGAGGACAAAAAGTAACTGTCTTTCTGTTTACTATTTTCATACCACACCTGGATTTAGTTTCTTTGCTTTAGATTTTAACATTTTTACTTTGTAATTTATCCAATCCTGTGGATGTAATTTTTGAGAAGAAACCAACTTGATATACACTGAAATGTGCATGTTGATACACAGTAGCCGTACAATAGAATGCTGTTACCACTTCTGCTACATATCTTCATTTCTGATTGAGTACTCTTATACACCCCTCCCTTCAATTTGTGTTAGACTGAATATATAAAGTTTGGGGTTAATGAGAATGTGGATGTGTATAAGATATACATTGTTAATATAAATTAAACACTTTTTGAGAAGCGCTAACAGGTTATTTGAATACACACTCTGATTCAGTAGGAACTTGAATAAAGTTGCCTGCGAACCTTTTTTTTACCCTCCGTTTCTACCATTTTCTGTGTTAAATTGTTGGTCCTCCAACCTGCACTTATTATTTTATGGCGCTTGTTAGTGTATTTACTTTAAGACTCCACACATTAAGCTGAGAGAAGAAGAAACGACTGTTTCAGAAAGTAAAAACAAACACTCTGTCAAAATAGGTCAGTAGAGTGATTTGTATTTGTATGTGAAATAGTTGTACAAACTTAGAGCGCTCTTAAAGAGCTACAAATCTACGACTGGTCAAAAGAGTTACGAGGATCTCTGGTTTCAGTAACATACCTAGTTAGCTAGCTAAACCCTCACGCAATTTACTGACAAATTGGCTAGTTATTTATCAAGGAAAATCAGGTGTTGACAACCGATCATTCGGGACTGGAGCTCCTCATGTCAGACTGCGACAAGACCGGTGATCATCCCTTTAAACCACGGGGACGATCGTGATGAGCGGTGTACTCCACACGCCAAAGGAAATGTCAATGATTGTACCCTTGAAGAAGACCTCAAGGGTTGTCTCTAAAGAAGAAAAAGCTTGTCCTTCATGTTGATCTCATTAACACCATATTGGTGTCTTGACGCCGTGACAAGTCAAGGAACTATTGCAGCCTTGGATTATTTAATTTAAATTGTGACATGGGGACAAATGAGTAAACAGGGTAACAGGTTAAGATGCCGTTTTAGCTAGCTCTAGCCCGTTTTCATAATTACCCTAACATACATAAATTTTCCTAACCTGGTACGAAAAAGTCTCTCCCGGTCGTAGCTGTATACCGTCTAGTCAAAAATCTAAATAGCCATTTCCTACATGTAGGCAGTTATGCCCCAAACCTCTAACCTTTTCCTGTAAATGACATGACAATTCAATAAGTGGAATCATTGCCCCTGTGTGCCAACCTGCCACGATGGTGCCATTGCTGAGTGTAATTGCCAAACACCGGCCTCTTTCTGTTGTCTGTAGGTAAATGGGATTGGATGAGTGACTCACCTCTACTCCCAGCATGTGAGTGTGCTGTCTGCTATCACTCCCAGTTTGGCCGGGTGGCAGGCTTCCCCAGCTCCGCTGCAGGTCGGCAGTTCCCGGGGCGTGCTGGACGAGCACCTAGCCATGCTGTACTTTCCGGAGGGGGACAAGGAGCTGGCTGTGAAGGGGGAGGAAGGGCAGCTGTACCAGTGGGATATAGTGGTCAAAATTCTTACAAATCTGAAATCTTGTTTGAGGAACAATGCCTTTTAAGACAAACTCAGAGAAGGTCATTCACGGTGAGATGTATTATGGGTGACTGGTGTGTGGTGCTACTCCCCTGGGTATAGAGTGGCTGCAGTCCCTTGTCATCCCCCTCAGTGTGTTCCTGTACAGTTAGTTTACTGGAGCAGAACACATTGTTTTCTGCAGGGGGGAGGCTCAGAGGCTGCCTTACACAGTTAGCTGCAGTTTAAAAACATCCACATGATGATTTATTCAAACTGTCAAGGACAATTTGTGTAGGAATATTGGCAGGGAGGGTGAGAGAACATCATGTGATTCAGCAGAACTTGCAGGACGACCTGTAAACTTGGTTTTGTTTATTCTCATTCTAAAAGGATACTCTAAAGCAGAGTTTCCCAAACTCGGTCCTGCCCCCCCCCCCCCCCCCCTCCCTGTGCGTTTTGGTGTTTGCCCTATCCCTACACAGCTGATGCCAGGGGGTGCCACGATCGAGTTTGGGAAACTCTGCTCTAATTTCCAGACAATTTAATGTTTTCCGATTGATACCTGATAGACACTGTTAAAACCCTTTCATATCTATTGCCCCGCTGCTGGTAGAGTATGAGCCACGTTAAAGCAGACTGTAATAAATGATTTATAAGGTCATAGGAACATACTTTAAAAGTTGTTTATATATAATTAGCTTACTAACATGTACAAATGTGGGAGTAATGATGACAAAATGATTCATCTAACTATTTACTAATCCATTATAAATGCTTTACTAGAAGGTGAGATTATATAGTGCTGCCCTTTTTCCTCCCTCCCGGCTGAGTGTGTTTGAGACACCAGGCCAGATCCTCTGCAGTAAGAAGGGGGTGGTTCTGACCAGGCCAGATCCACTGTAGTAAGAGGGGGTGGTTCTGACCAGGCCAGATCTAATGTAGTAAGAAGGGGGTGGTTCTGACCAGGCCAGATCCACTGTAGTAAGAAGGGGGTGGTTCTGACCAGGCCAGATCCACTGCAGTAAGAAGGGGGTGGTTCTGACCAGGCCAGATCCAATGTAGTAAGAAGGGGGTGGTTCTGACCAGGCCAGATCCGCTGTAGTAAGAAGGGGGTGGTTCTGACCAGGCCAGATCCTCTGCAGTAAGAAGAGGGTGGTTCTGACCAGGCCAGATCCACTGTACTAAGAAGGGGGTGGTTCTGACCAGGCCAGATCCGTTGTAGTAAGAAGAGGGTGGTTCTGACCAGGCCAGATCCGCTGTAGTAAGAAGAGGGTGGTTCTGACCAGGCCAGATCCTCTGCAGTAAGAAGGGGGTGGTTCTGACCAAGGAAGAGGAGTGCCTGTCAACCCGTGACGGGGAGAAAGCCCTGTACCAGTACCTCAGCTCTGTCCCGGGCCTGGGAGGATTCTAGGACCACTTTGACTGGTAGGTGGACCCATTCCAAAAGGCTTGAAGTCTTATCACACTAATGGGGGTGCCCTAGTTTGCTGGCAAGCTCATACATCCATCTTTGAATACGTAATTTAGTCTTAAGTATTACAGTAATTGTAATAGAGAAGTTGTGCTCTGTATTGACCCTCCATGAAGGTTTCAGTGTTTCGTGATGTAGTCAGGGCACTGGTCTGTCTCTCTGTAGGTTGGCCAGGAACACCTACACTCCTTCCTGGGAGGGAAGCTTCTGTGCCGGGTCCCCTTCGACCAGGAAGTCACAGCACATATTCATAGATGACAACATCCGGCAGAATGATGAGGACATCATCCATCCAAAGGTATGTTTTATTTGCCTCGGTTCATGTTCTTTTGGACGGTTTGTGCATACTCATATGGATGTGGATTTGTACCATTGCAGATCCAGTATGTTTTAAATATCCTCACGTGGTGTTTCTGTTCTGGGTCCATGTCTGATTCTGAAGGTGTTCCTGGACTGAGACGGCTCAGAGACCTGCATATAGCCTTCACCTCAGAGCTGTATGACCTATGTCTGGTCCAGAACGACCGTTCAGAGCCATCTCAGACCTAGTGTATTTCAGACAGCTATGACAGGAACCTCCAGCAGGGGGCAGGCTAGAGTGGTTTGTGTGCAGCCTAGAGCTCCAGGGTGAGGGCTTGGGTTGGGTGAACTCAGTGGGTCTGCAGGTTAAAGGTAACTGCTGCAGGTGCTCAAACTCCTCCTCTAAGTTCAGTGTTCTCAGGGTGTGTGACACTGACAACCATTATATTACAAATGTAGAAGACGCTGTTTTTAAAATAAAAATATGTAAAAACTAGGTCATCAATGTAAAGCATTGTTTACGTATATACCAAATTCTGTTAAGAATATACAGGTCATATACACTGTTTCTAGTATCACAACGAGAGAGTTACATGGTTGAGCAGTGAAACTCTATTATAACTTCACACCTGCTCTTATCTAAAGACATGTTTCAGTTAGAACCACAGTTAGTCTCCTACTGTTTGACTATTTATAATGGCAATACAATGGATACGCTTGAAACCGCTAAGCCCTAGTTTAATTTGGGTGTATTTGGTTTGTGGGTTTGTTTGCACTGGAATTGACTTGACTTTCTTTGGAAGCGCTCTTATGTGGAAACACTTTTCCCAATGATATATCCAGGGAATGTGTTTCACACTTTTTGTGGATGTTTGTGTTGGACATTTATAATACTTATTTTTAAGCTTGAAGGGAGTTTGCCATTTGACTACTGCAAATTTGAGACACCTTTTCTAAGTAACCCATCACAATGGCCGGTGGGTAATTGTGGAAGATGAGGCACAATCAGGCCTTTTGACTGCAGTACATAACTGAGACTGTTCAATTCTAAGAAACAGATGAATGGGCTGTGGTTGCTAAGGCAGCACTCGTGTTTGATAGGAGACACATTCAGGTTGTATATTTCAACTGACTGCTTGTCACTGTCATTGTCTCAAGGCAGATAGTGTAACCAATCGTCTGCGTTGACTGTCAGTTTGGGGGATGAGGGTTGCGTAGGATTGACGCCACCTGACGTAAGACAATGCTTGTATGTTTCATGGTGAACGTTCTAAACTATCGGCTTGTACTCATGTGAAGTTCAATAAAGCTGAGTGGAAGAAAATGTATTTGTTTTTGGTTGTTGCCACAGACACACTGTGTATGGGAATTTACTGACCAAATATTGATTAGTTAGGGTTTTACTGTCACCTAAAAGCATTATCGATTTCCCCTCAGGCCTTTTGGATACAGTTAAGTTGTGAACAAGTGATTGATTATTAGCCTACAGGGTGAAGACTAATGATGGATCTAGGGGAACTAATCAATCAGGGAGCATCAGCAGTGCAGGGTGTGAGGTTACGTTTAAGTGTGATTATTGCTATTATTGAAGTTTTATTATTAGGGAGTTACTAACAGTGATAATTCAACTTCAACAGAGTGGCTGCGGTTCTGGATTTTCTGGAACACAGGCGTTTTGGACTAAAAATACAGAGATTTCTGCACATGTGCAAGATCCGCTGCGCGCGCTTCCCCTCCCCGAGTCCTTCCAGCTGCTGCTCGGTGATCACTCACCCCACGACTCCGCTGCCGCTTGTTCAAGCAAACGGAGTTCTTTGTCTTTTGTAACAGAAAGCAAACATAAGCACGGCGTAACAGGCAGTCTAGCGTTTTCATGTTCTATTTTTCAGGAGGTTGAGTTAGACACGGGCACGCAAGTCAATATTGGGAAGCAGAGTTCACAGGGTGTGTGCAGATTCTGGGCGGGGTGAAACCACTCGCCTCATCCTTTTTGGTAAAGCTATAGTAAAAAGAGAACACGTGCAGAATGTGACTTGGATCCTTAGCTTTGAGATAGAAGTTCTGGGAGGGGCGGGGGCGAAAACGCCGTATTCGTAGCCTCGGACATAATTTAATGCAGGGTGTAGGGTCACAAGTGCACTTATTAAAATTGCCATGATGTTAACTTCAGGGACTTGGAGAGAAAAAAACAGCTTGACCAGCATTCCGTCTGGAAAATAGTTAGGCACGTTAGTAATGACATTGTATTAAATAGTTAATACACTACATGTGACAGGACACTTCCAATCTGAAACTACCTTCTAGTGGAGTTGACCGTGTGGCTACTGGACAGTATACTGTGGTCCTATCTCTGCAGTGCAGACTGACCAGCCTGGGCACATCCAATCAACACCTCTGATCTCCCGCACATTGTGTACAGAGTTGGTTAATCTGATATACTGGCCATAGTTGTTGCCTGATTGCAGAAGCAGACTCTGTGTCCTCTCATTACAAGCCAAACGAGGCGGCACAGTGTGTGCAGTCGGAAGACTCTTCTCTCACTGTACACCAGATAGTGTCTGTTCAGTGTGTAATGGTCTGTACATAATACCAAGTAATATTTCACTCTGACTTCCAGGTATAGGTCTCTAGGGGAATAATTTGATTTTTGTTGTAGTCTGTGTCAGATTTACTTTATATATGAAGCCGCAATGGCTCGATTGTCTCTAATCGCACACATTAACATGTTTTACCTTCCACAGATAAAATATTTGTTTCTTTCTTTTATGATGTTTATTTTGGGCACACATCAACATGTCAGGAGCTTATTCAGCGCTATGGTGAGGAATTACCAAATGGACATGTAATATAGAACTGACACAATTATCTCTCATTGTGGAATAGAATTTAGGGACGCATTTCATTTGATGACATTAGGTTTCATTAGGTTGATCTGGAACTGTACGCCACCCTAGATGCAGACTCCACCTCATGGTTCCAACTTCCTCAAGATGGCAGTGGAGATTCTGGATATTTGGACAAAACACATCAATCTCAGGTGAGGCTAAATGAGATGTGAAACACGCATTTCAAACTATACTGAACAACAATACAAGCCCATCATACAACAACAAAAAATATGTTTTATTAATCTAGGAAAGTCCAGTTAAGAACAAATTCTTATTTACAATGACGGCCTAACCCGGCCAAACTCTAACCCGGACGGGAGCCCAACTGTACTGACTTACATTTCATATAAGGAAATCAGTCAATGGAAATAAATTCATTAGGTCCTAATCTATGGATTTCACATGACTGGGAATACAGATATGCATCTGTTGGTTACAGATACCTGAAAAAAAATGGGCAACGCAATGGGCCTCAGGATCTCAAGGTATCTCTGTGTAGTCAAATTGCCATCGATAAAATGTGATTGTGTTTGTTGTCCGTAGCTTATGCCTGCCCATAACATAACCCCACTGCCACCATGGGGCACTCTGTTCACAACGTTGACATCAGCAAACCGCTCGCCCACATGACGCCATACACCTGGTCTGCGGTTGTGAGACCGGTTGGACATACTGCCAAATTCTCTAAAACAACATTGGAGGTGGCTTATGGTAGAGAAATTAACATTAAATTCTCTGGCAACAGCTCTGGTGGAAATTCCTGCAGGCAGCATGCCAATTGCATGCTCCCTCAACTTGAGACATCTGTGGCATTGTGTTGTGTGACAGATTTTGGTGGCCTTTTATTAAGGTGAACCTGTGTAATTATGCCTTTTGAATCAGCTTCTTGATATACCACATCTGTCAGATGGATGGATTATTGTGGTAAATTAGAAATGTTCACTAACAGGGATGTAAATAGATGTGTTCACAACATTTGAGAGAAATCAGCATTTTGTGCTTATGGAACATTTCTGGGATATTTTATTTCAGCTCATGAAACATGGGACCAACACTTTACATGTTGCGTTCATATTTTTTGTTCAGTGCAGTAGAATTTATGACAGAAGTAGAAGATATTGAGAATCACCACAGGCAACAAATTTGTTGTAGTTTATTATTCTTGGAATGGAAATTGCGCTCTGTTGCTCTCCACGGCTGTGTAGACTAGACATTCCAAAATCACCCCGGGCTAAATTAAAGGAAAAATTGGTTTTGATTTTTGCATGTTGATGGGGACTTCATAGCCTACAATGTTAGCTGGCCTATGTTTATAGCTCTGTCAGATACTCAGACTCAATAATTGATTGAAATAAAAATACACAGTCGATGGTCTATATTGTTAATTATTAATTGGCTATTTCAGAGATATTTTGAGAACACTGGCTGTGAGAAACAACTAACTGATGTGCATTGGTGTGTAATCCCCAACCAAAAATACGTTATGTGAGAGTAGCCTATAAATAGCACGTGGAATATCAAATATAAATTTATTTGGATGAGTAAATGTTGAAAAGGTAAAATAAAGCTATTTTAAATTAATGAATTAACCTTTGTCAAGTGAGAGCGCCTTGGAGAAGCTGTTGCGCACGCTGCTGTTGCGCACGCGAACCCAGGCAAAGAAGGGAGGGCAGAGCGAGCGATGGTGAGCCAATAAAAAGGCACCGGAGTCCTGCTAACCGTCGGCTTTGCTCGAGACAGTGTAAAACGGGAACAATATTTCTGTCAGGCGCGTACTGTCTTCGAGTGTGCAAAGGACACACCAGCTCATTGACTGCGCCTGTCCCTACATAAGAAGACGGTAATGTGTGTTTTTGCTAAACTTTTGTTGTCTTTTTGTGTCCTTTGCTTTCGTTGTTTGTTTTATTTGGCTCAGTACTTTTCTCCTGAAAAATAGGCTTATAGACTGAGGACTTTAGCCTAAATCTAATGTGCATTGCAGGTTTTAAATGACTAATGTGTCACTGCATTGTATGTGTGCAGCAAATATGCTTGACTTCTGATGCGAGGATATAAAAACTGCAACGTGAATGCATTATACATTTGGTAATGCGCATTGTCCACCTTCAACGCGCAGATGCACACGAGCGTTTTTTGGCGGCCGTGCCTCTAAAAGGCACTTTTACAATGATTAAACATACGCGTAAAATGATAATCTCTTGTGAAAAATCCTCATGTTGTGAAAGCACACAGCCCTGTCTGTGGTTTATATGGATTTGATGGGTCGTTCCCGTGTTTTCCTCGCATGGAGAGCAGGAACGATAGCAGTGCCAGTGCAGATGCATACAGCTGTTCTGCTGCTCTGGGTGAGACACCCTGTCACTGTCTACCCCTACCAGCTGCTCAACAGCTGGGCAATGACTTGTCATTAAAAAAACATACTAGATGTTGCACATAGACTGATTCAGTCTCTATTTTACATGAAAATGAATTTTGAAATGAAAGCTCATCTCAAGGTCTCTCTCTCCCCCCCCCCCCCACCCAGAGAGCCCAATGTAACCTACTGTCGGGACCTGTTAAACACACACACACACACACACACACACACACACACACACACACACTGGGCAGACTGGGACCCGACATCGGCCCTGGCATTTCTAACACATGCCAGGACATTATTAGCCAGATAATGATCATTTTGCGCAAAAAAAACACAATTTAAGACAGGCTCACTGTGCAAAAAATGGACCAGACCACATGCACACAAATGCAAGAGACAGATAATCCATAAAACTGATAAGATTAGCCACCTACAAATTGTTTTCTGTTAACATTTCTCCTACTACATTTTGTAAGCACAATCAATGCCACTCAGTGCTATTTTTACTCATTTAATTGCAATATTTGTCAACAACAGTTAGAAATTACAGCATCACTGTAAAACTATCATCACATTGTGGTAATAATTGCCATATGTTCTGTTCTGTAATTATAACCTGCTTCGACTATCCCTATTTGCATAATTATTTCTCCAGTTTGATTGGCATGCAGCTTTCCTGCCTGTCTTACGGAGTAGGAGAGAAGCATTGTTGTGCCCATGTCCCCATTGTGCTGTTTAATACCATCCTCAATCAGTCTGGTACCGGATGGCACAATGCCTACTGTGCCAGAGAACAGGACCCGTCTCTCCTGTTGTCACCCAAACTCCCTCTGTGGTAGAAAAGGAGAATAATTGTTTACTCAAAATCAGTGCACGCATGATGCTCTGAAAGAAAATATATTTTAACATTCATAGATCCCGTATGAATGCTATTAGGTACATGCAAAAGGGAAAGTTATCCAAACCAAGGAACTTTTCTTTGTATTTGGAAAGCTTGTGTTTTAGTGTTCAAATCGATCTCATAAATTATGACAAATTAACTTTTAGAATTAGGGGATCTTGATGTGGATTTTCTAAAGGCTAAAGCTGCCTTCAGATCTAGACTTTGGTCTTGTGTTTTATAAATACCTTAGTCGGATGAAGACAGAAACTGAGTCGTCGTCAATGGATTCCATTTTACTCTCATCATTCTGATGTAGAAAGATTCAGTCCCTCCCTGGTCTTTATAGAGTTTCTAAATATTGTGTTCAGACTGTTCCAACCTGTTTCATGGTGACATTAGATGTAAGACTCAACTGAGGCATGAGAGGTATTTCTGTTTTAGTTGTTTTTACAACTTTGCAAAAATAATTTTTTTTAAACCTGTGTTTGCTTTGTCATTAAGAGATATTGTGTGTAGATTGATGAGTAAAATGTTTTATTTTTAATCCATTTTAGAATAATTTAAGAATAAGGATGTAACGTGACAAAATGTGGAAAAAGTCAAGGGGACTGAATACTTTCCGAATGCAGTATTCAGACCCCTTGACTTTTCCCCGATTTTGTTACAGCCTTATTCTAAAATGGATCACCTTAAAACAGAAATACCTTATTTACATACGTATTCAGACCCTTTACTATGAGACTCGAAATTGAGATCAGGTGCATCCTGTTTCCATTGATCATCCTTGATGTTTCTACAACTTGATTGCAGTCCACTTGTGGTAAATTCAATTGATTAAACATGATTTGGAAAGGCACACACCTGTCTATATAAGGTCCCACAGTTGACAGTGCATGTCAGACTAAAAACCAAGCCATGAGGTCGAAGGAGTTGTCCGTAGCGCTCCGAGACAGGATTATGTCGAGGCACAGATCTGGGGAAAGTTACCAAAATGACCATACCCTGTTCAAAGGCATTAACATATTTTGTCTTGCCCATTCACCTTCTGAATGACACACATACACAATCCATGTCTTAATTGTCTCAAGGTTTAAAAATCCTTCTTTAACCAGTCTCCTCCCCTTCATCTACACTGATTGAAGTAGATTTAACCAGTGACATCAATAAGGGATCATAGCTTTCACCTGGATTCACCTGGTCAGTCTATGTCGTTTAAAGAGCATGTTATGTACGCTCAGTGTATATTTCAGGATGTTGTGTATTCCTGGAAATAATAATAATGACACAAATAATCAGAATTCATGTTAACCTTACAGTCTGGAAAACATAGCTTGTCCAAAAGAAGTTGTCTCTTGGCACGAGTTACCCCGGGTATGGGGTACATTGAACCACGGGGACATGGTAAGCCGCCTACAAATTTCTGTTCTGAATTAAATATTACCCCTACCTTTCTTGAAACCATGTATGTCTTTATTTGCCAAACACAATCACAATCGCTTTTTGTCTTTTAATAATTTTAAGCATCTATTAGGCTTAACACCTAAACATTTTGTACTTTTTTAAAACACTTTTAACATAGGCCAGGCCCTGTTGTTACCTCCATATCCCAGTGATAATGCATTGCTTTTCGCCTGGGATTGGCTCAACTATTGGCTCAACATGCTCCATGGCCATTGGCTCAACTTGCAAATATTTTGACTATAGTAGCCCACACAGCTACAAGGATGCACTTTCATGCCAGGTTTAGGACCTCATATAGAAGCTTATAGAGACCCCCAACTAATGTATAGAACAATCTTAAAATGATCTACTTTGGTTTAGATGCAAGCATCATGAAACCTCTAACACAATTCATTCATTTGACTTGGTGAAAAATTTTCTGGGGCCTAACTTGCTTACCACTTTTTATCATGTGGTTTCTTCCTTCACAGACTCTATGAAATTATTACTATTTGATCAAATTATTAATTTTGACTTCCTAAAAACAAGGTTGGCTCAATTTATCCCACTGTCCCCTAATAGGTTTGATTTTAGAGAGGAGCCGGAACCCAGGAGACACATTAGCAAATGCACTAACATTTTACTGCTTAACCAATTAAAAGTAGTTATCTGTGCCCAAGCTTCTCCTTTTGAACATCTGGAGGGTTGGCACCAGGGATGAGTAGATATCCCTCCGCCATGGATACTATTCATTCCCAGCCTTTCCCTGTACGGATTTCCCAATTTGTCTTTTACCAGAAAGTTATTTCCTGATTTTAAATCCCCAAGAGTAGGTGTTGTAAGGTGGCTTCTGTCAATCTTTCACACCTTGTTGATTCATGAAGAGGGCGGGACTTCACACTAGGATGTGAATCTCACACCCATGTGACTTCACATGATTTTGGGTTTGTTCTGTCAAACTGTATTTCACACCTCATGATTTATGAGGTAATGAGGTAATAAAATGTAAGTAATTAAATTAGATACAACACCTGGCAACCACATGGTTCTGTAAACACCTTTGATCTGACTAGTTTATTATGGATGACTTTTGGTGTGTGTGTGTGTGTGTGTGTGTGTGTGTGTGTGTGTGTGTGTGTGTGTGTGTGTGTGAAGGGCTTGTTGTGATCCTCCGTCCTAGCCCTCCATAAGTCACATTAGTGTGATATTCACACCCTAGTGTGAAGTCCTGTCCCCCTCATAAATCATACGAGGTGTGAAAGATAGTTTGACAGAAGCCATCCTACAATAGCTACTCTTGGGAATCAGGTAGGAAGGCTAGAGGAAGGTTTGAGAGGCTATTAGAGGAGCAATTAGATGACTTTCTCCCGATCAGGAACGACACCCTTTACTAATACGATCATTCTATAACACTACATTCTTAACTACTACACATTCACACGTTCAGACAAACACACGCATGCATGCACATGCGTAACTTACACATGCACACATCTCTGTTGGTTTATCAGGACAGTCTGATGGGGAAATGTGTAATTGCCTTGCTGCAGATAGTGTAATGTTCTGTAATATCCAATGAATTGATATCCTGGCAGAGGGGAACGGATTTCTCCCTAGCATATTTGACCTCTTAAATCAAGTTCATAAGCGGCTAATCCTGTACCCAGCATGGTTATTAATGTTGCTAGAGAACCTCTTGCTCTTTCCCCTCCCTGGCCTCGGGAACTCAGGGAACTTCATAAAGTGGCGTGCAGTGTTTCTGTGGCGCTTTTAGAAGGCTTGTTGCTATGCCCGTTGGGAGCCTGGGGTTCCATTAGAAAGTGCCCTGGGAGAGGAGAGGGGGTAGTAAAAGCAAGATGTTAGTGTTGGGTAAACGGCCTCAGCCCACTATACTATGGAGAGACAAGATGATTCACTGCATGTCTTTTTGTTGACTCCCGTTGCTTTTCTTAATTTCCTATTCTATCTCTTTATCACGTCTCCCTCTGTTTCTCTCCCTGGATCTCTTATTTTTATTCATGCTCTTCTTTCACACACCCTCTCTCATTTACTCTGTTCCCCCCCATCTTACTTCTCTCTCTCTCTCAGATCCTTCTATCTATTTAAAGAGGACATGAGGCCCAGGGCAATCAAGGTTCAGCAGTATGAGCTGAACGGAATATAAGTCCCTAGACGCCCACCCAGTCATGGCAAAAAGCTGCTGCCAAGGGAGAAGGTGCCCGCGCTGCTCTGCTTGCTCTCTATGGAGAGATTTTCATCAGTGAATGGATATGTGTTTTGTCTCCACAAGTGCCTTGTTGGCTACAGATTTAGCTGCGGTGGTCTCCTACTTCCTCTCTCTCTCCCTCCCTCTCTGCCTGCTGTGGACACTGTTAGCAGGGAAGTGTCAATCCTACACTCCCTCTGTCATGATGGCTGTCACTAACACCGTATAATGCAGGTGGTGGGAGATTAGACTTGATAATAGCTCTTGTTACCTTACGCTGGAACAGGTTTACCTGTAGCTCTTCAGGTAGGACTAGGAGGAGGGCACTTTTATAATGATCATCTCTCTTTGTTCGGTTCCAAATACTTCTTCTGTGGAATCCTGCTGAATTCTCTTCTTAGACTGGATAGACTAAGGGCTCTATTCAATCTTTATGACGAAAGTTCAGCTTTACAGCGTGATTTAAATTTAAAGGCCATGTTCCCACGTTTGTGGTGACTGCATTCACTTGACTTGCCTAGTTAAATCATTTTTTATAAAAAATCAAATTCACGGTGAACGCTGCATATGTCAACTCCATGGAAAATGACCTTTAAAAATATATATATTGCGCAATCTGTACAGCTTAAGCGATCCAGATTGAACAGAGCCATAATGCTTAACATGCAGAGTTCAAACATCACTTTACTTTACTACTGATGAGAGTAGGATGATGGGGACCGGTGGAGGAACCCAGGAAGGACTTCATCTGGCTCATGGGTATTTGTTCCCCTTGTATGTGAGCCTAGGGTCACGTCTCTGTTGTGTGGTGCTTGTTATTACAAGGGTCTGAAGTTCTGATTATCCCAGGCAGGCTGGGCTGTCTTCATGGTGTGGGCCAGTGAAGTGTCTGATTGGACAGTTGACCTAAGGTCCACCGGTGGCCATTTATCCTGCTGTTTGACCAAAGTGGCAGATAAAGCTGTGAGCTTTAGATATAAACATGCTCTAGCTCATAATACATATATTTCTCTCTCTCTCCTACTCTCTCTTATGCTCGTCTCCCTCTTCTTCTCTCCCGCCACCACCCCTATTTCTATCTTAAATTCAAATGCAAATTCACCATCCATCATATTATTCTCTCTCTCTCTCTCTCTCTCTCTCTCTCTCACACATTAGTGTGTGTGTACTGTCGAACTGTAAATTATTTCTCACACTCGCTGAAGTCATCCATCCTCTGTGTGTTTCTGCTGGTTCCTCTGGCTGTGAATCACTCTTGTCATTGGGGTTGGGGCAGGCTGAGCTTTGTGATGACGCTTCGATTAGTTCTACGATGTGATGGATCTAGTCTCATTAGCATGGATACAATCAAGATGGCGCCGACAAATAGGGCAGCTCTGCTTCTACGTAACTTTGCAGTATTTCGTTTTTGTGTGTGTTATTTCTTACATTATTAGCCCAGGAATTTTTTGGTGTTATTACATACAGCCGGAAATAACTTTTGGATACCAGAGCAGTGGTAACTCACCAGCAATACGACGATCCTTTGTTCCTACGCCCCAGGGCAATTGAACTGATTCCAGAGGCTGATCCAAAACACCGCCGGCGGAAAAGAGGTATTCGGAGTGAACTTCTAGTCCGACTCAGGAGGCAGGCACACCATCCACCGCTTCAGAGTATATTACACTCTAATGTTCAGTCTCTGGATAATAATATGTAGACGAGCTCAGGGCGAGAATCTCCTTCCAGAGAGATATCAGGGATTGTAACATACTCTGTTTCACAGAATCATGGCTCTCTCTGGATATACAGTGGGGAGAACAAGTATTTGATAAACTGCAGTTGACACAGAGGACGTTTCTTTTTTTACTGAGTTTATTCACCTCAATTACCTCATACCCCTGCACATCAACTTGGTACTGCTACTCTGTGTATACAGCCAAGTTATTGTTACTCATTTTGTATTTATTGCTAGTATTATTATTTTAATTTGATTTATTTTTCCTCTCTGCATCATTGGGAAGTGCCCATAAATAAGCATTTCACTGTTAGTCCACACCTGTTGTTTACCAAGCATGTGACAAATAACATTTGTTTGATTTAAGCTTTTTTTTGTCTTATGTGAGCCAGAACGGCTCATAGGCTTCTATCTCCATAGCGTGAGGCAGCTTGATGTACAAGTACTCACCCTGGACAGGCCACCCTATCACAGAGCCTTTCCCCCAATCTACAGTGCCCTCCGTAATTATTATGACAGTCACACACTGTTTTGTCTTGGCTCTGTACTCCAACACTTTGGATTAGAAAGTACGGCACTTTGGATTAGAAAGTACGGCACTTTGGATTAGAAAGTACGGCACTTTGGATTAGAAAGTACGGCACTTTGGATTAGAAAGTACGGCACTTTGGATTAGAAAGTACGGCACTTTGGATTTGAAAGTACGGCACTTTGGATTAGAAAGTACGGCACTTTGGATTAGAAAGTACGGCACTTTGGATTAGAAAGTACGGCACTTTTTGTACGTAGTCCCCCCATTTTAGGGGGACAAAAGTATTGGGACAAATTTACTTGTATGTGTATTAAAGTAGTAGAAGGTTAAGTATTTGGTCCCACAATCATAGCATGCAATGACTACATCAAGCTTGTGACTCTACACATTTGTTGGATGCATTTGCTGTTTTGTTTGTGTTTCAGATTATTTTGTGCCCAATAGAAATGAATGTTAAATAATGTGTTGTGTCATTTTGGAGTAACTTTTATTGTAAATAAGAATGTAATATGTTTCCTAACACTTCTACAGTAATGTAGATGCTGCCATGATTATGGGGGGCCTAAAATTGACTTTTTAGTCCACCAGCTGATAGATATCTACCAGCCACTCATTTTTTAGCAGCCCAAAAACATTTTCCCTGCTAAAATGACATCAACAAAATTTGAGCATGCTTTGTAATGTTTCTAAAAAATATATTTATATATATATTACTAGTAAAAAGTAATGTGGTAGTTTGTTCAATTTTATTTTATTTTTTGTGACCTGAGTCTTTAAACCAAAATATCACAGACGAGACAAAATGTTTACTTACCCCGGGAGGTTATCATGGTGATGTTTGTGCCTCTGAGATTGAGTCTGACCTGTAGCAGCTTTGTCTTCTTCCCTGGCAGTTGAGACTCAAACATTGAAAAACAATGTAAATAGACAAAAAACACAATGACAAGCCCAACTTCAGTAGCCTTTCAATTCAATTAGACCCCAAACCCCCCGCCAGGTTATGACCCCACCACTTCAAAAACAAAAGTTGCGCCACTGATTTCAAGAACATTTCAAATATGTTATATGTAAGTTTTGCCTAATGTTACCACAATAAAATGTGTAGCTCCTTAATTGGAATACATCGCCTGTCTATATAAGGTCCCACAGTTGAAAGTGCATGTTAGAGCAAGTCAGAGCAAAAACCAAGGTCGAAGGAATTGTCCGTAGCGCTCCAATTCAGGATTGTGTCGAGGCACAGATCTGGGGAAAGTTACCAAAACATTTCTGCAGCATTTAAGGTCACCAAGAACTCAGTGGCCTCCATCATTCTTAAATGGAAGAAGTTTGGAACCACCAAGACTTCCTAGAGCTGGCAGCCCTGCCAAACTGAGCTATCAGGGGAGAAGGGCCTTGTTCAGGGAGGTGACCAAGAACCCGAAACCCGAGGTGACCAAGAACCCGAAACCCGAAACCACTACCACTACTCAGTAAAAGGCACATGACTGCCCTCTTGGAATTTTCCAAAAGGCACCTAAAGGACTCTCAGACCATGAGAAACAAGATTATCTGGTCTGATGAACCCAAGATTGAACTCTTTGGCCTGAATGCCAAGTGTCACGTCTGCACCATCCCTACGGTGAAGCATGGTGGTGGCAGCATCATGCGGTGTGGATGTTTTTGATAAAAACCTGCTTTCAGAGCGCTCAAGACCTCAGACTGGGGTGAAGGTTTACTTTCCAAAAGGAGCTGGAGTGGCTTCGGGACAAGTCTTTGAATGTCCTTGAGTGGCCCAGCCAGAAAGAGCCCGGACTTGAACCCGATCGAACATCTCTGGAGAGACCTGAAAATAGCTGTGCAGCAACGCTCCTCATTCAACCTGACAGAGCTTGAGAGGATCTGCAGAGAAGAATGGGAGAAACTCCCCAAATACAGATGTGTCAAGCTTGTTGTGTCATACCCAATTGGAGTATTGGGGTAAGTGGTGCAAGTCACCTAAACCAAACAATGGGCAGAGATAAAAGAAAAGTTTGGGGGGAAAAAACTCTTGAAGCAAATTGTGTCAAACCACCCAATTATGGAGAACAAACAGCATGATTCATCAACAGAATACAAGAACAATAATGTCTGGCATTTGAAATGAATTCAACTTAAATTGAAAGTAAATACAGGATGCAACAACAACTTCAGATAAGATACTGGCTTTATTGCTTTTACAAATCAGAGTCACGTTAAAATGTACATTTTCTTATGTAACACAACACAGTGGGGCCTCAATGTATTTGTGTGACAGAAATGTAACACAAACAATATCATGCATAATTACTAATATCATTTCTATATTGTCTTGTCTTTCTACGGTCCTGTGAAAAAAATACAAATCTACTTAAAGAAGACATGCTGTTGCTCGTAGGGAGCGTTTCAGGACTGGTGGCCAGTAAGACCAGAGACAAATGAGCTGGGGGACCAGGATCATTGATAGCCAGCTACCCTTGGAAGGTATCCCCGATGATGACCATTTTACAGTTCAGATTGGGAACCGTTCCAAACCTTAATTGGTAGGACACATTCATTCAACATGTGCCATCCCCGGACTGCAGGGAACATGTCATTTTGTCATCTCTTAATAAACTCCCATAATAAAAATGAAGAAATAATGTTCTCCAATCAAATCAAGTTTATTTTATATAGCCCTTCGTACATCAGTTAATATCTCGAAGTGCTGTACAGAAACCCAGCCTAAAATCCCAAACAGCAAGCAATGCAGGTGTAGAAGCATCTAATGCTTCAACGTAATCATTTCCAGAGGCAGATGAGCCCCATAGCTTGGAGGGCATAAGACAGGATGAAGGTGAGCACGCTACAGGATGAAGGCCAACCAGGAGGGAAGATTGTGTCACTAACTCGGGCCAGATGACAAAATACAAGGCTGAGCATGCATCAGAAACTGGCCATGGAATTTCATGAGTGCAAACTAATGTATTTAAAGGAAATGTATGCTGAGTTGGCTATGAAGGAGGAGGGGAACATGAAGAACCAGAATCACCGATGGTCGAAGGAGGAAGAGACAAAAACGAAGCAGCGGCTGGATCAATGTTTTTCTCAAACCAGCACCAGTTCTGGGTCCTGATATTTCCCTTTGTCAACTAAAAACCTTTTGTTATCAATCCATGGCTATTGTTTGCTTCAATCACTTCAGTATCTTTGTTGTGAGAAGTGCAACATAGCAAAAGCATCTCAGCAGGCTAGTCCATTTCTATCATTGTCTGCCTCAACCATGAGAACATCTGGGTCATCTTCATCTTCATTGTGAAGCACTGGGCAGCCATGCTGTTTGAGGTCATCGTGAAGAACTGGGCAGCCATGCTGTTTGAGGTCATCGTGAAGAACTGGGCAGCCATGCTGTTTGAGGTCATCGTGACCTCAAACAGCATTCTGTTCTACTGCTTGACCTGCTGGTTTGGGAATATCAAGGTTGCACAGAAAAATAGGTTGGGCAAGATAGTCAGGACTTGCAGAAAAATCATGGGGCAGCAACAGCAAGAATCATAATCTCTCTACCTGGGCAGAGTCCTCCAGAAGGCGGTTGACTCTTCCCATCCACTCCACCCTGAATTCCAGCTCCTTACCTCTGGCCGCAGGTAAAGACTACCTAAGGTTAAAAAAAAATACTATTTCATTCCGGAAGCAATTCTGCAATTTAACAAAAGGTTTTTGAATGTTTTCTGACTGCTGCAAAATGTATTGCCGCTCTGAGGACATTAACGTTTTCTGAATCTGGATACAAAGAGAAGTTTAGGAAAATCTTTGAGTCATGAATTCCTTTCCAATGTGCAACAACGTTGGAGAACGGCACATTGACAGTGCACACACATTGTATATTTATTGAGAACCAGTTTTTTTACGATTCCTGTACTCCTCAGCATTTGCTGTAGAAGAATTATTTTTATTTAATCCATTTTCCTCCATTGTCAAGGACAACCTGGGGGCCAACATCCATTAACTTCTCTGCGCTACGGATCCCGTTAGCGGGATCACTTTCCTAAACAACCGCTGAATTGCAGGGCGCAAAATATTACTAAAATTATTTATAATCATGCAATCACAAATGAAATATACCAAAACACAGCTTAGCTTGTTGTTAATCCACCTATCGTGTCAGATTTTGAAAATATGCTTTGCAACGAAAGCAATCCAAACTTTTGTGAGTGTATCAATCAATGCTAGAACAGCTAGCCCCAAATTTGCATGGTCACGAAAGTCAGAAAAGCAATCAAATTAATCACTTACCTTTGATAATCTTCGGATGTTTGCACTCACGAGACTCCCAGTTACACAATAAATGTTATTTTTGTTCGATAAATATTACTTTTATAACAAAAAACGCCATTTGGGTTGCGTGTTATGTTCAGAAAACCACAGCCAATTATTATTATATATATTATATAAATATATATATATTGATTATATAAATATAATAAAGTCAACACAAGTTAGAAACACCCTTGTCAATGATTACAGCTGTGAGTCTTCTTGAGTAAGTCTCATAAGAGCTTTGCACACCGGCGTTGTGCAATATTTGCCCATTATTCTTTTCAAAATTCTTCTAGCTGTGTCAAGGTGTTGGGGATCATGGCTAGACAGCAATTTTTAAGACTTGCCATAGATATTCAAGCAGATTTAAATCAAAACTGTAACTCGGCCACTCAAGAAGATTCACTGTGTTCTTGGTAAGTAACTCCAGTGTAGAGGTGTCTTTGTGTTGTAGATTATTGTCCTGCTCAAAGGTTTTCCTCTAGGATTTTGCTCCATCTTTACTTATTTTCATCCTGGAAAACTACCCAGTCTTTGCCCAATGACAAGCAAACCCATACTGCGATGCAGCCACCACCATGCTTGAAAATAAGGAGGCAGTTACTCAGTGATGTGTTATGTTGGATTTGCCCCAAACATAAGGCTTTGCATCTAGGCCTAAAAAAGTGTATTCCTTTGCCATGTTTTTCTTCTTCAGTATTACTATGGTGCCTTGTTGCATACATATTCATGTTTTGTATATTTCTGTATATTTTTATTCTTCTTTTCAATGTTACAATGTTGTCGATCCATCCTCATTTTTCTCCCATCACAGCCATTGAACTCTGGAGCTGTTTAAAAATCACAAATGGTATGGTGATATCATCAATCAGTTTCCTTTCTGTCCTGCGACGGACAACTGCGTATTTGATGTGTCTGCGTTGTTTAATACATCATCCACAGCATAATTATTAACTTGACCATGCTTAAAGATACAGTACATGGCCAAAAGTATGTGGACACCTGTTTGTCGAACATCTCATTCCAAAATCATGGGCGTTAATATGGAGTAGGTCCCCCCTTTTCTGCTATAACAGCCTCCACTCTTCTGGGAAGGCTTTCCACTAGATGTTGGAACATTGCTGCGGGGACTTGCTTCCATTCAGCCACAAGAGCATTAGTGATGTCGGGCACTGATGTTGGGCGATTAGGCCTGGTTCGCAGTCTGTGTTCCAATTCATCCCGAATGTGTTCGATGGGGTTGAGGTCAGGGCTCTGTGCAGGCCAGTCAAGTTCTTCCACACCAATCTCGAGAAACCATTTCTGTATAGACCTCGCTTTGTGCATGGGGGCATTGTCATGATGAAACAGGAAAGGGCCTTCCTGAAACTGTTGCCACAAAGTTGGAAGCACAGAATAATCTAGAATGTCATTTTATGTTGTAGCATTAAGATTTCTGTTCACTGAAACTAAGGGGTCTAGCCCAAACCATGAAAAACAGCCCCAGACCATTATTCCTCCTCCACCAAACTTTACAGTTGGCACAATGCCCCATGCATTGGGGCAGGTAGCATTCTTCTGGCATCCGCCAAACCCAGATTTGTCTGTCGGACTGCCAGGTGGTGAAGCTCGATTCATCACTCCAGAGAACACATTTCCACTTCTCCAGAGTCCAATGACGGCAAGCTTTTACACCACTCCAGCTGACGTTTGGCATTGCGCATGGTGATCTTAAGCTTGTGTGTGGCTGCTCGGCCATGGAAATCCATTTCATGAAGCTCCCGACAAACAGTTCTGGTGCTTACGTTGCTTCCAGAGGCAGTTTGAAGCTCGGTAGTGAGTGTTGTAATTGAGGACAGACTTTTTGTATGTGCTACGCGCTTCTTCACTCCCATTCTGTGAGCTTGTGTGGTCTACCACTTCGTGGCTGAGCCGTTGTTGCTCTTATACGTTTCCACTTCGCACTTACAGTTGACCAGGGGCAGCTCTAGCAGGTCAGAAATTTGATGAACTGACTTGTTGGAAGGTGACATCCTATGACAGTGCCACATTGAAAGTCACTGAGCTCTTCAGTACGGGCAATTCCACTGCCAGTATTTGTCTATAGAAATTGCATGGTTGTGTGCTCGATTTTATACACCTGTCAGCAACGGGTGTGGCTGAAATAGCCGAATCCAATCATTTTAAGGGGTGTCTACATAACTTTGTCCATGTAGTGTATATTCAATGTCAGATTTGTTATTGTTACCCATCTATCAATCACTGCCTTTCTTTGTGAGGTCTTTGTAGTTGAATCTGTGCTTGAAATTCAATATTTAACTGAATGACCTTACAGATGTTGTGTGTATGGGGGACAGAGGGATAGGTAGTCATGTCAACCCCTATTATTTCACACAGAGTGAGTCCATTTAACTTATGTGATTTGTTAAGCCAAATTTTACTTTTTTATTAATGTAGGCTTGCCTAAACAAAGGGGTTGAATATTTATGCAACCACTATATTTGAGTAATTACTTTTTTATCAATTTTTATGAACTTGTAAAAAATGTATCGAATTTTCTTTTCACTTTGACATTATGGAGTATTTTGTGTAGATCAATAACAAAAAATTCTAATCCCATTTTGTAACGTAACAAAATCTGAAAAAAAGTGAAATGGCGTGTTGACTTACTCTCGACAGAAATTATTTGATATTGACATATGTCACGATCGTGTGGCGGATTGATGGACCAAAACGCAGCTTTTGGAAAGTAAGCCATCTTCTTTTATTTTTAAAGATGACGAAAAATAAACACGACACGAAACACTTTAACAAAACGAACAAAAACAACAAACGACCGTGAAGCTAAATAACGTTGTGCACTTACACACACAGGCTACAAACGTTCTGACATAGACAATTACCCACAACCAATGAGAGCCTATGGCTACCCTAAATAAGGCTCCCAATCAGAGACAACCGAAATCAGCTGTCTCTAATTGGGAACTCATTCAGGTAACCATAGACTCTCCTAGACAACTAAACATACATAGACAACACTAGACACATGTACTCCACACAAACCCATATACTATACCCAACAACCCCTTTACCATAAACAACACCCAAAACCAACAACACACAAACATTCCCCATGTCACACCCTGACCTAACTAAAATAATAAAGAACACAAAGAATACTAAGGCCATGGCGTGACATAACCCCCCCCTTAAGGTGCGAACTCCGGGCGCACCATTACACAGTCTAGGGGAGGGTCTGGGTGGGCTTCCATCCACGGTGGCGGCTCCGGCTCTGGTTGTGGTCCCCACGTCATCACAGTCCCTAACCACCTCCTGGGCTTCCTCCAAATGACCCCCCTCCACATTAACCCCATTGCATTAAGGGGCAGTTCCGGACTAAGGGGCAGTACCAGGGTAAGGGGCAGTACCAGGGTCAGGGGCAGTACCAGGGTAAGGGGCAGTACCAGGGTAAGGGGCAGTACCAGGATAAGGGGCAGCACCAGGGTAAGGGGCAGCACCAGGGTAAGGGGCAGCACCAGGGTAAGGGGCAGCTCCGGACTGAGGAATGGCAGCTCCGGACTGAGGAATGGCAGCTCCGGACTGAGGGACTGCAGCTCCGGACTGAGGGACGGCCCATGGCTGGCTGACGTATCTGGCTGCTCATGGCTGGCTGACGTATCTGGCTGCTCATGGCTAGCTGACGGATCTGGCTGCTCATGGCTAGCTGACGGATCTGGCTGCTCATGGCTAGCTGACGGATCTGGCTGCTCATGGCTAGCTGACGGATCTGGCTGCTCAAGGCTAGCTGACGGATCTGGCTGCTCATGGCTAGCTGACGGATCTGGCTGCTCATGGCTAGCTGACGGATCTGGCTGCTCATGGCTAGCTGACGGATCTGGCTGCTCATGGCTAGCTGACGGATCTGGCTGCTCATGGCTGGCTGACGGATCTGGCTGCTCATGGCTAGCTGACGGATCTGGCTGCTCATGGCTAGCTGACGGATCTGGCTGCTCATGGCTAGCTGACGGATCTGGCTGCTCATGGCTAACTGACGGATCTGGCTGCTCATGGCTAGCTGACGGATCTGGCTGCTCATGGCTAGCTGACGGATCTGGCTGCTCATGGCTAGCTGACGGATCTGGCTGCTCATGGCTAGCTGACGGATCTGGCTGCTCATGGCTGGCGGTCTGATCTGGCTGCTCATGGCTGGCTGACTGATCTGGCTGCTCCTGTCTGATTGGCGGCTCTGGCAGATCCTGTCTGGTTGGCGGCTCTGGCAGATCCTGTCTGGTTGACGGCTCTGGCAGATCCTGTCTGACGGACGGCTCTAGCGGCTCCTGTCTGGCTGGCGGCTCTAGCGGCTCCTGTCTGGCGGACGGCTCAGTGGGCTCATGGCAGACGGGCGGCTTTGCAGGCTCATGGCAGACGGGCGGCTTTGCAGGCTCATTGCAGACGGATGGCTCAGATGGCGCTGGGGAGACGGATGGCTCAGATGGCGCTGGGGAGACGGATGGCTCAGATGGCGCTGGGGAGACGGATGGCTCAGATGGCGCTTGGCAGACGGGCAGTTCAGTCATCGCTGTGCAGACGGCAGACTCCTGCCGGCTGAGGCGCACTGTAGGCCTGGTGCGTGGTGCCGGGACTGGTAGCACCGGGCTGGGGACACGCATCTCAGGGCTAGTGCGGGGAGAAGGAACAGGGCATACTGGACCCTGGAGACGCACATTAGGCCTAGTGCGTGGTGCCGGCACTGGTGGTATCGGGCTGGGAACACGCATCTCAGGGCTAGTGCGAGGAGAAGGAACAGGGCATACTAGACCCTGGAGACGCACATTAGGCCTAGTGCGTGGTGCCGGAACTGGTGGTACCGGGCTAGGGACACGCATCTCAAGGCTAGTGCGGGGAGCAACAACAGGGCACACTGGACTCTCAAGGCGTACTATAGGCCTTGTGCGTGGTACCGGTACTGGTGGTACCGGGCTGAGGACCCGCACATCAGGGCGAGTACGGGGAGAAGGAACAGTGCGTACAGGACTCTGGAGACACACAGAGGACTTGGTGCGTGGTGTAGGCACTGGTGGTAATGTGCTGGAGACACGCACCACAGGGCTAGTACGTGGAGGAAGAACAGGGCTCTGGAGACACCCAGGAAGCTTGATGCGTGGTGAAGGCACTGGTGGTAATGGGCTGGAAACACGCACCTCAAAGCTAGTGCGGGGAGCAGGAACAGTGCGTAAAAGGCTCTGGAGACGCACCTTAGACCTAGTGCTTGGTGCCGGAACTAGTGGTACAGGGCTGGGGACATGCATCTCAGGATGAGTGCAAAAAGTAGGAACAGGACACACCGGGTTGTGAAGGTGTACTGGAGACCTGGTGTGTATAGCCGGCATCAAATCTTCCGGAACTTTAACACAAGTTTCAGGCTGAGTACGAGGAACTGACACAGGTGGCATCGGACAGCTAATACGCTCCTCAGGGAGAATGCATTGCATACTCTGCCAAACCAACAGCTCTCTCTCTTCACTCTCCTCCAATTTCGTCAACAACTCTTCGAATGTCTCATAATCTCCCCTTCGTTCACTCTCCTCCAATCTGTCCAATAACTCCTCGACACACTCAGACTCACCCCTCAACTTCGCCGACTGCTCCAAGTGCCCCCCTCCAAAATTTTTTTTGTGCTGTCTCTTGGGCTTCCTCCCGTGTCGCCGTGCTGCCTCCATCTCTGCCTTGGGGCAGTGATATTCCCCTGGCTGTGACCAGGGTCCTCTCCCGTCTAGAATTTCCTCCCACGTCCAGGAGTCTTGACATTGCTGCTGTTGCTTTGTTTTCCGCTGCTTGGTCCGATGGTGGGTAATTCTGTCACGATCGTGTGGCGGATTGATGACCAAAACGCAGCTTTTGGAAAGTAAGCCATCTTCTTTTATTTTTAAAGATGACGAAAAATAAACACGACACGAAACACTTTAACAAAACGAACAAAAACAACAAACGACCGTGAAGCTAAATAACGTTGTGCACTTACACACACAGGCTACAAACGTTCTGACATAGACAATTACCCACAACCAATGAGAGCCTATGGCTACCCTAAATAAGGCTCCCAATCAGAGACAACCGAAATCAGCTGTCTCTAATTGGGAACTCATTCAGGTAACCATAGACTCTCCTAGACAACTAAACATACATAGACAACACTAGACACATGTACTCCACACAAACCCATATACTATACCCAACAACCCCTTTACCATAAACAACACCCAAAACCAACAACACACAAACATTCCCCATGTCACACCCTGACCTAACTAAAATAATAAAGAACACAAAGAATACTAAGGCCAGGGCGTGACAACATAAAAATAGCTGCAATTAACCTTTTTAAATCAATAAAATATAATTTATTTGAACCTTTGGTTTTGTATATTTATAATGTATTATAATTTTTCAGAATGGCTATTGCATGATTGTATGTGTTTTGATTGAAATTGAGATAAAAGAAAAATGTTGAATGTAGTTTGAAGGTTCTGAGCCTGTATTTAAGACAAGGTATTTAAAGTTCTATCCAACTAAAATCACATTTCATAAAACTTTCTCAACACGTGATGAAAACACAGTGTTACCCCCCGCCCCAGTGACTGTAGCCATCCCCTGGTGACACAGAGGGTTATCCTCTGCCTGCAGATATAAAGATTGCCAGTTTAATCAAAAGTGTTCTTTTACCCATGATTCTTATGAAAACAGCTGTGAAATAACCTATCCTAAAACATTTATGAATCCAGCCTGAAATGCAAAATTCAGACTAACTGTAAAAACGTATAACATTGTTTAAAAATTGACCGTTCAACTTTTTTTTTTGTTAAACACACCCGATATAATTCCTTGGTCCTCCGCGTCTTATTTTCCACGATCTGAAAAGCCGTTCAGTCTGGAGAGAAACATAATGGGGATGTATTCTAATCTATTTAAAGGATCTACAAATGTTCACGCTGACAATGTTGTGGTAATATTAGGTAAAACTTAAATATAACGGTTTCTAAATGTTCTGAGAACCTCCAAGACAAGATAAAATATTGTGTGAACATCAATGGAATGTTATGATAAAACCTAAAACGAATGTTATGAACGTCATAAAAATGTTATTATTTAGAAATTGTGGAACATTGTGGGAATATTCTGTGAATATTTAAATGTTTCTGGATAAGAGCGTCTGCTAAATGACTTAAATGTAAATGTAAATGTAATGTTATTACAATATCACAAGAATATTATTTCAACATTACAGACAACTCCCATAACTTAATTAAATGTTCTGGGAACCTTTAAAAACTTAGACCAAGTGTTCTACAACATTTATAGGAATGTCCTGTGCAACCTCACTTAAACATTGCATGAATGTCATCACAACTGAGCATATTTTGTGTTTTGGGAACCTACTGAACAACCTAATGAAACATTCTGGGAACCTTTAAAGAACAGACTAAATGTATTCTAGGAATGTTCTTGTAACATCAGGTGAAAGTTTTTAGCACCCTAAAAGAAACATTGTATAATCATCCACACAACTGGACAGTTGTTGTGTTATGAGAACATTTTCCACGAGCTAACGAATGTTCTGGAAACTTTCACAGAACCAATTTTGGTTTGCTAGAGCTGGGGTTCTGATAGTGTTTCAGTGGCTGGGAGTAGGATACTTGGTCTGAAGCCAGACCGTATCTGTCTCTCTCGTTCTCTCTCCCTGTTTCATAGGGTCTCTGTCTGCTCAAAGAGATGGTGGGGGGGGGGGGGGGGGGGGGGTCACAGGGAAATAAAGGGATGAAAAGAGGGGAAAGAGGAAAAGGGCCTCAGAAGATAACAAAAGGAGGAATACAGTCGTGAAAAGACATTTACACATTAAAGACATGTAGATGAGCTATATGAAGATTTCTGTTGACGTTTTTCATTTGCATTTTCACGTCCAAACCGATGTAGCATAGTCCAAAACATCTGAAACTCTTAATGCAATATCTGCCTTTCAAAGATACTACTGTTTACATGTATTGTTTTAGAAATATTTACTTGGTATTTGTATAGAGTACATGTTCTTTTTGAAGAATATAATGAACATCAGTCTGACATATATATAGATGTTAAGTGAGCGAGGCGTATATAAAAGTCTTCATGGTATAGTGTTGTTGTCATGGTACTGATCTCAGTATTAGGGGCCTTGACTGAGCCTGCAGTCAAGGGCTTTGACTTCTCCCATTGAGAGGAAAACACATCAACAAGATGACATCTAGATTAAGGGCACACACTGCAGCTCAAATGGTTTGGGGGACAAAAACAATCATATCCGCGACCTACTCCACGGGAAATGTAGTGGCGCTAGATTAGAACAACGTTGCAATATAGATGTACACCAATGAACGAAGTCAAGCCTATTTCCTGCTGCTGATATCTTTTTCAATGTGAGGGGAATCATCAAAAGAGCATCTGACTGTTGTCGCCAACGGAGTTGATTGCACTGTGGTTTGTTCTGTTGGGATTTGGTTTAGCCACATCTAATTACATAATATGTAGTCCCACCTGAGGAGGCAGTACTGGTTCTCTCTCTCTGTCATTCTGTATCTCTCCATCTTGTGATCTCTCCACGGTATACCTACAAGTTAATTGATAGTTTTTCTCTTGTTCTGTCTTGTTTGTTTTCCCCTCTCCTATAGCAGTGATAGCTTAGGTAAGCTCCTCCACGACCTGCTCTGCCGCAACACAACTCCACCCTTCTCCTCCAATCACCCCTGGACTACACCAACCACTGAGTAACAGCAACAAGAGATTGCCGTGGGAGAGTCCGATTTTTGCTCATGGAATACAAACAAGTCCTGTCTCTATAACTCCCCTCCTGCATTTGTAATCCACCAACTCTGATTACGAAGGGGGGGAAAACAAGTTTGCTTTCACCTGAGGCCAACTGTTTTAGTATTTTGCCTGCAGTGCTGAAAAGGCGTTGTGTTTCCAGCTCATTTGTTTGTTTAATGATGTCTCAACTGAACTAACACTTAGGCTTAGTGCACTGTTCAGGAATACATAGGTACATTGTAGTTTAACAACAAGGCCCAGAGTTCCGGAGTGTTCAGAGTGTGTCCGAGGTGGATACACACGAAGAGGAAGATACACCTGTGAAGGCTGTGCAGAAGCAGACGGGTTTTCCTCTGATAGAGCCTCCTCATTCTGTAAACACAGCAGGTGATCTCTGAGGAGATATCTGTGCGTCCGCTCTCTCTGGGTCGACAAACTACTCCCTGCATTCCTCATCATAGCTGTTTCAGACGGACTCAGAATCCAGTAGCCTTGCACCAGCGTGTCTCTAAGGATCTCTCTACATCTACCCATACTTGTCTTTCCCTGTCTGTTTTTTCCCCCTCTATCTTTTTTAAAACCTGTATCTCCCCCTTTTTTCACTTCTCTTCCCTATACCTTTTATTTTCCTCTCCTTCCACAACACCCATTCCTGTCACGTACTCTCCCCGTTTAAATAATTAACAATGCTTGCGTGCCAATGACACTTTCTGTCGGTGCGATCCGATCCCTGAAAGTCCCAGGGGAAGCAGTGACCTTTGGAGTGGGTCGTGCTGCTGGTGTGTGGGTCGTGCTGTTCCAGATCTCTACCTCCCCCCTGGACCTCCTGGCCTGGCCCTGACTGTAAATGTCACAGCGCTGGCTGTCCACAGCTGAATCTTCCACAGGGTCAGAGGCCTGGCTGCTTTTCTTCTTCTACACAGGCCAGGTATCTCTGTGGGAGCCTCACTGTGTCCAAGTGGGACAGACGGTACTCCTCAGCCCCAGTCGACCGTTGACAGCTGCCTTCTGGGATTTAGCGTTTTGGTCTGATTAGAAAGATTCTGTCCGACCCCGAGAGCTTGTTCCCATTATACTCAGAGTTTTCATTTAAAGACTTTGTTTGGTTTTTCTTCGTTTTGTCATTACCCTCTTCACCCGATTCATATAGTAGCTGCAGCCCATAATAATTGCCTTTGGCTGAGAATGTGATCACAGGTTCACTTTACTCCCCAGTTTTAGGATCTAGCTCAATCTCCCTCTTGACAATAACATTTCACAGGGATTATGCATAAAGCCAGGCACACCTTTTAAGTGTGTTCGCCACAGGAAGCCTTCACAAAACATATTCCTCCCTGGAGAGTAGCACACACCAATCAACTGCAGTCATTTTCTTTACCAAAATAAAGGCCCTTGGATGGAGTGAATACAGGGAAAGAAAGGGCAGATGGTCCCCTGCACTAAAACATCAGTAATAAATGAATAAAACATTTGGTGGAGTGGAGGCATCTGGCAGATTGCTGAGGTAGTCCCTCCCTCTCTCTCTCTCTCTCTCTCTCTGTCACACTCCCTCTCTCGTTTTAGACAGGGCATCATGTAGCAGCGCAGCAAGAAAGGAGGCTGTTCCGCAGTGCCCCTGCTTCTCTCTTTGTTGTTTTTGTTTGTCTGTTTTTTTTTTACCCCCTCCCCACCCCATCCGTGTTGTAATGACCCACCACCACTGCCAGCCTCAGGAGAGATGCCTGTACTTGAGATGGCAGTGAGCCCTGTCAAGTCCCTGTACTGGGAGGTGTTCCCCCCCATGTCCTCATGCAGGGTCTACTGCACCCCTGTGTTCCACGGTGGCCTGCTCTATGTTCTGGGAGGATGCAGTGAAACAGGCCTGCCTTTAGACACTGCTGAGGTGCTGGACATAGAGAGCCAGACATGGACCCAGCTTCCTCCGCTCCCTACAGCCCGTGCGGGGGCGTCGGCGGTGGCCCTGGGGGGTCAGGTGATGGTGATGGGGGGCATGGACCTCCATCAGAGCCCCCTGTCCTCCGTGGAGGTCTACAACCCTGACGAGGGCAAGTGGGAGAGGAGGGCCAGCCTGGGACAGCCCTCCATGGGCATCACCTCTATAGAGAAAGGTAAGAGTCCACCTCATACGGTACTGTACGACTGCTGCAACAGGATAATACAATATCAGACTGAGAGCCTAAAACCCCCACTTAACAAATAGGATAAGGACTTATCTTCAGTACTGGAAAAAGCTCTCCACAGCATTGTTAAAGAGATACTGCGCGATGCTACCGTATCTGTAGACTTCCAGTCATTGCGCTAACACTAGTTAGCATTGGCTCGCGAAACAACTTTTAACTTGCTTCATACTGCACGCGGAGACATACAAATGGTATCCACGAGTTCATCTAACCCTGGGTATGTAGAATTTCCAGAATCTCACAGAATTCCTTTAAGCTTTCGCAGGAGCAGATTTCTGTTAATTTCTCATTTACTAGAGTGTCACTAAGATCTTTAAGACTGTTGTGTATAGTCAGGAGCTTCAGTTATCTCAAACTGTAGTTGGGCTTAGAAGATTGCCTCATCCTGATTAAGTAACCATACTGCATATACAAAAAGCTTTTTTTAGTTCTCCCCGAGGCCTGGTCGTTCTCAGGTGATGAATGTTATACAGTTTGAATAGCCCCTGGAGGGAGGGAAGATGTATGGCTGTTTAGCTTTGTGTGTTTCTCTGCACTTTTCCTGTTGCTCTCTGTTTACGTACACGATCAGCTTCCAGTCTGAGATGGTGAGTACACTACTTAGCAGACGACTGCAATACAAGGACCTTTCATGGTCATAGGACTGAGTCATATACTGGTGATAGAAAACAGCAGGAGTTAGTGACTCTATAAAGGCGAAGCACCAGGGTTTTCTGTTTCAGTTTGTTTCTACACAGCTGTCTGAGCATATTAATACCGTAAGCCTTTGGTTTTCAAAAGTATCCCTGGGTAGGAAAGAGAGTTAAACCTGGGTTAAACACGGTCCTTGGTCTTTCTCCACAGACATTAGAGGCTGTCCTGTTTAATTCGTTGTTCGTGGTACACTACGTCCTGATTTATTCTTATTTTTATATCTTGTGTACTTTTGTTTTTCAAACTTGTTTTGTAGTACATTGTTATTGATTACTGCATTGTTGAAAATACTTTCAAATATTATTCTATTTATATACTTTTAAATACTTCCAATAGAAGTAGTTGATTTGGGCCACATTATTTAAGAATATTAAAATACACATAAAATAAGTATTTTAAACAACTAATAATCCAATACAGTCTGGCTAAAAGAGCAAGTTAAAGCATCCACTTCTATAGTGTTCTATAGTGTTCTATAGTGTTCTAATAGTGATCTAATAGTGTTCTAATAGTGTTCTAATAGTGTTCTAATAGTGTTCTATAGTGTTCTAATAGTGTTCTAATAGTGTTCTTCTCCATGTCAGCATCTCAGTGTTACATCTTACTGTTTGTCAGAGCAATAATGCCTGAAAGTGATGTAATGCTGTGTGTATATATATGTGTGTGTGTGCTGTGCTGTGTGGACTGGCAGCTGTATGATGTGTATAATAAGCGAAGCTGAGGCTCTGACCTGTGCTCTGCTTCCCAACATCTCAGCTTCTCCCACTGACGCTTCCTGATGGCTCTCTCTCTCTCTCTGGCAGATGATTAGCTGTGGGCTCTTGAAGCCAGCCCCTCCCTCGACCCTCCAGAATATCATGCACAATACACAGCTGTATAACCCCCCCCCCCCCCCCCCCGCCCCTCCTCTCACCTTCCTCAGTTTTTTTCTCTTAATTTATTTTCAAGCGAGCATTCTTGTTGCTTGGCAACAACTGGGTGTACGTTTGTTTTTAGATGTGAGTCAGCAAGATTGTGTGTGTGTTGGGGGCGAAGAGCCACCCAGGGAGTAAAAGTTACAACAGCATTGTATTTAGAGTGACAGTGGTTGCGTCGCCGTGCCAACCTGTGACTACCTCCTCTTCTGTTGCTGTCAGGGCTTTGGGAAAGGAACACATAGCTACGGCTTTGTTTTGCGCAATCATGTGGCATGCCTGGATTTGAATCTTTATTTAAAGCTTTTTCATCAAACTGTCCCCTTGTTCTTTTTATATCAGATGGTCCAGCATCATCCTCAGACAATTGCTTTCATGTTTGATGTAATTCTCATTTCTGGAAAAGGCTTTAAAATAGAGGATAAAATCTTGCTGTGTCACGTGATTGTGCAAAAAAACATGGACCTACTTCTAGCTGGGGCTGCATCAGCTACAGTGTACGCTGAAGACTGGGGTTAGGCCCTTTTCTACTCTCTTCCTGTTATTCTACACATTTTGACATGGGGTGGAGATAAATTGTTATTTTAAAGCAAATTTCCTGCAATTCTACACATTTTGTCATGATTTATGCCATGTCAATATGATATCTGAGTGAGAATGACTAACAAAATCAATGGGGGCCTCCTGGAGGTCAGGCCCCCCAGACATGTGCCCGTGCAGTATTCGGCCACGACTACAAGCTTAGATACCTGGCTAGACTAACTACCATTGAGTGACTGTCAGTAACAAGAAAAATACTGCTGAAGCGCAAACAAATGTTGAAATTAGCACCTGGTTTATTCTAGTCTTTATACTCTCCTTAGTTGAGACCCCAACTGAGTTCCTAAAATGTTTATTATTCTTATTTATTTATTGTTGGTCGGGGGGCTCTCTAGCAGCTGAGGGCCCTAAGCAACCGCTTATGTTGCTAATGCCTGGAACCGGCCCTGGGCTTAATTTTTTTTTTTTGCTGTTTCCTTCCTACTTAATATGAGCTTCATTTCTAAGATTATTCCAAACACTGGCTGTAGTCTTTTGATGAACTGTCATGCCTTCCCTATTGGCCGGCCTGCTACTAGCCTGATTAAAAAGCAGTTTCACAGTGCTGTCATCTCCCCTGGTTATATTTTCACCATGTTTCAGAACTTCCTCTGGCAATTACTGCAAAGCACTTGGCTCGCTTAAATAGTCTGTTATGTCCTCGTTTGGTGGACACCAAGCTTTGGTTCTTGCTAGCTAGAGAATTTATTATGCTACAAGATTTGTGAGCAGGTAGGGTCTCAAACACTTTGTATGATATGCTAATAGGCTGTTTTTTTGGGTCTGTCTGAACACGTCATTTAAGTTTGGTTCAATCTGAACACATTGTCTTGATGGCTTGTTTTGTATGTGTTCTGCAGCTTCTTTACAGTGCCACTGTTATGTGAATAACAACAACACCCAAATAAGTCAGCTAGAAAATGGCGTGGTTTCTCTTAGACAGAGAAGTGTGTTGTTGGCCCTGTGTTGTTGGCCACCCTCCACTGTCAGATGGCAGACAGACAGACACTGCAGGACATGAAGCCACTGTGGCAGTGTACCCTGGGACACTCATGAATACAAAAAAAAGATTGTAATGGATTCATGTTTTCAAGGTCTTTATATCTTACAGCCTGAAAACACTGATCTCGTAACTACGTTTTTAATAAGGACAGCAGGACTTTTAAGGCATACTTAATATGCATGCAAATACAGTCATATACACTGAGTATATAAAACATTAGGAACAGCTTCCTAATATTGAGTTGCACCGCTTTTGCCCTCAGAACAGCCTCAATTCGTCGAGCCATGGACTCTACATTGTGTCTAAAACACACACACACACACACACACACACACACACACACACACACACACACACACACACACACACACACACACACACACACACACACACACACACACACACACACACACACACACACACACACACACACACACACACACACACACACACACACACACACACACACACACACACACACACATATGAATGAAACCCAGTGAGGCCTTTTTGGTGATGTGCATTATGGTAAGATGCTTGAGCGTACACTGTCGAGAGGTAAACCTCTGACCACAGCCTTTGTTCATTTGTCCAGGTGTCAGACAACTGAAGCAGACTCCTTCGGTTCTTCAAAAAGTCTCATTCATCTTGATGTGTGTGGGGGGGCTTTGATGATGTGAGGCCTGAGGCAATTGTCACTTCGGCCTAATAGTAAGTCCGCCCCTGTGTAGGTTGATGTCTTCACTGATGTATTTATGGCTGAATTTGCGGGAAAGATGATTACAGATTATGTAGTCTCGTCCTCTCAGTGAGGGCTATAGTGGAATGACCCTGTGATCTTGCTGTGCAACCCCCCCGCCCCCCCCCCCTGTTACCTTGCTGCGCGCCCCCCCCCCCTGTGACCTTGCTGAGCGCCCCCCCCCCCCAAGTGACCTTGCTGAGCGCCCCCCCCCTGTGACCTTGCTGAGTGCCCCTCCCCCTGTAATCTTGCTGAGTGCCCCCCCCCCCCCTCCTGTGATCTTGCTGAGTGCCCCTCCCCCTGTAATCTTGCTGAGTGCCCCTCCCCCTGTAATCTTGCTGAGTGCCTCCCCCCCTGTGATCTTGCTGAGTGACCCCCCCCCCCCCCCCCCCCCCCCCCGTGATCTTGCTGAGTGCCCTTCCCCCTGTAATCTGTCTGAGTGCCCCCCCGTGATCTTGCTGAGTGACCCCCCACACCCCGTTCCCCTGTGATCTTGCTGTGAGCGTCAGTGTCAGTCTATCCCAGTAGTGTTTCCTCCTCTCTATCCCAGTAGTGTTTCCTCCTCTCTGTCCCTGTAGTGTTTCCTCCTCTCTATCCCAGTAGTGTTTCCTCCTCTCTATCCCAGTAGTGTTTCCTCCTCTCTATCCCAGTAGTGTTTCCTCAATCTCTATCCCAGTAGTTTCCTCCTCTCTATCCCAGTAGTTTCCTCCTCTCTGTCCCAGTAGTGTTTCCTCCTCTCTATCCCAGTAGTGTTTCCTCCTCTCTATCCCAGTAGTGTTTCCTCCTCTCTATGCCAGTAGTGTTTCCTCCTCTCTATCCCAGTAGTGTTTCCTCCTCTCTATCCCAGTAGTGTTTCCTCCTCTCTATCCCAGTAGTGTTTCCTCCTCTCTATCCCAGTAGTGTTTCCTCCTCTCTATCTCAGTAGTGTTTCCTCCTCTCTATCCCAGTAGTGTTTCCTCCTCTCTATCCCAGTAGTGTTTCCTCCTCTCTATCCCAGTAGTGTTTCCTCCTCTCTATCCCAGTAGTTTCCTCCTCTCTGTCCCAGTAGTGTTTCCTCCTCTCTATCCCAGTAGTGTTTCCTCCTCTCTATCCCAGTAGTTTCCTCCTCTCTGTCCCAGTAGTGTTTCCTCCTCTCTGTCCCAGTAGTGTTTCCTCCTCTCTATCCCAGTAGTGTTTCCTCCTCTCTATCCCAGTAGTGTTTCCTCCTCTCTATCCCAGTAGTGTTTCCTCCTCTCTGTCCCAGTAGTGTTTCCTCCTCTCTATCCCAGTAGTGTTTCCTCCTCTCTATCCCAGTAGTTTCCTCCTCTCTGTCCCAGTAGTGTTTGCTCCTCTCTATCCCAGTAGTGTTTCCTCCTCTCTATCCCAGTAGTGTTTCCTCCTCTCTATCCCAGTAGTGTTTCCTCCTCTCTATCCCAGTAGTTTCCTCCTCTCTGTCCCTGTAGTGTTTCCTCCTCTCTATCCCAGTAGTGTTTCCTCCTCTCTGTCCCTGTAGTGTTTCCTCCTCTCTATCCCAGTAGTGTTTCCTCCTCTCTATCCCAGTAGTGTTTCCTCCTCTCTATCCCAGTAGTGTTTCCTCCTCTCTGTCCCAGTAGTGTTTCTCTGTCCCAGTAGTGTTTCCTCCTCTCTATCCCAGTAGTGTTTCCTCCTCTCTATCCCAGTAGTGTTTCCTCCTCTCTATCCCAGTAGTGTTTCCTCCTCTCTATCCCAGTAGTGTTTCTCTATCCCAGTAGTGTTTCCTCCTCTCTATCCCAGTAGTGTTTCCTCCTCTCTATCCCAGTAGTGTTTCCTCCTCTCTATCCCAGTAGTGTTTCCTCCTCTCTATCCCAGTAGTGTTTCCTCCTCTCTATCCCAGTAGTGTTTCCTCCTCTCTATCCCAGTAGTGTTTCCTCAATCTCTATCCCAGTAGTTTCCTCCTCTCTATCCCAGTAGTTTCCTCCTCTCTGTCCCAGTAGTGTTTCCTCCTCTCTATCCCAGTAGTGTTTCCTCCTCTCTATCCCAGTAGTGTTTCCTCCTCTCTATCCCAGTAGTGTTTCCTCCTCTCTATCCCAGTAGTGTTTCCTCCTCTCTATCCCAGTAGTGTTTCCTCCTCTCTATCCCAGTAGTGTTTCCTCCTCTCTGTCCCAGTAGTGTTTCCTCCTCTCTATCCCAGTAGTGTTTCCTCCTCTCTATCCCAGTAGTGTTTCCTCCTCTCTATCCCAGTAGTGTTTCCTCCTCTCTATCCCAGTAGTGTTTCTCTATCCCAGTAGTGTTTCCTCCTCTCTATCCCAGTAGTGTTTCCTCCTCTCTATCCCAGTAGTGTTTCCTCCTCTCTATCCCAGTAGTGTTTCCTCCTCTCTATCCCAGTAGTGTTTCCTCCTCTCTATCCCAGTAGTGTTTCCTCAATCTCTATCCCAGTAGTTTCCTCCTCTCTATCCCAGTAGTTTCCTCCTCTCTGTCCCAGTAGTGTTTCCTCCTCTCTATCCCAGTAGTGTTTCCTCCTCTCTATCCCAGTAGTGTTTCCTCCTCTCTATCCCAGTAGTGTTTCCTCCTCTCTATCCCAGTAGTGTTTCCTCCTCTCTATCCCAGTAGTGTTTCCTCCTCTCTATCCCAGTAGTGTTTCCTCCTCTCTATCCCAGTAGTGTTTCCTCCTCTCTATCCCAGTAGTGTTTCCTCCTCTCTGTCCCAGTAGTGTTTCCTCCTCTCTATCCCAGTAGTGTTTCCTCCTCTCTATCCCAGTAGTGTTTCCTCCTCTCTATCCCAGTAGTGTTTCCTCCTCTCTATCCCAGTAGTGTTTCCTCCTCTCTATCCCAGTAGTGTTTCCTCCTCTCTATCCCAGTAGTGTTTCCTCCTCTCTATCCCAGTAGTGTTTCCTCCTCTCTATCCCAGTAGTGTTTCCTCCTCTCTATCCCAGTAGTGTTTCCTCCTCTCTATCCCAGTAGTTTCCTCCTCTCTGTCCCAGTAGTGTTTCCTCCTCTCTATCCCAGTAGTGTTTCCTCCTCTCTATCCCAGTAGTGTTTCCTCCTCTCTATCCCAGTAGTGTTTCCTCCTCTCTATCCCAGTAGTGTTTCCTCCTCTCTATCCCAGTAGTGTTTCCTCCTCTCTGTCCCAGTAGTGTTTCCTCCTCTCTATCCCAGTAGTGTTTCCTCCTCTCTATCCCAGTAGTGTTTCCTCCTCTCTATCCCAGTAGTGTTTCCTCCTCTCTATCCCAGTAGTGTTTCCTCCTCTCTATCCCAGTAGTGTTTCCTCCTCTCTGTCCCAGTAGTGTTTCCTCCTCTCTATCCCAGTAGTGTTTCCTCCTCTCTATCCCAGTAGTTTCCTCCTCTCTATCCCAGTAGTGTTTCCTCCTCTCTATCCCAGTAGTGTTTCCTCCTCTCTATCCCAGTAGTTTCCTCCTCTCTGTCCCAGTAGTGTTTCCTCCTCTCTATCCCAGTAGTGTTTCCTCCTCTCTATCCCAGTAGTTTCCTCCTCTCTGTCCCAGTAGTGTTTCCTCCTCTCTATCCCAGTAGTGTTTCCTCCTCTCTATCCCAGTAGTGGTTCCTCCTCTCTATCCCAGTAGTGTTTCCTCCTCTCTAGTCCCAGTAGTGTTTCCTCCTCTCTATCCCAGTAGTGTTTCCTCCTCTCTGATCCCAGTAGTGTTTCCTCCTCTCTATCCCAGTAGTGTTTCCTCCTCTCTATCCCAGTAGTGTTTCCTCCTCTCTATCCCAGTAGTGTTTCCTCCTCTCTATCCCAGTAGTGTTTCCTCCTCTCTATCCCAGTAGTGTTTCCTCCTCTCTATCCCAGTAGTGTTTCCTCCTCTCTATCCCAGTAGTGTTTCCTCCTCTCTATCCCAGTAGTGTTTCCTCCTCTCTATCCCAGTAGTGTTTCCTCCTCTCTATCCCAGTAGTGTTTCCTCCTCTCTATCCCAGTAGTGTTTCCTCCTCTCTATCCCAGTAGTGTTTCCTCCTCTCTATCCCAGTAGTGTTTCCTCCTCTCTATCCCAGTAGTGTTTCCTCCTCTCTATCCCAGTAGTGTTTCCTCCTCTCTATCCCAGTAGTGTTTCCTCCTCTCTATCCCAGTAGTGTTTCTCTATCCCAGTAGTGTTTCCTCCTCTCTATCCCAGTAGTGTTTCTCTATCCCAGTAGTGTTTCCTCCTCTCTATCCCAGTAGTGTTTCTCTATCCCAGTAGTGTTTCCTCCTCTCTGTCCCAGTAGTGTTTCCTCCTCTCTATCCTTGTAGTGTTTCCTCCTCTCTATCCCAGTAGTGTTTCCTCCTCTCTATCCCAGTAGTGTTTCCTCCTCTCTATGCCAGTAGTGTTTCCTCCTCTCTATCCCAGTAGTGTTTCCTCCTCTCTATGCCAGTAGTGATTTCTCCTCTCTATCCCAGTAGTGTTTCCTCCTCTCCATCCCAGTAGTGTTTCCTCCTCTCTATCCCAGTAGTGTTTCCTCCTCTCTATCCCAGTAGTGTTTTCTCCTCTCTATCCCAGTAGTGTTTCCTCCTCTCTATGCCAGTAGTGTTTCCTCCTCTCTATCCCAGTACTGTTTCCTCCTCTCTATCCCAGTAGTGTTTCCTCCTCTCTGTCCCAGTAGTGTTTCCTCCTCTCTATCCCAGTAGTGTTTCTCTATCCCAGTAGTGTTTTGTCCTCTCTATCCCAGTAGTGTTTCCTCCTCTCTATCCCAGTAGTGTTTCCTCCTCTCTATCCCAGTAGTGTTTCCTCCTCTCTATCCCAGTAGTGTTTCTCTATCCCAGTAGTGTTTTGTCCTCTCTATCCCAGTAGTGTTTCCTCCTCTCTGTCCCAGTAGTGTTTCCTCCTCTCTATCCCAGTAGTGTTTCCTCCTCTCTGTCCCAGTAGTGTTTCCTCCTTTCTATCCCAGTAGTGTTTCCTCCTCTCTATCCCAGTAGTGTTTCCTCCTCTCTGTCCCAGTAGTGTTTCCTCTTCTCTATCCCAGTAGTGTTTTCTCCTCTCTATCCCAGTAGTGTTTTCTCCTCTCTATCCCAGTAGTGTTTCCTCCTCTCTGTCCCAGTAGTGTTTCCTCCTCTCTATCCCAGTAGTGTTTCCTCCTCTCTATCCCAGTAGTGTTTCCTCCTCTCTGTCCCAGTAGTGTTTCCTCCTCTCTGTCCCAGTAGTGTTTCCTCCTCTCTATCCCAGTAGTGTTTCCTCCTCTCTGTCCCAGTAGTGTTTCCTCCTCTCTGTCCCAGTAGTGTTTCCTCCTCTCTATCCCAGTAGTTTTTCCTCCTCTCTGTCCCAGTAGTGTTTCCTCCTCTCTATCCCAGTAGTGTTTCCTCCTCTCTATCCCAGTAGTGTTTCCTCCTCTCTATCCCAGTAGTGTTTCCTCCTCTCTGTCCCAGTAGTGTTTCCTCCTCTCTATCCCAGTAGTGTTTCTCTGTCCCAGTAGTGTTTCCTCCTCTCTATCCCAGTAGTGTTTCTCTATCCCAGTAGTGTTTCCTCCTCTCTATCCCAGTAGTGTTTCTCTATCCCGGTAGTGTTTCCTCCTTTCTATCCCAGTAGTGTTTCCTCCTCTCTATCCCAGTAGTGTTTCCTCCTCTCTATCCCAGTAGTGTTTCCTCCTCTCTGTCCCAGTAGTGTTTCTCTATCCCAGTAGTGTTTCCTCCTCTCTATCCCAGTAGTGTTTCCTCCTCTCTATCCCAGTAGTGTTTCTCTATCCCAGTAGTGTTTCCTCCTCTCTATCCCAGTAGTGTTTCCTCCTCTCTATCCCAGTAGTGTTTCTCTATCCCAGTAGTGTTTCCTCCTCTCTATCCCAGTAGTGTTTCCTCCTCTCTATCCCAGTAGTGTTTCCTCCTCTCTATCCCAGTAGTGTTTCCTCCTCTCTATCCCAGTAGTGTTTCTCTATCCCAGTAGTGTTTCCTCCTCTCTATCCCAGTAGTGTTTCCTCCTCTCTATCTCAGTAGTGTTTCCTCCTCTCTATCCCAGTAGTGTTTCCTCCTCTCTATCCCAGTAGTGTTTCCTCCTCTCTATCCCAGTAGTGTTTCCTCCTCTCTATCCCAGTAGTGTTTCCTCCTCTCTATCCCAGTAGTTTCCTCCTCTCTGTCCCTGTAGTGTTTCCTCCTCTCTATCCCAGTAGTGTTTCCTCCTCTCTATCCCAGTAGTGTTTCCTCCTCTCTAGCCCAGTAATTTCCTCCTCTCTATCCCAGTAGTGTTTCCTCCTCTCTATCCCAGTAGTGTTTTCTCCTCTCTATCCCAGTAGTGTTTCCTCCTCTCTATCCCAGTAGTGTTTCCTCCTCTCTATCCCAGTAGTGTTTTCTCCTCTCTATCCCAGTAGTGTTTCCTCCTCTCTATCCAAGTAGTGTTTCCTCCTCTCTATCCCAGTAGTGTTTCCTCATCTCTATCCCAGTAGTGTTTCCTCCTCTCTATCCCAGTAGTGTTTCTCTATCCCAGTAGTGTTTCTCTATCCCAGTAGTGTTTCTCTATCCCAGTAGTGTTTCCTCCTCTCTATCCCAGTAGTGTTTCCTCCTCTCTATCCCAGTAGTGTTTCTCTATCCCAGTAGTGTTTCTCTATCCCAGTAGTGTTTCTCTATCCCAGTAGTGTTTCTCTATCCCAGTAGTGTTTCTCTATCCCAGTAGTGTTTCCTCCTCTCTATCCCAGTAGTGTTTCTCTATCCCAGTAGTGTTTCTCTATCCCAGTAGTGTTTCCTCCTCTCTATCCCAGTAGTGTTTCCTCCTCTCTATCCCAGTAGTGTTTCTCTATCCCAGTAGTGTTTCCCCCTCCCTACCCCCGTCCCCATCGCCCGCCCTCCTCCCATGTGTGATAATGTGTCTGTACACCAGACCTTCATGGGAGAAAATGTTGATTTATGCTGCTGAAGCATAAATCCTGCTATTTTGGGAGATACAGTATAGCATGCCCATGTGATTTAACTATTTTTTGCACAGCTTCTGAAAGCTGATCCACTTTGCCTAAAAACTTGTAAAATCACATAACTTTGGCAATTAAATAATGCGGTCTTTAGATTAGGTTAGATTTAATTAAATACAAAGTCAGAGATTCCAGACAGTGAAGTCTCCCTCTTTATCTTGTCTGTAGGGGCTTGCTGCCCTATCCTGACACACACTCACACTTCCAGCAAAGCTACTTATATTATGGTAGAAACCCCAGGGCTTTACTGTGGCTGATGGGATGCTCAGGGAGAGAGTAAATAAACCCACCACAAAGAGAAAGTTTCTTAAGTACCTTAAGAGGGTGTGTGCGTGTGTGTGTGTGTGTGCGTGTGCGTGCGTGTGTGCGTGCGTGCGTGCGTGCGTGTTTGTGGCTGATGCTTTGCACTACAGCTTCTCAAGCTCATTTCCCTTTCCGGATGGGACGTTTCCTTCACCCAGGAGAGAGAGGGGGGGGGGGGTTGGATGCCTGTGCTGTGCCTTTGCACTGTGGACTAGACAGCCTTAACCTTAGCATGAGGCAGGGATACTGTATCGTCTGGGGTGGGAAGGAGCGCCAAGCTAACAGAATCACATTGTTTAACCTCCACATTCACAGTGACTTACACAGCCTGCTAGTCCTTTATCTAGGGATATGAATTACCATGATCTAAAATCAGAGCCTAATAGAATAATGTCCAGTCGGTAATAGAACATTACATTCTCATATGCAGTTTAAGATCGCAGCTGAGGTATACCTTCCCTCTACGCTAGCTACTGTTTTCCGACAAGAAACCAGTCTATTTAATAACTACTGGAAACCCAACCATGCATGCCCCCCCCACCCCCCCCAGACCCATTCGTTTCCTCTGGCTATTTCACTAGATGAGGTCAAGCTATTTTCTTAAGGGCATCAGCACAGCACAGTGTCACTGAGACATTTATACTGACTCGTTCACACCTTATGCACACATAAAGCTGATCAATTTATCTGACTGACAGGATTCTGTTGTACGTTCATAATGTATGTGATGTCACCCACGGTCTGTGCTCATTGTGTTGCTCCGAAGAGCAGAAACACAAACGTCAAATATTTTAGTTTCACAGTACATTTCAATCACAGATAAAGTGTTAGTGTGTTGGAGGTTCAAAACCTGATGTTTTTACGTTCTACCTGATAATTAATTGCACACATTGCACCCGTCCCAGGTCTAAGTCAGTCCCTGATTAGAGTGGAACCTGGTGACCCAGGTCTAAGTCAGTCCCTGATTAGAGTGGAACCTGGTGACCCAGGTCTAATTCAGTCCCTGATTAGAGTGGAACTTGGTGACCCAGGTCTAAGTCAGTCCCTGATTAGAGTGGAACCTGGTGACCCAGGTCTAAGTCAGTCCCTGATTAGAGTGGAACCTGGTGTCCCAGGTCTAAGTCAGTCCCTGATTAGAGTGGAACCTGGTGACCCAGGTCTAAATCAGTCCCTGATTAGAGTGGAACCTGGTGACCCAGGTCTAAGTCAGTCCCTGATTAGAGTGGAACCTGGTGACCCAGGTCTAAGTCAGTCCCTGATTAGAGTGGAACCTGGTGACCCAGGTCTAAGTCAGTCCCTGATTAGAGTGGAACCTGGTGTCCCAGGTCTAAGTCAGTCCCTGATTAGAGTGGAACCTGGTGACCCAGGTCTAAGTCAGTCCCTGATTAGAGTGGAACCTGGTGACCCAGGTCTAAGTCAGTCCCTGATTAGAGTGGAACCTGGTGTCCCAGGTCTAAGTCAGTCCCTGATTAGAGTGGAACCTGGTGTCCCAGGTCTAAGTCAGTCCCTGATTAGAGTGGAACCTGGTGTCCCAGGTCTAAATCAGTCTCTGATTAGAGTGGAACCTGGTGACCCAGGTCTAATTCAGTCCCTGATTAGAGTGGAACAATGAAAGAATACAGTGGAGCTGGCTTTGAGCTCCAGAGTTTGAAGGTTATAGTCCCTCCTGGATTCTGCGAATGCAACTTTTTTTTTTTTGCATAATCAGCAATTTTCTGCATATTATGCGAGGGCTTGTAAATTTGACCAATCGCCGCAGTATTTCCTCATAAAATCATTGCAATGTAATCGCATAAAACTGATCCATCACCGCAGTACAAAAATAGGGTTACAATTTCAACCATCCACCACAGATTTCCAACATAATATGTTTCAATCCAGCCATACGTCAACAATTTGTTTTTGCCTCGTCGGCGCATTTTCATGACAAATTGGAACAAAATCATTGCATATTTCCATGAAAAATGTCAGAATTGCTGCAGCAAAATGAAGCATTTTCATCTGCAAATATCACGAAAGATACCAGCGAAATTCTAGAGGGACTGGGGTACTGGTGCTGTAAAAAATTATCTTAAAGGAGTTGTGGCAAAAAGGTTGTTCTCTTGAATAAACCATCAAATAAATCCCAAGGAACAAGGATTTGAAGGGTCTGTCCTATATCTGAGAAATATAAGAAAACTCTAGGGTGTACATTTATGCTATACATCTATCTTTCATGACTTTTATGGGTGCTAAAACTGGCTTCTCAAGGTTCTTTGCATCACGTAGACTTTATGATTTTGCCATTTATTTATGTGTTATTTAATGGGGTTCTATGGGCTATAGCAGGTAAAGCCTAATTCAATGTCTCATCAAATCATTTGTATATATATTTTAGGGCGTTTACTTACTTACTGCTGTACAATGTAGAGAAAAACAGGGCCATTCAAGAGGGTGCTACGAAATGAATGGCAAAATGTTGTTTTCTTTGCTCTATGTCATTATAAATGACATATAATTAAACATTGGATTGTTCTCTACAATATTACTACCTTAATATACTTGTACTTGACAGTGTTGATGAAATAAGAACGTTAATTTGCTGTGACCGTTGCTAATTTAGACTGCACCGCTCTTGGTTTGTATCTCTTCCATATTTGCTGTTGTGAGGTGGTACCATTTCGAGGTGTTTTCTGCTGGTTTGACCAATCAAAATCAGCTTGATACTTTTTGTAATTTTCCCTCCAGATCCTTGGCTTTCAATGCCTATAACCGTGATCAATCTACGTTGAGAGGGATCGTTTCTATGGCGATTTAAAGGGAAATACAACATGGAAACAGGAACAGGAGGATGGATATTGAAATTCAGTCTCATCTTTGGAAATAAATATATATTTAGTTTTGTATTCAGCGGATTTCATTTAGAAAAAGCCCATGTTTTCACTCACAAACCTGCAGCCACTAGTTAGCTTGTCAGTTGACGTTCTAAGTTAGCTCCGTTCTGCCAGTGACCACTTGTTGATCATGTGAGGACGTTCCATTCACTCTAAACATACTACATTCTCAGAGTAAATCATAGGTAACTTTTGAATCATATATGGTCGATACATGTGGACTTGGGCTGTTACGGTGACTGTATTACCGTCACACCAGCGGTCAGGAGTCATGAAGGCTGTCAAATTCCACATGACCATTTAGTCACGGTAATTAGGCTTCTCCAAGCTCTGATGCTGCTGATGGTCATTAGTAGCCTACCAAACTGCCTGGTACTCAGCTCTCTATTGTCCCTCTAATCACTCTGACATCAATGTAAATGTGTTTGAAAATCTAATCAAACACTTCATGAGAGCCCTTGAGCTCATGTTGCGCAACATTTCTGTAGGCTATGCAATTGCATGAGAACAGCTATCTATAGGCTTGGCCAAGTGTATTATTGTAGACTATATTACATGGATTTATTGTGAAGGTGTAGACTATATTACATGGATTTAATGTGATGGTGTAGACTATAATACATGGATTTATTGTGATGGTGTAGACTATATTACATGGATTTATTGTGAAGGTGTAGACTATATTACATGGATTTAATGTGATGGTGTAGACTATATTACATGGATTTATTGTGATGGTGTAGACTATATTACATGGATTTATTGTGAAGGTGTAGACTATATTACATGGATTTATTGTGAAGGTGTAGACTATATTACATGGATTTATTGTGAAGGTGTAGACTATATTACATGGATTTATTGTGAAGGTGTAGACTATATTACATGGATTTATTGTGAAGGTGTAGACTATATTACATGGATTTATTGTGAAGGTGTAGACTATATTACATGGATTTATTGTGAAGGTGTAGACTATATTACATGGATTTATTGTGAAGGTGTAGACTATATTACATGGATTTATTGTGATGGTGTAGACTATATTACATGGATTTATTGTGATGGTGTAGACTATATTACATGGATTTATTGTGAAGGTGTAGACTATATTACATGGATTTATTGTGAAGGTGTAGACTATATTACATGGATTTATTGTGAAGGTGTAGACTATATTACATGGATTTATTGTGAAGGTGTAGACTATATTACATGGATTTATTGTGATGGTGTAGACTATATTACATGGATTTATTGTGAAGGTGTAGACTATATTACATGGATTTATTGTGAAGGTGTAGACTATATTACATGGATTTATTGTGAAGGTGTAGACTATATTACATGGATTTATTGTGAAGGTGTAGACTATATTACATGGTTTTATTGTGAAGGTGTAGACTATATTACATGGATTTATTGTGATGGTGTAGACTATATTACATGGATTTATTGTGAAGGTGTAGACTATATTACATGGATTTATTGTGAAGGTGTAGACTATATTACATGGATTTATTGTGATGGTGTAGACTATAATACATGGATTTATTGTGAAGGTGTCGACTATATTCATGGATTTATTAGACTTTTAAAAATGTATATGTTCCAAAGGTCTGCATCAGTGGCTTGTAGGCTATTTGTGAAAGCTGAGAGATGCTACATTTTGTTTATGTTAATTTATTTATTTATTTTTCCGTTATTTTACCAGGTAAGTTGACTGAGAACACGTTCTCATTTGCAGCAACGACCCGGGGAATAGTTACAGGGGAGAGGAGGGGGATGAATGAGCCAATTGTAAACTGGGGATTATTAGGTGACCATGATGGTTTGAGGGCCAGATTGGGAATTTAGCCAGGACACCGGGGTTAACACCCCTACTCTTACGATAAGTGCCATGGGATCTTTATTGACCTCAGAGAGTCAGGACACCCGTTTTAACGTCCCATCCGAAAGACGGCGCCCTACACAGGGCAGTGTCCCCAATCACTGCCCTGGGGCATTGGGATATTTTATTAGACCAGAGGAAAGAGTGCCTCCTACTGGCCCTCCAACACCACTTCCAGCAGCATCTGGTCTCCCATCCAAGGACTGACCAGGACCAACCCTGCTTAGCTTCAGAAGCAAGCCAGCAGTGGTATGCAGGGTGGTATGCTGCTGGTCTGGTCTGGTCTACAGGGTGGTCTGGTATGCAGGGTGGTATGCTGCTGGCTTTTACCGGCCGATTACCGTGAAACCGGCAGTTATTTGCTTGACAATCACCAGCTGATGACCGCCACAGCCGTGGTTTGGACTATTGCCTTTCTGACTGCATTTTCCATTGAATGGACATATTTATATAAACCTCTAAAAAATGAATCATTTTATGGGCGAACACCTTACAGGGGTCCTAAATGTTTTTTTTTTTTATGGATAAATGATACATTTTATGACCATCTTAAAACAATTCCATATGTTAGCTTAGTAGACATTCTGATCTAAGGGCTAAGACTTAATTACAGTCCTTAGACTTCTCCCAGATCAGGTGTTTCACTGCTGATCTGGGACAAAAACATGCAGCTGTATCTTTCCAGGAGCAGGAATGAGGATCCATGGCTGATTTACAGGTTTAGTAAGGGCGTCAGGTAGCCTAGCGGCTAAGAGCCAGTAACCCAAAGGTGAAATCTCTGTCTGTGTCCTTGAGCAAGGCACTTTACGGTAATTGCTCCTGTAAGTGACTCTGGATAAGAGGCTACCTGTTGACTGGCAGTTGGATGTTTGAACGTTTCTTATGTCCCCTGTGAGGTATTCCCTCTCACACGCTTGTTCTCTCTCTCGCTCTAGTGAATCTGTGTCTCTCATCCTCGCTCTCTCTCTCTAGTGAGTCTGTCTCTGTCTCTCTCTCCTTTAAAAAAATGCTAGGTCTTTCTGATGTGAATGCACAGAGCATAGCCAATATCACCATCCAGTATTCCTGCCAACCAACACAGTCTCTCACACACACACACACACACACACACACACACACACACACACACACACACACACACACACACACACACACACACACACACACACACACACACACACACACACACACACACACACACACACACACACACACACACACACACACACACACACACAAAATATTAAAAAGCAAATACCCCCTGGAGTTGATGAGAATTAGTAACTGAATATGAGTGTCTCATTATGAAAGTTCATTGAGCTAGTCTCCTTATGTAACCTCTCTGACTCTGACCAGCACCCTGTCACCAACCCTCCTGCCCCTGTCATCAACCCTCCTGCCCCTGTCACCAGCCCTCCTGCCCCTGTCACCAACCCTCCTGCCCCTGTCACCCACCCCCCTGCCACACACTCCTCCCATTCGATCCTCCTCTCGTCTTCTCCCTTTGCGTCTCTCTCTCTCTATCCTCCATTCCTCTGAGCAGTGTTCCTCTGGTTTATTTCACTTGGCTGAAGGGTGATAGGAAGCATTGGGAGGATTCAAGTAAAATCACATTTTATTTGTCACATGCTTCGTAGACTTCGCTTACTTACGGATCCATTTCCAACAATGCAGAGGTAAAGATAAAATAAATACAAATACATTGAAATATAAATATTGAAGGGCGTTAGGAAGCAGAGGGAGGGTTGTGGCGTATTAGTAAGTAGGAGGGGGGTTGAAGGAGGTTAGTAAGCAGAGGGAGGGGTTGAAGGTAGTTAGTAAGCAGAGGGAGGGGTTGAAGGAGGTTAGTAAGCAGAGGGGGGGGTTGAAGGAGGTTAGTAAGCAGAGGGGGGGGTTGAAGGAGGTTAGTAAGCAGAGGGGGGGGTTGAAGGAGGTTAGTAAGCAGAGGGGGGGGTTGAAGGAGGTTAGTAAGCAGAGGGGGGGTTGAAGGAGGTTAGTAAGCAGAGGGGGGGGTTGAAGGAGGTTAGTAAGCAGAGGGGGGGGTTGAAGGAGGTTAGTAAGCAGAGGGGGGGGTTGAAGGAGGTTAGTAAGCAGAGGGGGGGGTTGAAGGAGGTTAGTAAGCAGAGGGGGGGGTTGAAGGAGGTTAGTAAGCAGAGGGGGGGGTTGAAGGAGGTTAGTAAGCAGAGGGGGGGGTTGAAGGAGGTTAGTAAGCAGAGGGGGGGGTTGAAGGAGGTTAGTAAGTAGGAGGGGGGTTGAATGAGGTTAGTAAGCAGAGGGGGGGGGGGGGGGGGTTGAAGGTAGTTAGGAAGCAGAGGGAGGGTTGAAGGAGTTTAGTAAGCAGAGGGAGGGTTGTAGGAGGTTAGTAAGCAGAGGGGGATTGAAGGAGGTTAGTAAGCAGAGGGGGGGGGGGGTTGAAGGAGGTTAGTAAGCAGAGGGGGGGGGGGTTGAAGGTAGTTAGTAAGCAGGGGGGGGTTGAAGGAGGTTAGTAAGCAGAGGGGGGTTGAAGGAGGTTAGTAAGCAGAGGGAGGGTTGAAGGGTGTTAGTAAGCAGAGGGGGGTTGAAGGAGATTAGTAAGCAGAGGGGGGGGGGGGGGGGGGGGGGGGGGGTTGAAGGAGGTTAGTAAGCAGAGGGAGGGTTGAAGGAGGTTAGTAAGCAGAGGGGGGTTGAAGGACGTTAGTAAGCAGGGGAGGGTTGAAGGACGTTAGTAAGCAGAGGAGGGTTGAAGGAGGTTAGTAAGCAGAGGGGGGTTGAAGGACGTTAGTAAGCAGGGGAGGGTTGAAGGAGGTTAGTAAGCAGAGGGGGGTTGAAGGAGGTTAGTAAGCAGAGGGGGGTTGAAGGAGGTTAGTAAGCAGAGGGAGGGTTGAAGGGTGTTAGTAAGCAGAGGGGGGTTGAAGGAGATTAGTAAGCAGAGGGGGGGGGGGGGGGGGGGGGTTGAAGGAGGTTAGTAAGCAGAGGGAGGATTGAAGGAGGTTAGTAAGCAGAGGGGGGTTGAAGGACGTTAGTAAGCAGGGGAGGGTTGAAGGACGTTAGTAAGCAGAGGAGGGTTGAAGGTAGTTAGTAAGCAGAGGGGGGGGTTGAAGGAGGTTAGTAAGCAGAGGGGGGGGGGGTTGAAGGAGGTTAGTAAGCAGAGGGGGGTTGAAGGAGGTTAGTAAGCAGAGGGAGGGTTGAAGGAGGTTAGTAAGCAGAGGGAGGGGTTGAAGGAGGTTAGTAAGCAGAGGGGGGGTTGAAGGACGTTAGTAAGCAGAGGAGGGTTGAGGGAGGTTAGTAAGCAGAGGGAGGGTTGAAGGAGGTTAGTAAGCAGAGGGAGGGTTGAAGGAGGTTAGTAAGCAGAGGGAGGGTTGAAGGAGGTTAGTAAGCAGAGGGGGGTTGAAGGTAGTTAGTAAGCAGAGGGAGGGTTGAAGGAGGTTAGTAAGCAGAGGGAGGGTTGAAGGTAGTTAGTAAGCAGAGGGAGGGTTGAAGGAGGTTAGTAAGCAGAGGGGGGGTTGAAGGTAGTTAGTAAGCAGAGGGAGGGTTGAAGGAGGTTAGTAAGCAGAGGGGGGTTGAAGGAGGTTAGTAAGCAGAGGGGGGGTTGAAGGTAGTTAGTAAGCAGAGGGAGGGTTGAAGGAGGTTAGTAAGCAGAGGGGGGTTGAAGGAGGTTAGTAAGCAGAGGGGGGGTTGAAGGTAGTTAGTAAGCAGAGGGGGGTTGAAGGTAGTTAGTAAGCAGAGGGGGGGTTGAAGGAGGTTAGTAAGCAGAGGGAGGGTTGAAGGAGGTTAGTAAGCAGAGGGGGGGTTGAAGGAGGTTAGTAAGCAGAGGGAGGGTTGAAGGAGGTTAGTAAGCAGAGGGGGGTTGAAGGAGGTTAGTAAGCAGAGGGGGGTTGAAGGAGGTTAGTAAGCAGAGGGAGGGTTGAAGGAGGTTAGTAAGCAGAGGGGGGGTTGAAGGAGGTTAGTAAGCAGAGGAGGGTTGAAGGAGGTTAGTAAGCAGAGGGGGGTTGAAGGTAGTTAGTAAGCAGAGGGGGGTTGAAGGTAGTTAGTAAGCAGAGGGAGGGTTGAAGGAGGTTAGTAAGCAGAGGGAGGGTTGAAGGTAGTTAGTAAGCAGAGGGGGGTTGAAGGTAGTTAGTAAGCAGAGGGAGGGTTGAAGGAGGTTAGTAAGCAGAGGGAGGGTTGAAGGTAGTTAGTAAGCAGAGGGAGGGTTGAAGGGTGTTAGTAAGCAGAGGGAGGGTTGAAGGAGGTTAGTAAGCAGAGGGGGGGTTGAAGGTAGTTAGTAAGCAGAGGGGGGTTGAAGGTAGTTAGTAAGCAGAGGGGGGGTTGAAGGAGGTTAGTAAGCAGAGGGAGGGTTGAAGGAGGTTAGTAAGCAGAGGGGGGGTTGAAGGAGGTTAGTAAGCAGAGGGAGGGTTGAAGGAGGTTAGTAAGCAGAGGGGGGTTGAAGGAGGTTAGTAAGCAGAGGGAGGGTTGAAGGAGGTTAGTAAGCAGAGGGGGGGTTGAAGGAGGTTAGTAAGCAGAGGGGGGGTTGAAGGAGGTTAGTAAGCAGAGGGAGGGTTGAAGGAGGTTAGTAAGCAGAGGGGGGTTGAAGGAGGTTAGTAAGCAGAGGGGGGGTTGAAGGAGGTTAGTAAGCAGAGGGGGGGTTGAAGGAGGTTAGTAAGCAGAGGGGGGTTGAAGGTAGTTAGTAAGCAGAGGGGGGTTGAAGGTAGTTAGTAAGCAGAGGGAGGGTTGAAGGAGGTTAGTAAGCAGAGGGAGGGTTGAAGGTAGTTAGTAAGCAGAGGGGGGTTGAAGGTAGTTAGTAAGCAGAGGGAGGGTTGAAGGAGGTTAGTAAGCAGAGGGAGGGTTGAAGGAGGTTAGTAAGCAGAGGGGGGGGGAGGGGTTGAAGGAGGTTAGTAAGCAGAGGGGGGTTGAAGGAGGTTAGTAAGCAGAGGAGGGTTGAAGGACGTTAGTAAGCAGAGGGGGGTTGAAGGACGTTAGTAAGCAGAGGGAGGGTTGAAGGTAGTTAGTAAGCAGAGGGAGGGTTGAAGGAGGTTAGTAAGCAGAGGGGGGTTGAAGGTAGTTAGTAAGCAGAGGGAGGGTTGAAGGAGGTTAGTAAGCAGAGGGAGGGTTGAAGGAGTTTAGTAAGCAGAGGGAGGGTTGAAGGAGGTTAGTAAGCAGAGGGAGGGTTGAAGGAGGTTAGTAAGCAGAGGGGGGGTTGAAGGAGGTTAGTAAGCAGAGGGAGGGTTGAAGGACGTTAGTAAGCAGAGGGGGGTTGTAGGAGGTTAGTAAGCAGAGGGAGGATTGTGGCGTATTAGTAAGTAGGAGGAGAGTTGAAGGTAGTTTGTAAGCAGAGGGGGGTTGAAGGTAGTTAGTAAGCAGAGGGAGGGTTGAAGGTAGTTAGTAAGCAGAGGGAGGGTTGAAGGAGGTTAGTAAGCAGAGGGAGGGTTGAAGGAGGTTAGTAAGCAGAGGGAGGGTTGAAGGTAGTTAGTAAGCAGAGGGGGGGGTTGAAGGAGGTTAGTAAGCAGAGGGAGGGTTGAAGGTAGTTAGTAAGCAGAGGGAGGATTGTGGCGTATTAGTAAGTAGGAGGAGAGTTGAAGGTAGTTTGTAAGCAGAGGGGGGTTGAAGGAGGTTAGTAAGCAGAGGGAGGGTTGAAGGAGGTTAGTAAGCAGAGGGAGGGTTGAAGGTAGTTAGTAAGCAGAGGGGGGGGTTGAAGGAGGTTAGTAAGCAGAGGGAGGGTTGAAGGAGGTTAGTAAGCAGAGGGGGGGGTTGAAGGAGGTTAGTAAGCAGAGGGAGGGTTGAAGGAGGTTAGTAAGCAGAGGGAGGGTTGAAGGAGGTTAGTAAGCAGAGGGAGGGTTGAAGGAGGTTAGTAAGCAGAGGGAGGGTTGAAGGTAGTTAGTAAGCAGAGGGGGGGGTTGAAGGAGGTTAGTAAGCAGAGGGAGGGTTGAAGGTAGTTAGTAAGCAGAGGGGGGGTTGAAGGAGGTTAGTAAGCAGAGGGAGGGTTGTAGGAGGTTAGTAAGCAGAGGGAGGGTTGAAGGTAGTTAGTAAGCAGAGGGAGGGTTGAAGGAGGTTAGTAAGCAGAGGGGGGGTTGAAGGAGGTTAGTAAGCAGAGGGGGGGTTGAAGGAGGTTAGTAAGCAGAGGGGGGGTTGAAGGAGGTTAGTAAGCAGAGGGAGGGTTGAAGGAGGTTAGTAAGCAGAGGGGGGGTTGTAGGAGGTTAGTAAGCAGAGGGGGGGTTGTAGGAGGTTAGTAAGCAGAGGGGGGGTTGAAGGAGGTTAGTAAGCAGAGGGAGGATTGTGGCGTATTAGTAAGTAGGAGGAGGGTTGAAGGGTGTTGGTAAGCAGAGGGAGGGTTGAAGGAGGTTAGTAAGCAGAGGGGGTTTGAAGGAGGTTAGTAAGCAGAGGGGGGGGGGGGTTGAAGGTAGTTAGTAAGCAGAGGGAGGATTGTGGCGTATTAGTAAGGAGGAGGGTTGAAGGAGGTTAGTAAGCAGAGGGAGGGTTGAAGGAGGTTAGTAAGCAGAGGGGGGTTGAAGGGTGTTGGTAAGCAGAGGGAGGTTTGCTCATTAACTCTGAAATCTTAAGATAAGGCATTAACTCAGAATGGTTAAGGTAAGGGTTAAGGTTTGGGATAGGCTTAAAACAGAAATAACTTTCTATCGCTGTATTCAAACGTGCAACCTTTGGAACCAAAGGCAGATGCTTATGCCCATCCACCATCCCCATCCACAACGCATTAGCAAAAGCAAAACCTACTTGAAGGTAACAGCGCTCACTCTTGCCCCTAATGGCCAGTTTCCACGTCATCTCCCGATGTCCTCAGACATGGATGGACGTTGAATACTGACTTGTATCACTGGTGACCTGACCGGTCCTGTCTGACGTCACAGGCTGTATAGATGTCTGTTTCCATGATTAGTGGTTACTAATGGCAGGTCTTTAGTCCTGTGGGTATATGTCCCTGGTTTGCAGATGAATACGAAAGAGGGGAGAGGAGGTAGTCTCTTTAGACTGGCGGGTTGCTTCCGGCAATGTACCATTGACCAAGTTTAACACCTCTGTAGAAGTTCCAGCGTCAGTTGGGACAGAGAGGATGAGTCGGAAATGGGATCCGCGTCACCGGTAATGTCACTATCGTATCTGCTTTGTACACTAGATAAACACGAGCACAATTCCAGCCCACATGTTAAGCCCCACCTATCCAAACTCATAATTTATTGGGACAGTTATCTGTTTAAAGAGGATCCTCAGAACACATTTTTTCCCCCTTTGGAAATGTCTGGAATATCCGAGATTAGGGTTGAGGGGTTGGCAGGGTAGGTCTGGTATATCTGAGATGAGGGGTTGGCAGGGTAGGTCTGGTATATCTGAGATGAGGGGTTGGCAGGGTAGGTCTGGTATATCTGAGATGAGGGGTAGGCAGGGTAGGTCTGGTATATCTGAGATGAGGGGTTGGCAGGGTAGGTCTGGTATATCTGAGATGAGGGGTTGGCAGGGTAGGTCTGGTATATCTGAGATGAGGGGTTGGCAGGGTAGGTCTGGTATATCTGAGATGAGGGGTAGGCAGGGTAGGTCTGGTATATCTGAGATGAGGGGTTGGCAGGGTAGGTCTGGAATATCTGAGATGAGGGGTTGGCAGGGTAGGTCTGGTATATCTGAGATGAAGGGTTGGCAGGGTAGGTCTGGTATATCTGAGATGAAGGGTTGGCAGGGTAGGTCTGGTATATCTGAGATGAGGGGTTGGCAGGGTAGGTCTGGTATATCTGAGATGAAGGGTTGGCAGGGTAGGTCTGGTATATCCGAGATGAGGGGTTGGCAGGGTAGGTCTGGTAAATCTGAGACGAGGGGTTGGCAGGGTAGGTCTGGTAAATCTGAGATGAGGGGTTGGCAGGGTAGGTCTGGAATATCTGAGATGAGGGGTTGGCAGGATAGGTCTGGTATATCTGAGATGAGGGGTTGGCAGGGTAGGTCTGGTATATCTGAGATGAGGGGTTGGCAGGGTAGGTCTGGTATATCTGAGATGAGGGGTTGGCAGGGTAGGTCTGGTATATCCGAGATGAGGGGTTGACAGGGTAGGTCTGGTATATCCGAGATGAGGGGTTGGCAGGGTAGGTCTGGTATATCTGAGATGTGGGGTTGACAGGGTAGGTCTGGTAAATCTGAGATGAGGGGTTGGCAGGGTAGGCCTGGAATATCTGAGATGAGGGGTTGGCAGGGTAGGTCTGGTATATCCGAGATGAGGGGTTGACAGGGTAGGTCTGGTATATCTGAGATGAGGGGTTGGCAGGGTAGGTCTGGTATATCTGAGATGAGGGGTTGACAGGGTAGGTCTGGTATATCTGAGATGAGGGGTTGGCAGGGTAGGTCTGGTATATCCGAGATGAGGGGTAGGCAGGGTGGGTCTGGTATATCCGAGATGAGGGGTAGGCAGGGTAGGTCTGGTATATCTGAGATGAGGGGTTGGCAGGGTAGGTCTGGTATATCCGAGATGAGGGGTTGTCAGGGTAGGTCTGGTATATCTGAGATGAGGGGTTGACAGGGTAGGTCTGGTAAATCTGAGATGAGGGGTTGGCAGGGTAGGTCTGGAATATCTGAGATGAGGGGTTGGCAGGGTAGGTCTGGTATATCCGAGATGAGGGGTTGACAGGGTAGGTCTGGTATATCCGAGATGAGGGGTTGGCAGGGTAGGTCTGGTATATCTGAGATGTGGGGTTGACAGGGTAGGTCTGGTAAATCTGAGATGAGGGGTTGGCAGGGTAGGTCTGGAATATCTGAGATGAGGGGTTGGCAGGGTAGGTCTGGTATATCCGAGATGAGGGGTTGACAGGGTAGGTCTGGTATATCTGAGATGAGGGGTTGGCAGGGTAGGTCTGGTATATCTGAGATGAGGGGTTGACAGGGTAGGTCTGGTATATCTGAGATGAGGGGTTGACAGGGTAGGTCTGGTATATCCGAGATGAGGGGTTGGCAAGGTAGGTCTGGTATATCTGAGATGAGGGGTAGGCAGGGTAGGTCTGGTATATCCGAGATGAGGGGTAGGCAGGGTAGGTCTGGTATATCCGAGATGAGGGGTAGGCTGGGTAGGTCTGGTATATCTGAGATGAGGGGTAGGCAGGGTAGGTCTGGTATATCCGAGATGAGGGGTAGGCAGGGTAGGTCTGGTATATCCGAGATGAGGGGTAGGCAGGGTAGGTCTGGTTTATCTGAGATGAGGGGTAGGCAGAGTAGGTCTGGTATATCCGAGATGAGGGGTTGGCAGGGTAGGTCTGGTATATCTGAGATGAGGGGTAGGCAGGGTAGGTCTGGTATATCCGAGATGAGGGGTAGGCAGGGTAGGTCTGGTATATCTGAGATGAGGGGTTGGCAGGGTAGGTCTGGTATATCTGAGATGAGGGGTTGGCAGGGTAGGTCTGGTATATCTGAGATGAGGGGTTGGCAGGGTAGGTCTGGTATATCCGAGATGAGGGGTTGGCAGGTAGGTCTGGTATATCTGAGATGAGGGGTTGACAGGATAGGTCTGGTATATCTGAGATGAGGGGTTGGCCTGGTATATCTGAGATGAGGGGTAGGCAGGGTAGGTCTGGTATATCCGAGATGAGGGGTAGGCAGGGTAGGTCTGGTATATCTGAGATGAGGGGTTGGCAGGGTAGGTCTGGTATATCTGAGATGAGGGGTTGGCAGGTAGGTCTGGTATATCTGAGATGAGGGGTTGGCAGGGTAGGTCTGGTATATCCGAGATGAGGGGTTGACAGGGTAGGTCTGGTATATCTGAGATGAGGGGTTGGCAGGGTAGGTCTGGTATATCCGAGATGAGGGGTAGGCAGGGTGGGTCTGGTATATCCGAGATGAGGGGTAGGCAGGGTAGGTCTGGTATATCTGAGATGAGGGGTTGGCAGGGTAGGTCTGGTATATCTGAGATGAGGGGTTGACAGGGTAGGTCTGGTATATCTGAGATGAGGGGTCGTCAGGGTAGGTCTGGTATATCCGAGATGAGGGGTAGGCAGGGTAGGTCTGGTATATCTGAGATGAGGGGTAGGCAGGGTAGGTCTGGTATATCCGAGATGAGGGGTTGGCAGGGTAGGTCTGGTATATCCGAGATGAGGGGTAGGCAGGGTAGGTCTGGTATATCCGAGATGAGGGGTAGGCAGGGTAGGTCTGGTATATCTGAGATGAGGGGTTGGCAGGGTAGGTCTGGTATATCTGAGATGAGGGGTTTGCAGGGTAGGTCTGGTATATCTGAGATGAGGGGTTGGCAGGGTAGGTCTGGTATATCCGAGATGAGGGGTAGGCAGGGTAGGTCTGGTATATCTGAGATGAAGGGTTGGCAGGGTAGGTCTGGTATATCTGAGATGAGGGGTAGGCAGGGTAGGTCTGGTATATCCGAGATGAGGGGTAGGCAGGGTAGGTCTGGTATATCTGAGATGAGGGGTTGGCAGGGTAGGTCTGGTATATCTGAGATGAGGGGTTGGCAGGTAGGTCTGGTATATCTGAGATGAGGGGTTGGCAGGTAGGTCTGGTATATCTGAGATGAGGGGTTGGCAGGTAGGTCTGGTATATCTGAGATGAGGGGTTGGCAGGGTAGGTCTGGTATATCTGAGATGAGGGGTTGGCAGGTAGGTCTGGTATATCTGAGATGAGGGGTTGGCAGGTAGGTCTGGTATATCTGAGATGAGGGGTTGGCAGGTAGGTCTGGTATATCTGAGATGAGGGGTTGACAGGATAGGTCTGGTATATCTGAGATGAGGGGTTGGCAGGGTAGGTCTGGTATATCCGAGATGAGGGGTTGGCAGGGTAGGTCTGGTATATCTGAGATGAGGGGTTGGCAGGGTAGGTCTGGTATATCTGAGATGAGGGGTTGGCAGGGTAGGTCTGGTATATCTGAGATGAGGGGTTGGCAGGTAGGTCTGGTATATCTGAGATGAGGGGTCGGCAGGGTAGGTCTGGTATATCTGAGATGAGGGGTTGGCAGGTAGGTCTGGTATATCTGAGATGAGGGGTTGGCAGGGTAGGTCTGGTATATCCGAGATGAGGGGTTGGCAGGTAGGTCTGGTATATCTGAGATGAGGGGTTGGCAGGGTAGGTCTGGTATATCTGAGATGAGGGGTTGGCAGGGTAGGTCTGGTATATCTGAGATGAGGGTGTGACAGGATAGGTCTGGTATATCTGAGATGAGGGGTCGGCAGGGTAGGTCTGGTATATCTGAGATGAGGGGTTGGCAGGTAGGTCTGGTATATCTGAGATGAGGGGTTGGCAGGGTAGGTCTGGTATATCTGAGATGAGGGGTTGGCAGGTAGGTCTGGTATATCTGAGATGAGGGGTCGGCAGGGTAGGTCTGGTATATCTGAGATGAGGGGTTGGCAGGTAGGTCTGGTATATCTGAGATGAGGGGTTGTTAGGGTAGGTCTGGTATATCCGAGATGAGGGGTTGGCAGGGTAGGTCTGGTATATCTGAGATGAGGGGTTGGCAGGGTAGGTCTGGTATATCTGAGATGAGGGGTTGACAGGATAGGTCTGGTATATCTGAGATGAGGGGTTGGCAGGGTAGGTCTGGTATATCTGAGATGAGGGGTTGGCAGGTAGGTCTGGTATATCTGAGATGAGGGGTCGGCAGGGTAGGTCTGGTATATCTGAGATGAGGGGTTGGCAGGTAGGTCTGGTATATCTGAGATGAGGGGTTGGCAGGGTAGGTCTGGTATATCCGAGATGAGGGGTTGGCAGGTAGGTCTGGTATATCTGAGATGAGGGGTTGGCAGGGTAGGTCTGGTATATCTGAGATGAGGGGTTGGCAGGGTAGGTCTGGTATATCTGAGATGAGGGGTTGACAGGATAGGTCTGGTATATCTGAGATGAGGGGTAGGTCTGGTATATCTGAGATGAGGGGTTGGCAGGTAGGTCTGGTATATCTGAGATGAGGGGTTGGCAGGGTAGGTCTGGTATATCTGAGATGAGGGGTTGGCAGGTAGGTCTGGTATATCTGAGATGAGGGGTTGGCAGGGTAGGTCTGGTATATCTGAGATGAGGGGTTGGCAGGTAGGTCTGGTATATCTGAGATGAGGGGTTGACAGGATAGGTCTGGTATATCTGAGATGAGGGGTTGGCAGGGTAGGTCTGGTATATCTGAGATGAGGGGTTGGCAGGGTAGGTCTGGTATATCTGAGATGAGGGGTTGGCAGGGTAGGTCTGGTATATCCGAGATGAGGGGTTGTCAGGGTATTATGTTAGTATGTGTTAGAATGTCGATATCATAGGTAAATGTAGATGTCTAACAAAGACATTGACTGTTAGTGCTAGTAAATATATACACAACAACATAATCCAGAGATAGTTCTGAAAATGTATTTTGGATCTGGCGGCAAGATGGAGTGTTTACAGCAGAGCTGGGTATTACTGTAAAGCACATATGGTAATTTACAGCCATCAGTGTGAGATTGCCTCTCACATGGTCCACTGAGAAGTTCCGTAAATGGAATGAATACAAGACTGTGTGAAATCTACAGCGAAAGGTTTCGCCCATGAGAAGCTCATCAAATGAATAATGTAAAAGTTCTCTATGGTGAAAGATAAACCCACAGCAATACATTATAATCCCTCATGGATATACAGGTGTATGTTGAACCATCTATCTTCTCCTCTGTGAGAAGTAATGCCAAGCAGCTATTCTTTCCAGACAGAGAGAAGCTTTGTATTTGTCCTCAATGATTGTATTTGTTTGGGCCACCACTGAGATGTAGTAGCTAGAGTGCGGAACGACATGGCTGATGTTCCCTGTGTTGCTGCCAGTTCAATCAGCTCGGAGAGCACTAAGGCCTGAGCTGCTGCACTGGTTTACCACCATGTTAATTGCCTCTTCCTAACAATTAAAACTATAATTGAAATTTTTATAATTAAATTAATCTTGCACTCCCGCAGTCAACACTTTCGGGCCAGGCTAGAAAGGATGGTAGTAATGACCGCTTAGACCCTTCAATATTAAAATCCGGACATCAAAACCAGTTCCACTGCTTTTTAACCCGTTCTTCCCATCTAATCAAGGACTGATTTAGACCTGAGATACCAGGTGGGTGCAATTAATTACCAGGTAGAACAGAAAATCAGCACTTCAGACCTCAAGGGTAGGATTTTAATTTCCCTGCCAGACCAATAATTTAATATAATCTAGTACCTCTGAGTTCTGTAGATTATTAGTGCTCCAGTGACTAGTCAGTATTGACCAACCACTCCAATCTAGACTTTACTCATTACTGACCAGCACCACAGAAGCCTTGGTGGACATGAGCAGGGCCCGGTTTCCCAAAAGTATTTTAAGGCTAAATGAATCGTTAGAGCCTTCGTAGAGCTTCGTTAAATCTTCGAGCTGTTTCCCAAAACCATCATTATTAACGTTGTCACGACTTCCGCCGAAGTCGGGTCCCTCTCCTTGTTCGGGCGGCGTTCGGGGGACGACGTCACCGGCCTTCTAGCCACCTCCGATCTACTTTTAATTTTCCATTTGTTTTGTCTTAGTCTTACACACCTGGTTTCACTCACCCAATTACCTGTTTATTATTTAACCCTCTGTTCCCCATGTTTGTTTGTGAGTGATTGTTTATTGTATTTTCGGTACGTCATTGTTGGCTCGTGATGCTACTTTGTACATTTGTCATTTTGAGTAAAAGTACATTGATTACGCATTTTTGCTGTCCTACGCCTGACTCTCTACACCAGCTACACACAGGACCCTTACAAACGTTGCACTTGAAAAGGCTCGGAATCTAAAGCCTGCCTCAGACCTCTCGTAGAACAGCCCTCCCGTGTCACTATATACACAGAAGAATTCAGCTAAACATAGAGACGGACAAACCATGTGATTCAATGTGACCACCGATAACTTCAGAACAAAGTTGACTACAAATATAAAGTTGCCAATGTGTTTGCAATTTAAACAAACAAACAACGTATAAAAATATGCTTCAAATGTAAACCGAGATGACCGCATTAAAATATAAACAGTAGGCCCTAGGTCTATTTCAATCATATTGAAATACCTTTCATGTTCAATCAAGAGCTTTATTTTGCTGTGATGGAAAGTACTTAAGTCGTTTTTGGGGGAGTATCTGTACTTTACTATTTATATTCTTGACAACTTTTACTTTTACTTCACTACATTTCTAAAGAAAATAATGTACTCTATGCATTTTCCCTGACACCCAAAAGTACTCGTTACATTTTGAGTACTTAACAGTACTTAACACACTTATCAAGAGAACATCCCTGGTCATCCCTACTGCCTCTGATCTGGAGGACTCACTAAACATATTTCTAGGTACACTGTATATACAAAAGTGTGTGGACACCCCTTCAAATTAGTGGATTCGGCTATTTCAACCACACCTCTTCCTGACAGGTGTATAAAATTGAGCACACATCCATGCAATCTCCATAGACAAACATTGGTAGTAGAATGACCTTACTGAAGAGCTTAGTGACTTTCATTATAGCACCCTCATAGGATACCACTTTTCAGTTCGTCAAATTTCTGCCCTGCTAGAGCTGCACCAGTCAACTGTAAGTGCTGTTATTGTGAAGTGGAAACGTCTAGGAGCAACAATTGCTCAGCCGCGAAGTGGTAGGCCACACAAGCTCACAGAACGGAACCGGCAAGTGCTGAAGCGCGTAGCACGTAAAAATCGTCTGTCCTCGGTTGCAACACTTAAAACCGAGTTCCAAACCCCCTCTGGAAGCAACGTATGCACAATAACTATTTTTCGGGAACTTCATGAAATTAGTTTCCATGGACGAGCAGCCGCACGCACACAAGCCTAAAATCACCATGCTCAATGCCAAGCATCTACTGGAGTGGTGTAAAGAGAATCTGGGTTTGGCGGATGTCAGGAAAACTTATCTCGTGGAAAGCCTTCCAAGAAGAATGGAGGCTGTTATAGCAGCCAAAGGCGGATCACCTCCATATTAAAGCCCATGATCTGTGAATGATTTGTAAGATGAGCAGGTGTCCACATACTTTTGTTAATGTAGTGTACTTTTACTCAAGTATGACAATTGGATACTTTTTCCACCACTGCAATTTTGCTACTTCTAGGTTACTGTCTGTAATTTTTCTCAATATATTTCATGATGTGTAGCCTGACATGTGCATAATGGGTAAGCATTATTGGGTGAACATTATTGGGTAAGCATTATTGGGTAAGCATTATAATAAGTGGCCTCAATATTTGCAACCATATGTGGTAATATCTCTCTTGGAGCTGATCCGCCGTCAGTATTGTGGAATAATTCTAATGTTAAGAAAATATTTGAATGGAGAAAGCTGATCCGAGAGCAGGGCTCCTTTTCTTTCCTTCCTATCAGTATCAACCCATGCACCAACGTCGCACTTAGCAACCGCTATTGGAGAACCGGGCCCAGATCAATGGCAGTCAGCCAGACACAGCCCAGGCCTTCAACTCCCTGCTTTCTTTTGATCATGAGTGATGAGCCGCGGTAGACCTCCTCTGCTCTGATCCAGGCTGTTTGATAAACTGCACACATGCTTTAATCAGGGACCAAGTCTTAGAGGCAGCACAAGACTGAAGACTGGCCTGTCAACTCTGTCATTGTGCGTCTGGGGTACTTACTCATATCATATCTCAAGTAAAAGTCTCAACTCTTGCTAAACATTTGTTGGATATAATGTTCAGTGGAGACTGGTGGGAGGCGCTATAGAAGGACGGGCTCATGGAATTGGCTGGAATGGAATTGAATGGAATTCTATTAAACATATCGATACCACGTTTGACTCCGTTTCATATATTCCATTCCAGCCTTTACAATGAGCCCGCACTCCTATATAGTGACGTGCGAAAGTATTCACCCCCCGTAGCATTTTTCCTATTTTGTTGCTTTACAACCTAGAGTTAAAATAGATTTTTTTGGGGTGTGTGTATCATTTGATTTCCACAACATGTCTACTACTTTGAAGATGCAAAATATGTTTTATTGTGAAACAAACAAGAGATAAGACCAATAAACTGAAAACTTGAGCGTGCATAACTATTCACCAACCCAAAGTCAACACTTTGTAGAGACACATTTTGCAGCAATTACAGCTGCAATTACAGCTCTCTTGGGGTATGTCTCTATACACTTGGTACATCTAGCCATGAGGATTTTTGCCCATTCTTCAAAGCAAAACTGCTCCAGCTCCTTCAAGTTGGATGGGTTCCGCTGGTATACAGCAATCTTTAAGTTGTACCACAGATTCTCAATTGGATTGAGGTCTGGGCTTTGACTAGGTCATTCCAAGACATTTAAATGTTTCCGCTTAAACCACTCAAGTGTTGCTTTAGCAGTATGCTTATTGTCATTGTGCTGCTAGAAGGTGAACCTCTGTCCCAGTCTCAAATCTCTGGAAGACTGAAACATGTTTCCCTCAGGTATTTTCCTGTATTTAGCGCCATCCATCATTCCTTCAATTCTGACCAGTTTCCCAGTCCCTACTGATGAAAAACATCCCCACAGCAGGATTATGCCACCACCATGCTTCACTGTAGGGATGGTGTTCTCGGGGTGATGAGAGGTGTTGGGTTTGCGCCAGACATAACGTTTTCCTTGATGGCCAAAAAGCAACATTTTAGTCTCATCTGACCAGAATACTTTCTTCCATATGTTTGGGGAGTGTCCCAATTTTTCTTTAAGCAATGGCTTTTTTTCTGGCCACTCTTCCGTAAAGCCCAGCTCTGTGGAGTGTACAGCTTAAAGGTCCTATGGACAGATATTCCAATCTCCACTGTGGTGCTTTGCAGCTCCTTCAGGGTTATCTTTAGTCTCTTTGTTGCCTCTGATTAATGCCCTCCTTGCCTGGTTCGTGAGTTTGGGTGGGCGGCCCTCTCTTGGCAGGTTTGTTGTGGTGCCATATTCTTTCAATTTTTTAATAATGGATTTAATGGCGCTCTGTGGGATGTTCAAAGTTTCTGATATTTTTTTATAACCCAACCCTGATCTGTACTTCTCCACAACTTTGTCCCTGACCTGTTTGGAGAGCTCCTTGGTCTACATGGTGCCACTTGCTTGGTGGTGCCCCTTGCTTTGTGGTGTTGCAGACTCTGGGGCCTTTCAGAACAGGTGTGTATAGATAGGGGGTGAATACATATGCACGCACCACTTTTCTGTTTACATTTTTTTTAAATTACAGGTTGTAATGCAACACAATAGGAAAAATACAAAGGGGGATGACTACTTTTGTAAGGCACTGTAGCTCCTCCCACCAGCCTCCATTGGTAGTGTTAAAAAGCAGTTGAGCATCACATCTAGTTGTCATGCTTACTGACCCTGTCCTCAGACTCATCTGCATTGTAAATCAAGTAACAGCAGCATACCACCCTGCATCCCACTGCTGGATTGCTTCTGAAGCTAAGCAGGGTTGGTCCTGGTCAGTCCCTGGATGGGAGACCAGATGCTGCTGAAAGTGGTGTTGGAGGGCCAGTAGGAGGCACCCTTTCCTCTGGTCTAACAAAATATCCCAATGACCCAAGGCAGTGATTGGGGACATTGCCCTGTGTAGGGTGCTGTCTTTCGAATGGGACGTTAAACAGGTGTCCTGACTCTCTCTGTGGTAACTAAAGATCCCATAGAACTTATCATATGAGTAGGGGTCATATGATAACAGTCACCTAATCATCCCCAGTTTACAATTGGCTCATTCATCCCCCTCCTTTCCCCTATAACTGTTCCCCAGGCCGTTGCTGTAAATGAGAATGTGTTCTCAGTCAACTTAACTGGTAAAATAAGGGGTAAATAAAAAAATATAAACCCTGTGAAACCTCATGAGCAGAAGGTGCCTCAGCAGCGATCTCCGGTTCAGAAAACTAGAGAGAGAGAGAAAAGAAATATATATAAATAGGAGCCACCCACACACTTTTAACATCCCCTGCTATTCTCCTCCTAAAGTCCAGGAGGACACCCAGCTGCTCCAAACTATAAGCTGATTCATTTCAGAGAGGGGAGGGTGGCGCACTCGCTGTGGGGGAAGTCAGGATGATCTCTTTCTTAATTAAACTGGGAGAGAGGAGAGTGGGGAGGAGAGGAGGTATCCGTGGCTGTTAGTCAGGAGCAGCACTGTGGTGAGAAGGAAAAGAAAAATGGCGGAGATGTGAATTGACTGTCATTGTGCTGAACTACAGTGCAGACAAATTGGCTCATTTAGAGAATGACAGGAACATTTTCATTACTGAGGCGAATTAGATCACTCTCAGACACATCTGGCCCATCTTTCTTTCTCTTTTGTTGCTTTCTCAAGTCCCTTCCCTCTTCTCTTTCTTGTCTCTCTCTCGCTCCATGCTATTCTTTTCTCTCTCGCTCTCTCTGTGTGTCTGTCTGTCTTCCTCTTTTCAAATCAAATCACAGTTTATTTGTCACGTACGCTGAATACAACAGGTGTAGACCTTACAGTGAAATGCTTACTTACAGGCTCTAACCAATAGTGCAAAAAAGGTATTAGGTGAACAATAGGTAGGTAAAGAAATAAAACAACAGTAAAAAGACAGGCTGTATACAGTAAACGAGGCTATAAAAGTAGCGAGGCTACATACAGACACCGGTTAGTCAGGCTGATTGAGGTAGTATGTACATGTAGATGTGGTTAAAGTGACTATGTATATAGGATGAACAGAGAGTAGCAGTAGCGTAAAAGAGGGGTTAGCGGGTGGTGGGTGGGACACAATGCAGATAGCCCGGTTAGCCAATGTGCGGAAGCACTGGTTGGTCGGCCCAATTGAGGTAGTATGTACATTTTGTAATGTACTCTGGATAAGAGCGTCTGCTAAATGACTTAAATGTAAATGTACATGAATGTATAGTTAAAGTGACTATGCATACAGTGGGTCAAAAAAGTATTTAGTCAGCCACCAATTGTGCAAGTTCTCCCACTTAAAAAGATGAGAGGTGCCTGTAATTTTCATCATAGGTACACTTCAACTATGACAGACAAAATGAGAAAAAAAATTCCAGAAAATCACATTGTAGGATTTGTAATGAATTTATTTGCAAATTATGGTGGAAAATAAGTATTTGGTCAATAACAAAAGTTTATCTCAATACTTTGTTATATACCCTTTGTTGGCAATGACAGAGGTCAAACGTTTTCTGTAAGTCTTCACAAGGTTTTCACACACTGTTGCTGGTATTTTGGCCCATTCCTCCATGCAGATCTCCTCTAGAGCAGTGATGTTTTCTTTTTGTCCTCGACTTGGCACTCCAGTACTGCTTCTCTCTCTCCCCATCTCTTTCCTTCTCCCTCCCTCCCTATTTTTCTCCTTCTCCATTCTCCTCATCCCCTCTCCCTATATCTCCCTCCATAGATCTTCTAGGAATGGGCGTTTATAATTTCTTTGACTGTTCGACTACCCTGAATGGACGAAACATGTATTTGTTTAACACAAGGGCAAGGCCGGCACTGGAGAAAATATGTGCGCATTTGTCTATGTGCCAACAGTGCATTAGCAGATTACAGATAACAAATCCAAATTTCTAAATGGCCTTATATATATTCAGTCAATAAAAAACTATTGCGATATATGATGAATTTATTGAAACCGTAATATCAACTGGTTATATTGAATGGTGGAACACAATCTTCACAAAAAGGCACTAACATCATCAGTGGCGCTTGCTTGTAGAAACCCATGTCTGTGCAATGGTATAGTCTTATTCTGTTAATTTAGCAGACAAGACAAGCCCTTATTTCCCGAACCCTTATCACAGGCAAGACAAACCTATTTTATAGCAACAACAAAAAAAGATGTAGTTTAACAGAGTAAAAAAACAGAACACAATTCTAAATGGTACTAGCAGTTCTCAATCTAGTAATAGAAATAGACAAACTAGAAAATGACAAGTAAAGGTGCAAACTAGTAATAGAAATAGACAAACTAGAAAATTACAAGTAAAGGTGCAAACTAGTAATAGAAATAGATAAACTAGTAATAGAAATAGACAAACTAGATAATGACAAGTAAAGGTGCAAACTAGTAATAGAAATAGACAAACTAGATAATGACAAGTAAAGGTGCAAACTAGTAATAGAAATAGACAAACTAGATAATGACAAGTAAAGGTGCAAACTAGTAATAGAAATAAACAAACTAGAAAATGACAAGTAAAGGTACAAACTAGTAATAGAAATAGACAAACTAGAAAATGACAAGTAAAGGTGCAAACTAGTAATAGAAATAGACAAACTAGATAATGACAAGTAAAGGCGCAAACTAGTAATAGAAATAGACAAACTGGATAATGACAAGTAAAGGTGCAAACTAGTAATAGAAATAGAAACTAGAAAATGACAAGTAAAGGTGCAAACTAGTAATAGAAATAGACAAACTAGATAATGACAAGTAAAGGTGCAAACTAGTAATAGAAATAGAAACTAGAAAATGACAAGTAAAGGTGCAAACTAGTAATAGAAATAGACAAACTAGATAATGACAAGTAAAGGTGCAAACTAGTAATAGAAATAGACAAACTAGAAAATGACAAGTAAAGGTGCAAACTAGTAATAGAAATAGACAAACTAGATAATGACAAGTAAAGGTGCAAACTAGTAATAGAAATAGACAAACTAGATAATGACAAGTAAAGGTGCAAACTAGTAATAGAAATAGACAAACTAGAAAATGACAAGTAAAGGTGCAAACTAGTAATAGAAATAGACAAACTAGAAAATGACAAGTAAAGGTGCAAACTAGTAATGGAAATAGACAGATGGAGTTGTTCCAAAACTGCAGCTTGTTTATGAAACACATATTTCCCTACTTCAACCAACCAGTCCATTTTTACATTTGTGATGAACTGCCATCATTTGGCAAGGAATGTAGCTTGTGTATCCCATCAGTTACAGGCATGTTTTATTCCCACCATCCCAATGTTTTTAATAGGCATTTATTTCTCTAGGCCTAACAGGAGCACGTCTGTGAACTCTGCACGCGTGTGTAGAGGGAGCGATCGGAATGCAATTGAGCGAGTGAGACATGGAGGGGAAAGTGAAAATTTAGGGAGAAAGAACTGTGTGAAGCACGACATTCCTAAAGGAAATAATGTACTTTTTACTCCATACATTTTCCCTGACACCCAAAAGTACTAATTTCATTTTGACAGGAAAATGGTCAAATTCACACACTTATCAAGAGAACATCCCTGGTCATCCCTACTGCCTCTGACCTGGCGGACTCACTAAACACAAATACTTTGTTTGTAAATTATGTCTGAGTGTTGGAGTGTGCCCCTGGCTATCTGTAAAAAAAAAATGTAATAATTGTGCCGTCTGGTTTGCATTAATAAAAGGAATTTGAAATGGTTTATACTTTTACTTGTACTTTTGATACCTAAGGACATTTCATCAATTCCATTTACTTTTGATACTTAAGTATATTTAAAACCAAATACTTTTCGACTTTTACTCAAGTAGAATTTTACTGGTTGACTTTCACTTTTACTTGAGTCATTTTCTATCAAAGTATCCGTACTTTTACTCAAGTATGACAATTTAGTACTTTTTCCCCCTCTGGTGAGTGCCCACTGGACACACACAATGGTTGACTCAACGCTGTTTCCATGTTATTTCAATGAAATGATGTTGAACCAACCTGGAACAAACGTTTGTGCCCAGTGGGTTGTGCTAAAAGATTAACTGAAATGTCTTATTTTAATTTTAAAACAACTAATTGACCAATGTCGGTTCAATTACTTAAATTCTATTTAGTTCGGGTTTTTTTGTGAGCCTAATGCACCGTTTTTCTAGAGAGATATCAAATAATTCATGAGAAATCATGTCAAGAACTATGTGTGGTGTTGGGTTGAAGGGAGTTGTAGTTTTCACTGAGCTAATATTCAACCTAGTTCATCTCAGAAACATGGAAATGAACTACAATGAACATAATCCATCAGGCCTGTTTTTTCCTGCTTCGGACAGAGGTGGGTACACTTTTACGCCTGGTACATTAAGTTAGATACATCATTTTTTTATTATTATTATTTTGTTTATTATTAGGTTAGATACACACAGACCGCATGAGAGAGGAATGTACACAACACAAGGAGAGAGCGGGATAGAGACAGTTGGTGAAAGCAGTCTAGCCTAGATAAATACGATGACTTAGGACAGTACAGTATGGGGAGCAATGAGATAACGTTGAGAAGATAACGCTGGCTGGCTGCTACTGCCTGATCAGAGATAAGATGATGACTTTAAAGGGATACTTCTGGATTTTGACAACGAGGCCCTTTATCTACTACCCCAGAGTCAGATGAACTCGTGGATATCATTTTTATGTCTCTGTGTCCATTATGAAGGAAGTGAGAGGTATTTTTGCGAGACAATGCTAACAAACGTTGACTGGATGGAAGTCTATGGGTATCTGCTAGCATGCTAGTCATTGCGCTAACACTAGTTAGCAATTACGCTAGTTAGCTACTTCCTTCATACCGCACGTAGAGACAAAAATGGTATCCATGAGTTCATCTGACTCATTCATCTGACTCAAGGGCCTCATTGCCAAATTGAGGACATATTACTTCAAGGAATTCAAAATAATAAATGAATCAATATAGTAATTCACACAACTGAAATATTTTATTATTTCATAATAATTTTTCTATTGATGTCTACCCATGTGGACTTCTCAGAGACAATGGAATACTTTAAATGTTTTGGCAATTGAATGTCCACTATTTTGGAACTGCCATTAAAAAGCTCTAAAATATTTTTAATGTCATTATTTCATAATGCAGGATCGTTGTCCCGCTAGCAGGACAACTTCCCATGAAACTGGAGGGCGTGCAATTCAAATAAATAATCATAAATATTATGGATTTGAAACATTTAAGTACCTATAAGTGTCTTATATCAGCTGAAAGCTTAAATTCTTGTTAATCTAACTGCACTGTCCAATTTACAGTAGCTATTACAGAGAAAACATGCCATGCAATTGTTTGAGGATGGCGCCCCACATCAAATGTTTTTCCACCGGCACAGGTTTCATACATTCACATATAACAATTAAATATTCACTTACTTTTTGAAAATATTCCTCTGATTTGTCATCCAAAGGGTCCCAGATATAGCATGTAGTGTAATTTTGTTAGATAAAATCCTTCTTTATATCCCAAAAAGTCAGTTTAGTTGGCGCCATCGATTTGAGTAATCCACTCGTTCAACTTGCAGAGAAAGGAATCCGAAAATCTACCGTTCCCAACTTTGTTTCAAGTCAAAATACGCTTCTATTTACTCCTCAGAATACTCCCTAAAATGTAATCAAACTATAATATATCCAGTACTTTCACACTAGCTCCCACTGAGCCAATTTCCCCCGGGTTCCTGCCCATAGAACCCTCTCTTTGTCCTGGCCCCATCTATCCCTCCACCGCCCCTGGCTCAGCCCCGACTCCACTCAAAACATGCTCCATTTAATTTCTGTTTCTGAGGCACTGTGACAGAAATATCACAGTTTCTTTGTCTGTCCCCCACTCCTTCCGCCATGTCTTACGCTCTGTTCAGAATGTTTCTGTCATGTCTTACACTCTGTTCAGACTGTTTCTGTCATGTCTTACACTCTGTTCAGAATGTTTCTGTCATGTCTTACGCTCTGTTCAGACTGTTTCTGTCATGTCTTACACTCTGTTCAGAATGTTTCTGTCATGTCTTACACTCTGTTCAGACTGTTTCTGTCATGTCTTACACTCTGTTCAGACTGTTTCTGTTATGCCTTACACTCTGTTCAGAATGTTTCTGTCATGCCTTACACTCTGTTCAGACTGTTTCTGTTATGCCTTACACTCTGTTCAGACTGTTTCTGTCATGTCTTACACTCTGTTCAGACTGTTTCTGTCATGTCTTACACTCTGTTCAGAATGTTTCTGTCATGTCTTACACTCTGTTCAGAATGTTTCTGTCATGTCTTACACTCTGTTCAGACTGTTTCTGTCATGTCTTACACTCTGTTCAGAATGTTTCTGTCATGTCTTACACTCTGTTCAGACTGTTTCTGTCATGTCTTACACTCTGTTCAGACTGTTTCTGTCATGTCTTACACTCTGTTCAGACTGTTTCTGTTATGCCTTACACTCTGTTCAGAATGTTTCTGTCATGCCTTACACTCTGTTCAGACTGTTTCTGTTATGCCTTACACTCTGTTCAGACTGTTTCTGTCATGTCTTACACTCTGTTCAGACTGTTTCTGTCATGTCTTACACTCTGTTCAGAATGTTTCTGTCATGTCTTACACTCTGTTCAGACTGTTTCTGTCATGCCTTACACTCTGTTCAGAATGTTTCTGTCATGCCTTACACTCTGTTCAGACTGTTTCTGTCATGCCTTACACTCTGTTCAGACTGTTTCTGTCATGCCTTACACTCTGTTCAGACTGTTTCTGTCATGTCTTACACTCTGTTCAGACTGTTTCTGTCATGTCTTACGCTCTGTTCAGAATGTTTCTGTCATGTCTTACACTCTGTTCAGACTGTTTCTGTCATGTCTTACACTCTGTTCAGAATGTTTCTGTCATGTCTTACGCTCTGTTCAGACTGTTTCTGTCATGTCTTACACTCTGTTCAGAATGTTTCTGTCATGTCTTACACTCTGTTCAGACTGTTTCTGTCATGTCTTACACTCTGTTCAGACTGTTTCTGTTATGCCTTACACTCTGTTCAGAATGTTTCTGTCATGCCTTACACTCTGTTCAGACTGTTTCTGTTATGCCTTACACTCTGTTCAGACTGTTTCTGTCATGTCTTACACTCTGTTCAGACTGTTTCTGTCATGTCTTACACTCTGTTCAGACTGTTTCTGTCATGCCTTACACTCTGTTCAGAATGTTTCTGTCATGCCTTACACTCTGTTCAGACTGTTTCTGTCATGCCTTACACTCTGTTCAGACTGTTTCTGTCATGCCTTACACTCTGTTCAGACTGTTTCTGTCATGCCTTACACTCTGTTCAGACTGTTTCTGTCATGTCTTACACTCTGTTCAGACTGTTTCTGCCATGTCTTACACTCTGTTCAGAATGTTTCTGTCATGTCTTACACTCTGTTCAGACTGTTTCTGTCATGTCTTACACTCTGTTCAGAATGTTTCTGTCATGTCTTACGCTCTGTTCAGACTGTTTCTGTCATGTCTTACACTCTGTTCAGAATGTTTCTGTCATGTCTTACACTCTGTTCAGAATGTTTCTGTCATGTCTTACACTCTGTTCAGAATGTTTCTGTCATGTCTTACACTCTGTTCAGAATGTTTCTGTCATGTCTTACACTCTGTTCAGAATGTTTCTGTCATGTCTTACGCTCTGTTCAGACTGTTTCTGTCATGTCTTACACTCTGTTCAGACTGTTTCTGTCATGCCTTACTCTCTGTTCAGACTGTTTCTGTCATGTCTTACACTCTGTTCAGAATGTTTCTGTCATGCTTTTACTATTATATATTTTTTTTACCTTTATTTAACAAGGCAAGTCAGTTAAGAACAAATTTTCAATGACGGCCTAGGAACAGTGGGTTAACTGCCTTGTTCAGGGGCAGAACAAAATGTTTTTACCTTGTCAGCTCGGGGATTTGATCTTGCAACATTTCGATTACGAGTCCAACACTAACCACTAGGCTACCTGCCACCTGCTGCTATGCCTTACACGAAACACAAACCGGCTGCGCGCGTCCGCCATCGTGCATACATTTATTTTGTCCCCTTACACCAAACGCGATCATGACACGCAGGTTAAAATATCAAAACAAACTCTGAACCAATGACATTAATTTGGAGACAGGTCGACAAGCATTAAACATGTATGGCAATTTAGCTAGTTAGCTTGCACTTGCTAGCTAATTTGTCCTGGGATATAAACATTGAGTTGTTATTTTACCTGAAATGCACAAGGTCCTCTACTCCTCTACTACTACAGAATGCTTCTGCCATGCTTTAGGCTCTGTTCAGAATGCTTCTGCTATGCTTTAGGCTCTGTTCAGAATGCTTCTTCCATGCTTTAGGCTCTGTTCAGAATGCTTCTGCCATGCTTTAGGCTCTGTTCAGAATGCTTCTGCCATGCTTTAGGCTCTCAGGCTGGAGCATAGAGATAGACCTGTTACTCAAAGGAGAAGTCTCTTTGTGTCTCCCACCCAGAACAGGAAGTCTCTCTGTGTCTCCCACCCAGAACAGGAAGTCTCCCTGTGTCTCCCACCCAGAACAGGAAGTCTCCCTGTGTCTCCCACCCAGAACAGGAAGTCTCCCTGTGTCTCCCACCCAGAACAGGAAGTTTCCTTGTATCTCCTACCCAATACAGCAGTACAGCAGTGGGCTTAGCTTCATAGAACATTATGAAAGCGATTTAGAGTATGATGTTTGGTAATGATATTTTCCAAATTTAACCACTTAATTTGTGCGCTTAGGATCATTAGTGTGTTTGTTTATGACCAGAACTTAGTAGATGATGGTAAACATAATGGCTTGTTTGGCTAGAGGATCTGTGGTTAAATAGATTAGAGGATCTGTGGTTAAATAGACTAGAGAATATGTGGTTAAATAGACTAGAGGATCTGTGGTTAAATAGACTAGAGGATCTGTGGTTAAATAGACTAGAGGATCTGTGGTTAAATAGACTCTCAGAGATGGTCGCCTCGCTTCAGGTCCTTAGGAAACTATGCAGTTATTCGTTTTTTTAATGTACTATTTTATGTATTATTTCTTACATTGTCAGGAAATTTCAAGTGTTATTACATACAGCCGGGAAGAACTATTGGATATAAAAGCGATGACAACTTACCAACATTACGACCAGGAATACGTCTTTCCTGAAGCGAATCCTTTGTTTGGACCTCCACCCTGGACATAGGATCTTATCCCAGAGGCCGACCCAAAACAACGCGGTCGCCGCAGGAGAGGCAGACGGAGCGGCCTACTGGTCAGACTCAGAAGGCGAGCACACCATACACCGCTCCCAAGCATATTAGAGGTGGACGAAATTAGGGCACCAGTTGCCTTCCACAGAGACATCAGAGATGGTAACATTCTCTGTTTCACGGAAACATGGCTCACTCGGGATATGTTGTCAGAGTCGGTACAGCCACCCGGTTTCTTCATGCATTGCGCCGACAGAAACAAACATCTCTGGTAAGAAGAAGGGCGGGGGTGTATGCCTTATGATTAACGACTCATGGTGTAATCACAACAACATACAGAAACTTAAGTCCTTTTGTTCACCTGACCTAGAATCCCTTACAATCAAATGCCGACCGCATTATCTTCCAAGAGAATTCTCTTTGATAATAGTCACAGTTGTGTATATCTCCCCCCCAGATACCTCGTCGGCCCTGAAAGAACCTCACTGGACTCTATGTAAACTGGAAACCATACGTCCCGAGGCTGCGTTTATTGTAGACAGGGATTTTAACAAAGATAACCTGAGAACGTGACTTACTAAATTCTATCAGCATATCAGATGTGCTACACGGGCTGCTATCATTCTGGATCATTGCTACTCTTAACTTCCGCGATGCATACAAAGCCCTCCCCTGCCCTGCCTTCGGCAAATCTGACCATGACTCCATTTCGTTGCTCTCAGCCTATAGACAGAAACTAAAACAGGAAATGCCCGTGCTCAGGTCTGTCCAACGCTGGTCTGACCAATCGGATTCCACGCTTCAGGATTGCTTCGATCACGTGGACTGGGATATGTTCCAGATAGCCTCAGACAGAAGCATTGATGCATACGATGACTCGGTGAGCAAGTTAATTAGCAAGTGCATCGGAGATGTCGTACCCACTGTGACTATTAAAACATTTCCTAACCAGAAACCGTGGATTGATGGCAGCATTTGCGCATAACTGAAAGCGCGAACCACCACTTTTAATTATGGCAAGGCGACTGGGAACATGACCGAATACAAACAGTGCAGCTATTCCCTCCGCAAGGCAATCAAAAAAGCAAAGCGTCAGTATAGAGACAAAGCAGAGTTGCAATTCAGCAGCTCAAACATGAGACGTATGTGGCAGGGTCTACAGTCAATCACGGATTACAAAAAGAAAACCAGCCCCGTCGCGGATATCGACATCCTGCTCCCAGACAAGTTAAACGACTTCTTTGCTCGCTTTGAGGACAATACAGTGCTACTGACATGGCCCGCTACCAAAGCCTGTGGGCTCTCCTTCGCCGTGGCCGACGTGAGTAAAACATTTAAACGTGTTAACCCTCGCAAGGCTGCCGGCCAAGACGGCATCCCTAGCCGCGTCCTCAGATCATGCTCAGACCAGCTGGCTGGTGTGTTTACGGACATATTCAATCAATCGGTATCCCAGTCTGTTGTCCCCATATGCTTCAAGATGGCCACCATTGTTCCTGTTCCCAAGAAAGCTAAGGTAACTGAACTAAATGAATATCACCCCGTTGCACTCACTTCTGTCATCATGAAGCGCTTTGAGACTAGTCAAGGAGCATATCACCTCCACCCTATGTGATACCCTAGACCCACTAGAATTTGCTTACCGCCCCAATAGGTCCACTGACGATGCAATCGTCATCATACTGCATACTGCCCTATCCCATCTGGACAACAGGAATACCTATGTAAGAATGGTGTTCATTGACTACAGCTCAGCATTTAATACCATAGTACCCTCCAAACTCATCATTAAGCTTGAGACCCTGGGTCTCGACCCCTCCCTGTGCAACTGGGTCCTGGACTTTCTGACGGGCCGCCCCAGGTGGTGAAGGTAGGAAACAACAGCTCCACCCCGCTTATCCTCAACACTGGGGCCCCACAAGGGTGCATGCTCAGCCCCCTCCTGTACTCCCTGTTCACCCATGACTGCGTGGCCATGCACGCTTCCAACTCAATCATCAAGTTTGCAGACAACACTGCAGTGGTAGGCTTGACTACCAGCAACAACGAGACAGCCAACAGGGAGGAGGTGAGGGCCCTCGTAAAATAAAATGTCAGGAAAATAACCTCTCACTCAACGTTAACAAAACAAAGAAGATGATTGTGGACTTCAGGAAACAGCAGAGGGAACACCCTCCCCCCCCAATCCACATCGACGTGACAGCAGTGGAGAAGGTAGAAGGTTTTAAATTCCTGGGCGTACACATCACGGACAAATTGAAATGGTCCACCCACACAGACAGCGTGGTGAAGAAGATGCAGCAGCGCCTCTTCATCCTCAGGAGAAATTTGGCTTGTCACCTAAAACCCTGACAAACTTTTACAGGTGCACAATCGAGATCATCCTGTCGGGCTGTGTCGCCGCCTGGTACGGCAACTGCACCGCCCTCAACCGCAAGGCTCTCCATAGGGTAGTGTGGTCTGCACAAAGCATCACCGGGGGAAAACTACCTGTCCTCCAGGACACAAACAGCACCCGATGTCACAGGAAGGCCAAAAAGATCATTAAGAACAACAACCACCCGAGACACTGCCTGTTCACCCCGCTATCTTCCAGAAGGCGAGGTCAGTACAGGTGCATCAAAGCTGGGACCGAGAGATCAATGCGATCAGACTGTTAAACAGTCATCACTAACTCAGAGAGGCTGCTGTCAACATACAGACTCAAATCTCTGGCCACTGTAATAAATGGACTTAATAAAGGTATCGCTAGTCACCTTAAATAACACCACTTTAATAATGTTTACATATTCCACATTACTCATCTCATATGAATATACTGCTCTATACCATCTACTGCATCTTGCCTATGCTGCACGGCCATCGCTCATCCATATATATATATATTCATCCCTTACATTTGTGTGTATAAGGTAGTTGTGAATTTGTTAGATTACTTGTTAGATATTACTGCATTGTCGAAACTAGAAGCACAAGCATTTCGCTACACTCGCATTAACGTCTGCTAACCATGTGTATGTGACCAATAACATTTGATTTCATTTGATATATACACACACACACACACACACACACACACACACACACACACACACACACACACACACACACACACACACACACACACACACACACACACACATTCAAAGCAATAGTAACATTTTTGAACTTGCTGTTCCTCCCTGGGTTCCAAATATATCCCCAGTGCGTAAGTAACACTGTGAAATGCTGTGCACTGCCACCAATAAAGCCTACTGTTGTGTGACTCACATGCCTATTCATAGAGCCTGTCATTCTGTGTGCCCTCTTTACATTTCAGAATCCAATCTGAGATCAAATAATCCCCAAATATTATCCTGATTTATTTGAGGATGTCTAGAAGATTCTCTTCATGGATGATACTCTGCATGCATCACGTACATTGTCAGACAGCTGAGAACAGCTGTCTACCTGCTGCTCATCTCAGTGACTGTGGAGCAGTGTGGGTCTATTCTAGTGATACTTTACAGAGAGGAAGTATCAGAGTTTAGGTTAATATGTCCCAGCCTGTATAGTAGTAAAGCCTATGGGAGGTTAAATTAATATGTCCCAGCCTGTATAGTAGTAAAGCCTATGGGAGGGAGCCATTGATGGAGCTGTGACCAGGGGCGAACTGGTACCAGAGATCAGGCCCTGGAATTCCTAACACACCGGCACATTTCCCCCCCCTTGAAACCCCCATTATCAGTCAGATAATTATTATTTTGTGCCACAACAGAAAAGACCCACTGGGCTAAATCTTACATTTCGGGTAAATGCCAGTCCTCTCCTGGCTGTGACCCTACTGGCTGTGACCCTACTGGCTGTGACCCTACTGGCTGTGACCCTACTGGCTGTGACCCTGTGTCTATCTCTGGTCCCTGTGAACATGTCTACTGCAGACAGAAGAGATCACATGATTGGAACAGCATGCCATGGCCCTGGTCAATATGCAGGTGTGGAGACATGCTGTACCTCTGTACCCTAACTGCTCAGTGCTCATGGCATGAATGATTGATATGGCTCTATTGATTTCATGTATCATTTTCAGACTAGTTGACACTGTTGGGCTCTAAGTCAATGCCTCTGAGTCTGGACTGCAGGGATGGTTTAGTAAGCAATGGAGGTTATGAATCAAGGCATTAAGTCCATATCACTAGAACGCTGGCCTCATCCACTATCAGCAATCAAATAAGCACAGTGGAGAACAAGGTGTTGTATAATTGCATTTTTTTTGTGTGTGTTTCCTTTTAAGCTTTTCATATTTGCGATGCTGATTTTGTGACATGATTTAAAATGGAGTAGAGCGATTCAGTGAACCCTGTAATTGACTTACAGCACATTGAATTTCTCTAGAGAAAACTATACTAGGCTTTCTCCTACAGTACAACACAAACCACACAAACAACCCCTTTAGCATGCTGCTGATTTGAGTTACTAAATGAAGCATTCATAAACTGCAAGTTGGAAAATGACAAATATGCAAATATCAACAGTGGTATGTTTATTATTTTGTGGATGTGTATCGTCCTGTGCATGACTATTAGCTAAACTGTGTGTGGGTGTTGAGGGAGGGTGACCAATGATCCAATCTCTCTCTCTCTTTCTCTCTCCCTCACTCCCCATCTCTCTGATTCCCTCCCACCATACAGAGAGATCAGGTTATATAATTGGTGGGTCCTGCGGATTATTCAACCATGTTATTTACATTAATGAGCCGTCCCGCATGGAGGAGGTCCTTGTCAACTTCCATGTATTTATAAGCAACAACCTCCAGTCCACCTTTTTATGCATGTTTTCATGTGACTCCTATGAATCTTTACATGCCAACTGTGATTGACATTGCGGTGGACTATTTTATAACCCTCTCTCTCGCTATCCATCTCCCTTCCTCCCTCCTCTCTCTCTCTCTCTCTGGGAAGCAGTGCCTGTAGGCTAATGCTAAAAGTGAGTTTCCTGGAGGTCTCTGTAAAGAGTGGTCCAGAACAGACATCCAGGAGGTGTCTGTATAGAGTGGTCCAGAACAGACATCCAGGAGGTGTCTGTATAGAATGGTCCAGAACAGATATCCAGGAGGTGTCTGTATAGAGTGGTCCAGAACAGACATCCAGGAGGTGTCTGTATAGAATGGTCCAGAACAGATATCCAGGAGGTCTCTGTATAGAATGGTCCAGAACAGACATCCAGGAGGTGTCTGTATAGAATGGTCCAGAACAGACCTCCAGGAGGTCTCTGTATAGAATGGTCCAGAACAGATATCCAGGAGGTCTCTGTATAGAGTGGTCCAGAACAGACATCCAGGAGGTGTCTGTATAGAATGGTCCAGAACAGATATCCAGGAGGTCTCTGTATAGAATGGTCCAGAACAGACATCCAGGAGGTGTCTGTATAGAATGGTCCAGAACAGACCTCCAGGAGGTCTCTGTATAGAATGGTCCAGAACAGATATCCAGGAGGTCTCTGTATAGAATGGTCCAGAACAGACCTCCAGGAGGTCTCTGTAACAAGTGGCCCAGAACAGACATCCAGGAGGTGTCTGTATAGAATGGTCCAGAACAGACATCCAGGAGGTCTCTGTATAGAATGGTCCAGAACAGACCTCCAGGAGGTCTCTGTAACAAGTGGCCCAGAACAGACCTCCAGGAGGTCTCTGTATAGAATGGTCCAGAACAGATATCCAGGAGGTCTCTGTATAGAATGGTCCAGAACAGACCTCCAGTGTCACACCCTGGCCTTAGTTATCTTTGTTTCCTTTATTATTTTTGTTAGGTCAGGGTGTGACATGGGGGAGGTTTGTGTTTGGGTGATTATATGGTTAAGGGGTTGTTGGGTTTTGTGTGTGTGGTTTTGTGTTGAGTGAGTATGTCTAGGTATGTCTATGGTTTAGTGAGGGTTTCTAGGTATGTCTATGGTTGCCTGAGTGGTTTCTCAATCAGAGACAGATGTCTTTCATTTGTCTCTGATTGGGAGCCATATTTTAGGCGGCCATAGGCATCATGTGTTTGTAGGGTCATTGATTTAGTCATTGTCTTAGTCTGTGTCTAGGTCTGTTTCAGGTTTGCATGTTTTGCATTTAGTCGGTTTTTGGTTTCATGGTCTTGGATTTGTTGTTTTGCTTCGTTAGTTCCTCTCCTAAATAAAGAGAAGATGTATTATTTACACGCTGCGCCTTGGTCCTATCTCTCTCCCATGGACGATCGTGACATCCAGGAGGTCTCTGTATAGAATGGTCCAGAACAGACCTCCAGGAGGTCTCTGTATAGAATGGTCCAGAACAGATATCCAGGAGGTCTCTGTATAGAATGGTCCAGAACAGACCTCCAGGAGGTCTCTGTATAGAATGGTCCAGAACAGACCTCCAGGAGGTCTCTGTATAGAATGGTCCAGAACAGACCTCCAGGAGGTCTCTGTATAGAATGGTCCAGAACAGATATCCAGGAGGTCTCTGTATAGAATGGTCCAGAACAGACCTCCAGGAGGTCTCTGTATAGAATGGTCCAGAACAGACCTCCAGGAGGTCTCTGTATAGAATGGTCCAGAACAGACATCCAGGAGGTGTCTGTATAGAATGGTCCAGAATAGACCTCCAGGAGGTCTCTGTATAGAGTGGTCCAGAACAGACATCCAGGAGGTGTCTGTATAGAATGGTCCAGAACAGATTTCCAGGAGGTCTCTGTATAGAATGGTCCAGAACAGACATCCAGGAGGTGTCTGTATAGAATGGTCCAGAACAGACCTCCAGGAGGTCTCTGTATAGAATGGTCCAGAACAGATATCCAGGAGGTCTCTGTATAGAATGGTCCAGAACAGACCTCCAGGAGGTCTCTGTAACAAGTGGCCCAGAACAGACATCCAGGAGGTGTCTGTATAGAATGGTCCAGAACAGACATCCAGGAGGTCTCTGTATAGAATGGTCCAGAACAGACCTCCAGGAGGTCTCTGTAACAAGTGGCCCAGAACAGACCTCCAGGAGGTCTCTGTATAGAATGGTCCAGAACAGACCTCCAGTGTCACACCCTGGCCTTAGTTATCTTTGTTTCCTTTATTATTTTTGTTAGGTCAGGGTGTGACATGGGGGAGGTTTGTGTTTGGGTGATTATATGGTTAAGGGGTTGTTGGGTTTTGTGTGTGTGGTTTTGTGTTGAGTGAGTATGTCTAGGTATGTCTATGGTTTAGTGAGGGTTTCTAGGTATGTCTATGGTTGCCTGAGTGGTTTCTCAATCAGAGACAGATGTCTTTCATTTGTCTCTGATTGGGAGCCATATTTTAGGCGGCCATAGGCATCATGTGTTTGTAGGGTCATTGATTTAGTCATTGTCTTAGTCTGTGTCTAGGTCTGTTTCAGGTTTGCATGTTTTGCATTTAGTCGGTTTTTGGTTTCATGGTCTTGGATTTGTTGTTTTGCTTCGTTAGTTCCTCTCCTAAATAAAGAGAAGATGTATTATTTACACGCTGCGCCTTGGTCCTATCTCTCTCCCATGGACGATCGTGACATCCAGGAGGTCTCTGTATAGAATGGTCCAGAACAGACCTCCAGGAGGTCTCTGTATAGAATGGTCCAGAACAGATATCCAGGAGGTCTCTGTATAGAATGGTCCAGAACAGACCTCCAGGAGGTCTCTGTATAGAATGGTCCAGAACAGACCTCCAGGAGGTCTCTGTATAGAATGGTCCAGAACAGACCTCCAGGAGGTCTCTGTATAGAATGGTCCAGAACAGATATCCAGGAGGTCTCTGTATAGAATGGTCCAGAACAGACCTCCAGGAGGTCTCTGTATAGAATGGTCCAGAACAGACCTCCAGGAGGTCTCTGTATAGAATGGTCCAGAACAGATATCCAGGAGGTCTCTGTATAGAGTGGTCCAGAACAGACCTCCAGGAGGTCTCTGTATAGAGTGGTCCATCACAGACATCCAGTATTTGAATACATTCTGTTTTCATTATTCACCTTGCAACTACTGATTTTTAATGTGGGAGGATAGATTTCTCTCCAAACTGCTTACACACTTGAATACCCTCTGTAGTAGGTCATACAATTTACATAAGGGATCCAGTTACAGTCTATACATAATGATATTGACACAAATGCACACACACTCCACATGCACACAAACACACATCCTCTCATTTGCAGCTGTATGGTTTCTTGAGTAGAGTCAACCCTCCCTCCCTTCATTATGGGGGGACTATATTTAGTGTGTGTGTGTGTGTACTGGATGAACAGAGTCCAGTTTGCTAACTCATCAGTATCACTGTGGAAGGATGGAAGTTAGAAGGCTGTGCAGCCATAATGAGGCTCTTTGATGTATCGTCTTCTGTTTGAAATATAGCGTACCTTACCCTATTACCCACACCAATCAATTATCTGTATCTGCATCATTCCCCCCCACCCAGCCTCCTCTCTGAGTGGCATGGCTATAGACTAATGGGGTGTGGAAGCCATTTCCCCGCGCTTCAAACTCGTACAGAAGAATCACAGACCATATGGAGCCTTTCAGAACCCTGGTGGAGAGGAGGAGAGGAAAGTTCCATTACTGAGGAGAATCTCTTCAGAGTTGGTTTGTTGTGGAGGAGTTACTCAGGTCATGTCTCAGTAGAGTTGGTTTGTTGTGGAGGAGTTACTCAGGTCAAGTCTCAGTAGAGTTGGTTTGTCGTGGAGGAGTTACTCAGGTCAAGTCTCAGTAGAGTTGGTTTGTCGTGGAGGAGTTACTCAGGTCAAGTCTCAGTAGAGTTGGTTTGTCGTGGAGGAGTTACTCAGGTCAAGTCTCAGTAGAGTTGGTTTGTCGTGGAGGAGTTACTAAGTTCACGTCTCAGTAGAGTTGGTTTGTTGTGGAGGAGTTACTCAGGTCACGTCTCAGTAGAGTTGGTTTGTTGTGGAGGAGTTACTCAGGTCACGTCTCAGTAGAGTTGGTTTGTCGTGGAGGAGTTACTCAGGTCATGTCTCAGTAGAGTTGGTTTGTTGTGGAGGAGATACTCAGGTCACGTCTCAGTAGAGTTGGTTTGTCGTGGAGGAGTTACTAAGTTCACGTCTCAGTAGAGTTGGTTTGTTGTGGAGGAGTTACTCAGGTCACGTCTCAGTAGACTTGGTTTGTTGTGGAGGAGTTACTCAGGTCACGTCTCAGTAGAGTTGGTTTGTTGTGGAGGAGTTACTCAGGTCACGTCTCAGTAGAGTTGGTTTGTTGTGGAGGAGATACTCAGGTCACGTCTCAGTAGAGTTGGTTTGTTGTGGAGGAGTTACTCAGGTCAAGTCTCAGTAGAGTTGGTTTGTTGTGGAGGAGTTACTCAGGTCACGTCTCAGTAGAGTTGGTTTGTCGTGGAGGAGTTACTCAGGTCACGTCTCAGTAGACTTGGTTTGTTGTGGAGGAGTTACTCAGGTCACGTCTCAGTAGAGTTGGTTTGTTGTGGAGGAGTTACTCAGGTCACGTCTCAGTATAGTTGGTTTGTTATGGAGGAGTTACTCAGGTCACGTCTTAGTAGAGTTGGTTTGTCGTGGAGGAGTTACTCAGGTCAAGTCTCAGTAGAGTTGGTTTGTTGTGGAGGAGTTACTCAGGTCACGTCTCAGTAGAGTTGGTTTGTCGTGGAGGAGTTACTCAGGTCAAGTCTCAGTAGAGTTGGTTTGTCGTGGAGGAGTTACTCAGGTCAAGTCTCAGTAGAGTTGGTTTGTTGTGGAGGAGTTACTCAGGTCACGTCTCAGTATAGTTGGTTTGTTGTGGAGGAGTTACTCAGGTCACGTCTCAGTAGACTTGGTTTGTTGTGGAGGAGTTACTCAGGTCAAGTCTCAGTAGAGTTGGTTTGTCGTGGAGGAGTTACTCAGGTCAAGTCTCAGTAGAGTTGGTTTGTTGTGGAGGAGTTACTCAGGTCACGTCTCAGTAGAGTTGGTTTGTTGTGGAGGAGTTACTCAGGTCACGTCTCAGTAGAGTTGGTTTGTTGTGGAGGAGTTACTCAGGTCACGTCTCAGTAGACTTGGTTTGTTGTGGAGGAGTTACTCAGGTCAAGTCTCAGTAGAGTTGGTTTGTTGTGGAGGAGTTACTCAGGTCACGTCTCAGTAGAGTTGGTTTGTCGTGGAGGAGTTACTCAGGTCACGTCTCAGTAGAGTTGGTTTGTTGTGGAGGAGTTACTCAGGTCACGTCTCAGAGTTGGTTTGTTGTGGAGGAGTTACTCAGGTCACGTCTCAGTAGAGTTGGTTTGTCGTGGAGGAGTTACTCAGGTCAAGTCTCAGTAGAGTTGGTTTGTCGTGGAGGAGTTACTCAGGTCAAGTCTCAGTAGAGTTGGTTTGTCGTGGAGGAGTTACTCAGGTCACGTCTCAGTAGAGTTGGTTTGTCGTGGAGGAGTTACTCAGGTCAAGTCTCAGTAGAGTTGGTTTGTCGTGGAGGAGTTACTCAGGTCACGTCTCAGTAGAGTTGGTTTGTCGTGGAGGAGTTACTCAGGTCACGTCTCAGTAGAGTTGGTTTGTTGTGGAGGAGTTACTCAGGTCACGTCTCAGTAGAGTTGGTTTGTCGTGGAGGAGTTACTCAGGTCACGTCTCAGAGTTGGTTTGTTGTGGAGGAGTTACTCAGGTCACGTCTCAGTAGAGTTGGTTTGTCGTGGAGGAGTTACTCAGGTCAAGTCTCAGTAGAGTTGGTTTGTCGTGGAGGAGTTACTCAGGTCAAGTCTCAGTAGAGTTGGTTTGTCGTGGAGGAGTTACTCAGGTCACGTCTCAGTAGAGTTGGTTTGTTGTGGAGGAGTTACTCAGGTCAAGTCTCAGTAGAGTTGGTTTGTCGTGGAGGAGTTACTTAGGTCACGTCTCAGTAGAGTTGGTTTGTCGTGGAGGAGTTACTCAGGTCAAGTCTCAGTAGAGTTGGTTTGTCGTGGAGGAGTTACTCAGGTCAAGTCTCAGTAGAGTTGGTTTGTCGTGGAGGAGTTACTCAGGTCACGTCTCAGTAGAGTTGGTTTGTCGTGGAGGAGTTACTCAGGTCACGTCTCAGTAGAGTTGGTTTGTCGTGGAGGAGTTACTCAGGTCAAGTCTCAGTAGAGTTGGTTTGTCGTGGAGGAGTTACTCAGGTCACGTCTCAGAGTTGGTTTGTTGTGGAGGAGTTACTCAGGTCACGTCTCAGTAGAGTTGGTTTGTCGTGGAGGAGTTACTCAGGTCAAGTCTCAGTAGAGTTGGTTTGTCGTGGAGGAGTTACTCAGGTCAAGTCTCAGTAGAGTTGGTTTGTCGTGGAGGAGTTACTCAGGTCACGTCTCAGTAGAGTTGATTTGTTGTGGAGGAGTTACTCAGGTCAAGTCTCAGTAGAGTTGGTTTGTCGTGGAGGAGTTACTCAGGTCACGTGTCAGTAGAGTTGGTTTGTTGTGGAGGAGTTACTCAGGTCAAGTCTCAGTAGAGTTGGTTTGTCGTGGAGGAGTTACTCAGGTCACGTCTCAGTAGAGTTGGTTTGTCGTGGAGGAGTTACTCAGGTCAAGTCTCAGTAGAGTTGGTTTGTCGTGGAGGAGTTACTCAGGTCACGTCTCAGTAGAGTTGGTTTGTCGTGGAGGAGTTACTCAGGTCAAGTCTCAGTAGAGTTGGTTTGTCGTGGAGGAGTTACTCAGGTCACGTCTCAGTAGAGTTGGTTTGTCGTGGAGGAGTTACTCAGGTCAAGTCTCAGTAGAGTTGGTTTGTCGTGGAGGAGTTACTCACGTCAAGTCTCAGTAGAATTGGTTTGTCGTGGAGGAGTTACTCAGGTCAATTCTCAGTAGAGTTGGTTTGTTGTGGAGGAGTTACTCAGGTCACGTCTCAGTAGAGTTGGTTTGTTGTGGAGGAGTTACTCAGGTCAAGTCTCAGTAGAGTTGGTTTGTCGTGGAGGAGTTACTCAGGTCAAGTCTCAGTAGAGTTGGTTTGTCGTGGAGGAGTTACTCAGGTCAAGTCTCAGTAGAGTTGGTTTGTCGTGGAGGAGTTACTCAGGTCAAGTCTCAGTAGAGTTGGTTTGTCGTGGAGGAGTTACTCAGGTCACGTCTCAGTAGAGTTGGTTTGTCGTGGAGGAGTTACTCAGGTCACGTCTCAGTAGAGTTGGTTTGTCGTGGAGGAGTTACTCAGGTCACGTCTCAGAGTTGGTTTGTTGTGGAGGAGTTACTCAGGTCAAGTCTCAGTAGAGTTGGTTTGTCGTGGAGGAGTTACTCAGGTCACGTCTCAGTAGAGTTGGTTTGTCGTGGAGGAGTTACTCAGGTCAAGTCTCAGTAGAGTTGGTTTGTCGTGGAGGAGTTACTCAGGTCAAGTTTCAGTAGAGTTGGTTTGTTGTGGAGGAGTTACTCAGGTCACGTCTCAGTAGAGTTGGTTTGTTGTGGAGGAGTTACTCAGGTCACGTCTCAGTAGAGTTGGTTTGTTGTGGAGGAGTTACTCAGGTCACGTCTCAGTAGAGTTGGTTTGTTGTGGAGGAGTTACTCAGGTCAAGTCTCAGTAGAGTTGGTTTGTTGTGGAGGAGTTACTCAGGTCACGTCTCAGTAGAGTTGGTTTGTTGTGGAGGAGTTACTCAGGTCACGTCTCAGTAGAGTTGGTTTGTTGTGGAGGAGTTACTCAGGTCACGTCTCAGTAGAGTTGGTTTGTTGTGGAGGAGTTACTCAGGTCAAGTCTCAGTAGAGTTGGTTTGTTGTGGAGGAGTTACTCAGGTCACGTCTCAGTAGAGTTGGTTTATCGTGGAGGAGTTACTCAGGTCACGTCTCAGTAGAGTTGGTTTGTTGTGGAGGAGTTACTCAGGTCACGTCTATCGTGGAGGAGTTATTCAGGTCAAGTCTCAGTGATCCTGACTCCACAGCTATAATATTATATGGCAGTATCCACTCTCTGTTCTGCAGCAGATGCCAACTAGCCTGATTGATTCTCCCCGTTTACCTTGCTGTGGCAAGCCATGTAGAAAATGTAATTCATAATGCCACCCCTATCCCTTCTCCTTGCAAGGCAATGTGATGACTGAGTTTAAGTTGCTACTGCTCCAGTCCGTCCATCTCTCACCCGGGAACGGACTGGGCTGGCCACACTGGTGGAAGCATCTCTCACCCGGGAACGGACTGGGCTGGCCACACTGGTGGAAGCATCTCTCACCCGGGAACGGACTGGGCTGGCCACACTGGTGGAAGCATCTCTCACCCGGGAACGGACTGGGCTGGCCACACTGGTGGAAGCATCTCTCACCCGGGAACGGACTGGGCTGGCCACACTGGTGGAAGCATCTCTCACCCGGGAACGGACTGGGCTGGCCACACTGGTGGAAGCATCTCTCACCCGGGAACGGACTGGGCTGGCCACACTGGTGGAAGCATCTCTCACCCGGGAACGGACTGGGCTGGCCACACTGGTGGAAGCATCCCTCACCCGGGAACGGACTGGGCTGGCCACACTGGTGGAAGAGTCGATTTATTGAATGTAACTCAGTGTTTTAAACTTGGACCCATAATAGGCAAACTTCCCCACCTCTGGAGTGTGTGTGTGTGTGTGTGTGTGTGTGTGTGTGTGTGTGTGTGTGTGTGTGTGTGTGTGTGTGTGTGTGTGTGTGTGTGTGTGTGTGTGTGTGTGTAAAGGCGTCCGCATGCTTCCCAACTGGAACAGTTCGGTAGAGTTTGTTTTTGTTTGTTTTGGACTTTGGTGAGTTTGTTTTTTGTCTGTTTTGGTACGCCACAATTTTTTTCTGAAGACAAGCGGAAGTTCGGAGCCTTAGTCAGAAAATGTTTTGTGTACCCGAACAGCCCAAAAAAACCTCACCGAAGTCCAAAACGAGCAAAAATGTCCCTAAATCTCATCATAATAATGTGCAAACTACCAAATGTTGTTGGGGATTGTTCAACATTAGGGATTCTTCAATAAAGTCTTTGTTGATAGACGACTTGCTTTCATGCACATTGTTTTATGGGAAAATACTGCACCAAACATCTTAGTTAGATGTCAAATTACGTGACCTAAAATCTCTTCGGCAAAATTTTCAAACTGATATGAATTCGGACTATTTTGAGGGAGTGTATTCTGGCTACGGTGTCTCACACTGTACTACTTTATTCTCGTTTTTCAACCGAAGGTCTTTTAGGCGCCAGCCGAACTGAAGCATACTGACGCCTTAACAAGACACAAGGGCCCTCTTTACCTCCTGGTGGGCAGTATTATCTTGGCTCTGTGTGGCCTCTCACCTCCTCAGCTCTCCTCTCAGCTCTCCTCTGAAGAGCAGCTTATCCACCTTCTCCCTGAAGGAAAGAGAAACTTGCAGGACTTGGCACTGGCCCAAGTTCAGTTACTGACCTTTCTAAGCTGTGTTGCATCTTCATCGACAGCTCTCACCACTGATCTCAGTTCATTTCAGCTCTCTCAACTGTTCCAGAGCCATCCGTCAGAGTGAAGTGTTTGGTCGATAAGCAGACAATGGGTTTGCACTCTGACTAGTGTTAATTTATTTTATTTGACTTTAGGCTGTCTTTCTAAAGGTATGGGGTGTCCTGGTTTCACCTTTAGGATACAAAGACCCATATTAACTTCATCACTCTGTCCACCATAGAGATGTACAGAGATCAATACATGGAAATAACACATTTTTGCATGGACAATGGCATTGAAGGCTTCCAGACATTTTACAGTAGTCAACTGGGTATGGATTCCTATGGGGTTGGGAGCGATCAGCTAATGATCAGAGTATTGTCTTCTTCTTCAAATTGGTTTGCCTAGTTTGTAAATGGCTTCAAGCTATGTGACTGCCATCTAGTGGCCACAATAAATGAATGACACTAAATTTGATTCAAGACTCCAGCACTGAAGGTGGCAGTAATTCATCAATATTAGCCTTACACTTTTTTCAAAAATCTAAATAAGGAAAACATTGACTACTTTGAAACGGAGATGGCTGCCGATGCTGTCACAGACGCCATAATGGCAGAGATACAACGTTGCGATCTCTATACATCTCCATGGGACCACCCTGCCTGGCTGTGTGACTACAGGAACCACCCTGCCTGGCTGTGTAACTACAGGGACCACCCTGCCTGGCTGTGTAACTACAGGGACCACCCTGCCTGGCTGTGTAACTGCAGGGACCACCCTGCCTGGCTGTGTGACTACAGGAACCACCCTGCCTGGCTGTGTAACTGCAGGGACCACCCTGCCTGGCTGTGTGACTACAGGAACCACCCTGCCTAGCTGTGTGACTACAGGGACCACCCTGCCTGGCTGTGTGACTACAGGGACCATCCTACCAGGCTGTGTGGCTACAGGGACCACCCTGCCTGGCTGTGTGACTACAGGGACCACCCTGCCTGGCTGTGTGACTACAGGGACCACCCTGCCTGGCTGTGTGGTTACAGGAACCACCCTGCCTGGCTGTGTGACTACAGGGACCACCCTGCCTGGCTGTGTGACTACAGGGACCACCCTGCCTGGCTGTGTGACTACAGGGACCACCCTGCCTGGCTGTGTGGTTACAGGAACCACCCTGCCTGGCTGTGTAACTGCAGGGACCACCCTGCCTGGCTGTGTGACTACAGGGACCACCCTGCCTGGCTGTGTGGTTACAGGAACCACCCTGCCTGGCTGTGTGGTTACAGGAACCCCCCTGCCTGGCTGTGTGACTACAGGAACCACCCTGCCTAGCTGTGTGACTACAGGGACCACCCTGCCTGGCTGTGTGGTTACAGGAACCACCCTGCCTGGCTGTGTGGTTACAGGAACCCCCCTGCCTGGCTGTGTGACTACAGGGACCACCCTGCCTGGCTGTGTGACTACAGGAACCACCCTGCCTGGCTGTGTGGTTACAGGAACCCCCCTGCCTGGCTGTGTGACTACCAGATTTAACTACAGGGAGAGCCGCTTTCCACAAATTCTTATCTTTCCTCCCCTAGTAATGTAATGTAATTTGTGAACCAATGAACAGCTATCTTGCTAGCTTAAATAGTAAATGTGAATGTAATTACATAGACTTAACAGTGTGATCTGTAATGAGATGAATGGGTTGAGTGAAGTCCCAGAGGCACCATACAGTGCAGTACCAGCCAGCCAGTCATTACATATGACAATCATTTACAAGTAGAGCTTCTCACGTTTCACAGCAGCTGCTGAGGAAATACAGTAGCTGTATTAGCGCTCTGCTGATCCAAGACTAACGTAATTAACAGTTGGTGTGTGTGTGTGTGTGTGTGGGTACGTACGTGTGTTATGTGTCTCGAGAATATGGATGAGTCCACACTGTAGCATATAGCATCTGGTGGTATTTTGGCTGTGTGTGGCATCAGGTGTGTGTTTCTGTCTTTTTCTCTCCATCCCCCTGTCCACCCCCCTTCTCACCGTCTTCTCCAGTTCCCTCTCTCCTTCCCCCTCTCATTGTGTTCTCCAGTTCCCTCTCTCCTTCCCCCCTCTCATTGTGTTCTCTAATTTCCTCTCTCCTTCCCCATCTCATTGTCTTCTCCAGTTCCCTCTCTCCTTCCCCCTCTCATTGTGTTCTCCAGTTCCCTCTCTCCTTCCCCCCTCTCATTGTGTTCTCTAATTCCCTCTCTCCTCCCCCTTCTCACCGTCTTCTCCAGTTTCCTCTCTCCTTCCCCCTCTCACCGTCTTCTCCAGTTCCCTCTCTCCTTCCCCCCTCTCATTGTGTTCTCTAATTTCCTCTCTCCTTCCCCATCTCATTGTGTTCTCCAGTTCCCTCTCTCCTTCCCCCCTCTCATTGTGTTCTCCAGTTCCCTCTCTCCTTCCCCCCTCTCATTGTGTTCTCTAATTCCCTCTCTCCTCCCCCCTCTCATTGTGTTCTCTAATTCCCTCTCTCCTCCCCCCTCTCATTGTGTTCTCTAATTCCCTCTCTCCTCCCCCCTCTCATTGTGTTCTCCAGTTCCCTCTCTCCTTCCCCCTCTCATTGTGTTCTCTAATTCCCTCTCTCCTTCCCCCTCTCATTGTGTTCTCTAATTCCCTCTCTCCTCCCCCCTCTCATTGTGTTCTCCAGTTCCCTCTCTCCTTCCCCCTCTCATTGTGTTCTCTAATTCCCTCTCTCCTTCCCCCTCTCATTGTGTTCTCCAGTTCCCTCTCTCCTTCCCCCTCTCATTGTGTTCTCTAATTCCCTCTCTCCTTCCCCCTCTCATTGTGTTCTCCAGTTCCCTCTCTCCTTCCCCCCTCTCATTGTGTTCTCTAATTCCCTCTCTCCTTCCCCCCTCTCATTGTGTTCTCTAATTTCCTCTCTCCTTCCCCCTCTCATTGTGTTCTCTAATTTCCTCTCTCCTTCCCCCCTCTCATTGTGTTCTCTAATTTCCTCTCTCCTTCCCCCTCTCATTGTGTTCTCTAATTTCCTCTCTCCTTCCCCCTCTCATTGTGTTCTCTAATTTCCTCTCTCCTTCCCCATCTCACCATCTTCTCTAATTCTCCCTCTCTCCTTCCCCCCTCTCACCAGCTTCTCTAATGTTCTCTCTCCTTCCCCCCTCTCACCAGCTTCTCTAATTCCTTCTCACTTTAGCTCTTTGCAATAAAAATAAAAAGCACCATGTCCTTCGAGTCCCCAGAAGCACTCAAGGAGACAAAATACCTCAAATTGGCTACATGCCACTCATCTGGCTGCTGCTCAGTTCAGTTGAAAGCAAAGCCAGAGACACACACACACACACACTCTCTCTCTCTCTCTCTCTCTCTCTCTCTCTCTCTCTCTCTCTCTCTCTCTCTCTCTCTCTCTCTCTCTCTCTCTCTCTCTCTCTCTCTCTCTCTCTCTCTCTCTCTCTCTCTCTCTCTCTCTCTCTCTCTCTCTCTCTCTCTCTCTCTCTCTCTCTCTCTCTCTCTCTCTCTCTCTCTCTCTCTCTCTCTCTCTCTCTCTCTCTCTCTCTCTGTGTGGCTGGGAGTATAGCATCCATGGAGACAAAGCACCTCCAGATTCACTCAGCTTTCAGAAAGAAAGAACATGCCGGCTGCCCCCCAAAATGATTTCACCTCAAACCATTAATTTTCTTTTGTAGAAATCTCTTTCAATTGTTCTTTCTCCTGTGAGATGAATCAAAAGGAGATGTCTGTGGTTGGTAACTTTCCTCAGTAAATGTGTTTGCTTTGTCTGACATCTGTAATGCATGTCTGGCTCTACCTGACCAGTTTTAGAGGGATGAATGGGTGGGTAGAGAGAGAGATTGTGGCATTACAATTTATAGAGGGATGGATGCAGCAGAATGCAGCAGGAAGCGGCAGGATGCAGCAGGATGCAGTAGGAAGCAGCAAGATGCAGCAGGATGCAGCAGGATGCAGCAGGATGCAGCAGGATGCAGCAGGATGCAGTAGGATGCAGTAGGAAGCAGCAGGAAGCAGCAGGATGCAGTAGGAAGCAGCAGGATGAAGCAGGAAGCAGCAGGATGCAGCAGGGTGCAGCAGGAAGCAGTAGGAAGCAGCAGGAAGCAGCAGGATGCAGTAGGAAGCAGCAGGATGCAGCAGGAAGCAGTAGGAAGCAGCAGGATACAGTAGGAAGCAGCAGGAAGCAGCAGGAAGCAGCAGGATGCAGTAGGAAGCAGCAGGAAGCAGCAGGATGCAGTAGGAAGCAGCAGGATGCAGTAGGAAGCAGCAGGATGCAGCAGGAAGCAGTAGGAAGCAGCAGGATGCAGTAGGAAGCAGCAGGATGCAGCAGGAAGCAGCAGGAAGCAGCAGGATGCAGTAGGAAGCAGCAGGATGCAGTAGGAAGCAGCAGGATGCAGTAGGAAGCAGCAGGATGCAGTAGGAAGCAGCAGGATGCAGCATGATGCAGTAGGAAGCAGCAGGATGCAGCAGGATGCAGTAGGAAGCAGCAGGATGCAGTAGGATGCAGCAGGAAGCAGTAGGAAGCAGCAGGAAGCAGCAGGATGCAGCAGGAAGCAGCAGGAAGCAGCAGGATGCAGTAGGAAGCAGCAGGATGCAGTAGGAAGTAGCAGGATGCAGTAGGATGCAGTAGGATGCAGCAGGAAGCAGCAGGATGCAGCAGGAAGCAGCAGGATGAAGCAGGAAGCAGCAGGATGCAGCAGGAAGCAGCAGGAAGCAGTAGGAAGCAGCAGGATGCAGTAGGAAGCAGCAGGATGCAGTAGGAAGCAGCAGGATGCAGTAGGAAGCAGCAGGATGCAGTAGGAAGCAGCAGGATGCAGTAGGAAGTAGCAGGATGCAGTAGGAAGTAGCAGGATGCAGTAGGAAGCAGCAGGATGCAGTAGGAAGCAGCAGGATGCAGTAGGAAGCAGCAGGATGCAGTAGGAAGCAGCATGATGCAGTAGGAAGCAGCAGGATGCAGCAGGATGCAGTAGGATGCAGCAGGATGCAGTAGGATGAAGCAGGATGCAGTAGGATGAAGCAGGAAGCAGCAGGATGAAGCAGGAAGCAGTAGAAAGCAACGGGATGTAATGTGTTTTCTTCTTTCTCTTCGGTGAATCGCTGCCGTCTGTCTCGTTCTGCTCCATCTGAGTTATGTTACCTCGTGTTTACTTTGGGCACCAGCCCCCATATTTAACACACGGCTGCCTGCCTGTGGAACGCTGGATCCTGGATCTGGCTAAAGGTGGGGGTGTAAATTGGGTGGGGGGGTAAATTGATAAATTGATCTCTCATGGTCTTCTATGTTTTTACTGTATCTCTATGTACACTACAGTGATGTCTGTCAGATGTTTGTGGAGGGGATGACCGAAGGACATAGTACAGTGATTGCTACTTTGTGGGAAGATAAACAGCCAGATCACTAGCTTGCATACACACACACACACACACACACACACACACACACACACACACACACACACACACACACACACACACACACACACACACACACACACACACACACGCACACAGAGAGAGAGAGCATGTAGCCGTCATTGATTGTACAAAATCTGTTTCTATCTGCTCAGCCATGCGTGTGTACGTGCACCTGTGCTTTCAAGTGTATTCAGCACATATGTTTTTATTTGTGTATCCATTAATGGGTGCATGTGTAGTCTCTACTGTGTATTAGTGTTGTTGGTCCACTGCTGTAGTCTCTACTGTGTATTGGTGTTGGTGGTCCACTGCTGTAGTCTCTACTGTGTATTAGTGTTGTTGGTCCACTGCTGTAGTCTCTACTGTGTATTGGTGTTGTTGGTCCACTGCTGTAGTCTCTACTGTGTATTGGTGTTGTTGGTCCACTCTACTGCTGTAGTCTCTACTGTGTATTGGTGTTGTTGGTCCCCTGCTGTAGTCTCTACTGTGTATTGGTGTTGTTGGTCCACTGCTGTAGTCTCTACTGTGTATTGGTGTTGTTGGTCCAAAGCTGTAGTCTCTACTGTGTATTGGTGTTGTTGGTCCACTGCTGTAGTCTCTACTGTGTATTGGTGTTGTTGGTCCACTGCTGTAGTCTCTACTGTGTATTGGTGTTGTTGGTCCACTGCTGTAGTCTCTACTGTGTATTGGTGTTGTTGGTCCACTGCTGTAGTCTCTACTGTGTATTGGTGTTGTTGGTCCACTGCTGTAGTCTCTACTGTGTATTGGTGTTGTTGGTCCACTGCTGTAGTCTCTACTGTGTATTGGTGTTGTTGGTCCACTGCTGTAGTCTCTACTGTGTATTGGTGTTGTTGGTCCACTGCTGTAGTCTCTACTGTGTATTGGTGTTGTTGGTCCACTGCTGTAGTCTCTACTGTGTATTGGTGTTGTTGGTCCACTGCTGTAGTCTCTACTGTGTAATGGTGTTGGTGGTCCACTGCTGTAGTCTCTACTGTGTATTGGTGTTGTTGGTCCACTGCTGTAGTCTCTACTGTGTATTGGTGTTGTTGGTCCACTGCTGTAGTCTCTACTGTGTATTGGTGTTGTTGGTCCACTGCTGTAGTCTCTACTGTGTATTGGTGTTGTTGGTCCACTGCTGTAGTCTCTACTGTGTATTGGTGTTGTTGGTCCACTGCTGTAGTCTCTACTGTGTATTGGTGTTGTTGGTCCACTGCTGTAGTCTCTACTGTGTATTGGTGTTGGTGGTCCACTGCTGTAGTCTCTACTGTGTATTGGTGTTGTTGGTCCACTGCTGTAATCTCTACTGTGTATTGGTGTTGTTGGTCCACTGCTGTAGTCTCTACTGTGTATTGGTGTTGTTGGTCCACTGCTGTAGTCTCTACTGTGTATTGGTGTTGTTGGTCCACTGCTGTAGTCTCTACTGTGTATTGGTGTTGTTGGTCCACTGCTGTAGTCTCTACTGTGTATTGGTGTTGTTGGTCCACTGCTGTAGTCTCTACTGTGTATTGGTGTTGTTGGTCCACTGCTGTAGTCTCTACTGTGTATTGGTGTTGTTGGTCCACTGCTGTAGTCTCTACTGTGTATTGGTGTTGTTAGTCCACTGCTGTAGTCTCTACTGTGTATTGGTGTTGTTGGTCCACTGCTGTAGTCTCTACTGTGTATTGGTGTTGTTGGTACACTGCTGTAGTCTCTACTGTGTATTGGTGTTGTTGGTCCACTGCTGTAGTCTCTACTGTGTATTGGTGTTGTTGGTCCACTGCTGTAGTCTCTACTGTGTATTGGTGTTGTTGGTCCACTGCTGTAGTCTCTACTGTGTATTGGTGTTGGTGGTCCACTCTACTGCTGTAGTCTCTACTGTGTATTGGTGTTGGTGGTCCACTGCTGTAGTCTCTACTGTGTATTGGTGTTGTTGGTCCACTGCTGTAGTCTCTACTGTGTATTGGTGTTATTGGTCCACTGCTGTAGTCTCTACTGTGTATTGGTGTTGTTGGTCCACTGCTGTAGTCTCTACTGTGTATTGGTGTTGTTGGTCCACTGCTGTAGTCTCTACTGTGTATTGGTGTTGTTGGTCCACTGCTGTAGTCTCTACTGTGTATTGGTGTTGTTGGTCCACTGCTGTAGTCTCTACTGTGTATTGGTGTTGTTGGTCCACTGCTGTGGTCTCTACTGTGTATTGGTGTTGTTGGTCCACTGCTGTAGTCTCTACTGTGTATTGGTGTTGTTGGTCCACTGCTGTAGTCTCTACTGTGTAATGGTGTTGGTGGTCCACTGCTGTAGTCTCTACTGTGTATTGGTGTTGTTGGTCCACTGCTGTAGTCTCTACTGTGTATTGGTGTTGTTGGTCCACTGCTGTAGTCTCTACTGTGTATTGGTGTTGTTGGTCCACTGCTGTAGTCTCTACTGTGTATTGGTGTTGTTGGTCCACTGCTGTAGTCTCTACTGTGTATTGGTGTTGTTGGTCCACTGCTGTAGTCTCTACTGTGTATTGGTGTTGTTGGTCCACTGCTGTAGTCTCTACTGTGTATTGGTGTTGTTGGTCCACTGCTGTAGTCTCTACTGTGTATTGGTGTTGTTGGTCCACTGCTGTAGTCTCTACTGTGTATTAGTGTTGTTAGTCCACTGCTGTAGTCTCTACTGTGTATTGGTGTTGTTGGTCCACTGCTGTAGTCTCTACTGTGTATTGGTGTTGTTGGTCCACTGCTGTAGTCTCTACTGTGTATTGGTGTTGTTGGTACACTGCTGTAGTCTCTACTGTGTATTGGTGTTGTTAGTCCACTGCTGTAGTCTCTACTGTGTATTGGTGTTGTTGGTCCACTGCTGTAGTCTCTACTGTGTATTGGTGTTGTTGGTCCACTGCTGTAGTCTCTACTGTGTATTGGTGTTGGTGGTCCACTCTACTGCTGTAGTCTCTACTGTGTATTGGTGTTGGTGGTCCACTGCTGTAGTCTCTACTGTGTATTAGTGTTGTTGGTCCACTGCTGTAGTCTCTACTGTGTATTGGTGTTGGTGGTCCACTGCTGTAGTCTCTACTGTGTATTAGTGTTGTTGGTCCACTGCTGTAGTCTCTACTGTGTAATGGTGTTGGTGGTCCACTGCTGTAGTCTCTACTGTGTATTAGTGTTGTTGGTCCACTGCTGTAGTCTCTACTGTGTATTGGTGTTGGTGGTCCACTACTGTAGTCTCTACTGTGTATTGGTGTTGTTGGTCCACTGCTGTAGTCTCTACTGTGTATTAGTGTTGTTGGTCTACTGCTGTAGTCTCTACTGTGTATTGGTGTTGTTGGTCCACTCTACTGCTGTAGTCTCTACTGTGTATTGGTGTTGTTGGTCTACTGCTGTAGTCTCTACTGTGTATTAGTGTTGTTGGTCCACTGCTGTAGTCTCTACTGTGTATTAGTGTTGTTGATCCACTGCTGTAGTCTCTACTGTGTATTGGTGTTGTTGGTCCACTGCTGTAGTCTCTACTGTGTATTAGTGTTGTTGGTCCACTGCTGTAGTCTCTACTGTGTATTGGTGTTGTTGGTCCACTGCTGTAGTCTCTACTGTGTATTGGTGTTGTTGGTCCACTGCTGTAGTCTCTACTGTGTATTGGTGTTGTTGGTCCACTGCTGTAGTCTCTACTGTGTATTGGTGTTGTTGGTCCCCTGCTGTAGTCTCTACTGTGTATTAGTGTTGTTGGTCCACTGCTGTAGTCTCTACTGTGTATTGGTGTTGTTGGTCCACTGCTGTAGTCTCTACTGTGTATTGGTGTTGTTGGTCCACTGCTGTAGTCTCTACTGTGTATTGGTGTTGTTGGTCCACTGCTGTAGTCTCTACTGTGTATTAGTGTTGTTGGTCCACTGCTGTAGTCTCTACTGTGTATTGGTGTTGTTGGTCCATTGCTGTAGTCTCTACTGTGTATTAGTGTTGTTGGTCCACTGCTGTAGTCTCTACTGTGTATTGGTGTTGTTGGTCCACTGCTGTAGTCTCTACTGTGTATTGGTGTTGTTGGTACCCTGCTGTAGTCTCTACTGTGTATTAGTGTTGTTGGTCCACTGCTGTAGTCTCTACTGTGTATTAGTGTTGTTGGTCCGCTGCTGTATTCTCTACTGTGTATTGGTGTTGTTGGTCCACTGCTGTAGTCTCTACTGTGTATTAGTGTTGTTTTTCCCCTGCTGTAGTCTCTACTGTGTATTAGTGTTGTTGGTCCGCTGCTGTAGTCTCTACTGTGTATTAGTGTTGTTGGTCCGCTGCTGTAGTCTCTACTGTGTATTAGTGTTGTTGGTCCCCTGCTGTAGTCTCTACTGTGTATTGGTGTTGTTGGTCCACTGCTGTAGTCTCTACTGTGTATTAGTGTTATTGCTCCACTCTACTGCTGTAGTCTCTACTCTGTATTAGTGTTGTTGGTCCACTGTTGTAGTCTCTACTGTGTATTGGTGTTGTTGGTCCACTGCTGTAGTCTCTACTGTGTATTGGTGTTGTTGGTCTACTGCTGTAGTCTCTACTGTGTATTGGTGTTGTTGGTCCACTGCTGTAGTATCTACTGTGTATTGGTGTTGTTGGTCCACTCTACTGCTGTAGTCTCTACTGTGTATTGGTGTTGTTGGTCCACTGCTGTAGTCTCTACTGTGTATTAGTGTTGTTGGTCCACTGCTGTAGTCTCTACTGTGTATTAGTGTTGTTGGTCCACTGCTGTAGTCTCTACTGTGTATTAGTGTTGTTGGTCCCCTGCTGTAGTCTCTACTGTGTATTGGTGTTGTTGGTCCGCTGCTGTAGTCTCTACTGTGTATTGGTGTTGTTGGTCCACTGCTGTAGTCTCTACTGTGTATTGGTGTTGTTGGTCCACTGCTGTAGTCTCTACTGTGTATTGGTGTTGTTGGTCCCCTGCTGTAGTCTCTACTGTGTATTGGTGTTGTTGGTCCCCTGCTGTAGTCTCTACTGTGCATTGGTGTTGTTGGTCCCCTGCTGTAGTCTCTACTGTGTATTGGTGTTGTTGGTCCACTGCTGTAGTCTCTACTGTGTATTAGTTTAGTTGGTCCACTGCTGTAGTCTCTACTGTGTATTCGTGTTGTTGGTCCACTGCTGTAGTCTCTACTGTGTATTGTTGTTGGTCCACTCTACTGCTGTATTCTCTACTGTGTATTAGTGTTGTTTGTCCACTGCTGTAGTCTCTACTGTGTATTGGTGTTGTTGGCCCACTGCTGTAGTCTCTACTGTGTATTGGTGTTGTTGGTCCACTGCTGTAGTCTCTACTGTGTATTGGTGTTGTTGGTCCACTGCTGTAGTCTCTACTGTGTATTGGTGTTGTTGGTCCACTGCTGTAGTCTCTACTGTGTATTGGTGTTGTTGGTCCACTCTACTGCTGTAGTCTCTACTGTGTATTGGTGTTGTTGGTCCACTGCTGTAGTCTCTACTGTGTATTGGTGTTGTTGGTCCCCTGCTGTAGTCTCTACTGTGTATTGGTGTTGTTGGTCCCCTGCTGTAGTCTCTACTGTGTATTGGTGTTGTTGGTCCACTCTACTGCTGTAGTCTCTACTGTGTATTGGTGTTGTTGGTCCACTGCTGTAGTCTCTACTGTGTATTGGTGTTGTTGGTCCCCTGCTGTAGTCTCTACTGTGTATTGGTGTTGTTGGTCCACTGCTGTAGTCTCTACTGTTTATTGGTGTTGTTGGTCCCCTGCTGTAGTCTCTACTGTGTATTAGTGTTGTTGGTCCACTGCTGTAGTCTCTACTGTGTATTGGTGTTGTTGGTCCACTGCTGTAGTCTCTACTGTGTATTAGTGTTGTTGGTCCACTGCTGTAGTCTCTACTGTGTATTAGTGTTGTTGGTCCACTGCTGTAGTCTCTACTGTGTATTGGTGTTGTTGGTCTACTCTACTGCTGTAGTCTCTACTGTGTATTAGTGTTGTTGGTCCACTGCTGTAGTCTCTACTGTGTATTAGTGTTGTTGGTCTACTGCTGTAGTCTCTACTGTGTATTGGTGTTGTTGGTCCACTCTACTGATGTAGTCTCTACTGTGTATTGGTGTTGTTGGTCCCCTGCTGTAGTCTCTACTGTGTATTGGTGTTGTTGGTCCACTGCTGTAGTCTCTACTGTGTATTGGTGTTGTTGGTCCACTGCTGTAGTCTCTACTGTGTATTGGTGTTGTTGGTCTACTGCTGTAGTCTCTACTGTGTATTAGTGTTGTTGGTCCACTGCTGTAGTCTCTACTGTGTATTAGTGTTGTTGGTCCACTGCTGTAGTCTCTACTGTGTATTGGTGTTGTTGGTCCACTGCTGTAGTCTCTACTGTGTATTGGTGTTGTTGGTCCACTGCTGTAGTCTCTACTGTGTATTGGTGTTGTGGGTCCACTGCTGTAGTCTCTACTGTGTATTAGTGTTGTTGGTCCACTGCTGTAGTCTCTACTGTGTATTAGTGTTGCTGGTCCACTGCTGTAGTCTCTACTGTGTATTGGTGTTGTTGGTCCACTCTACTGCTGTAGTCTCTACTGTGTATTGGTGTTGTTGGTCCACTGCTGTAGTCTCTACTGTGTATTGGTGTTGTTGGTCCACTGCTGTAGTCTCTACTGTGTATTGGTGTTGTTGGTCTACTCTACTGCTGTAGTCTCTACTGTGTATTAGTGTTGTTGGTCCACTGCTGTAGTCTCTACTGTGTATTAGTGTTGTTGGTCCACTGCTGTAGTCTCTACTGTGTATTAGTGTTGTTGGTCCACTCTACTGCTGTAGTCTCTACTGTGTATTGGTGTTGTTGGTCCACTGCTGTAGTCTCTACTGTGTATTGGTGTTGTTGGTCCACTGCTGTAGTCTCTACTGTGTATTAGTGTTGTTGGTCCACCGCTGTAGTCTCTACTGTGTATTGGTGTTGCTAGTCCACTGCTGTAGTCTCTACTGTCTATCATCAGCCTGTCACTCCAGGTTCACGTTCCTACTCTTGTGTTTGACAAACAAGCCCACACAATCTCTCAGCCAGTGTGTCTCTCCAACCCAGCCTTCCCCAGCCCCCCTTCCTGTTTATAACACCTACTGGGTCTCTCTGTGATGCTCTCTCTCTTTCAAACACACACACACTTCTCTCAAGCTGTTTGTGTTTCATTTCAGTTTCAGGAGAATCCCATTAAGAGTTCATGTTGAAAGAGAATCCATAATAGAGTGGTGAAGACTAGCAGCACAAGGGCCCTTTTAATGTGAAACAAATCATTTGTAAATACTAGTTCCTCTGAGGCGGACTGACTAGCACCCCGTTGTTCTATAGACGTCTTCAAATTGTGTCTCCTTTTCAAACATTCACGATCATTACTGCTGCTAATTGTCATTTTAATTGTTGCTTTATACAGCATTCGATTAGTGTGTTTAACCTGCGGAAGTTTTAAACTAATTTGCTTTGGAAGTATACAATCATCTGAATAATTAATTATGCCAAGCATTAGACAGGCTGATTAATAGGTTTAGTTTTACTAAGATGCCTTACCTACCAGGGCGATCACCTATCCATCATAACCTTACAGGAGCAATAACCTGTCCAGCATCTGTGACAGATTATTACATTTATTTTGCTAGGCAAGTCAGTTAAGGACAAACTCTTATTTGCGATGACGGCCAAACCCCGACGACGCTAGGCCAATTGTGTGCCACCCAATGGGACTCCCAATCACGGCCGGATATGATACAGCCTGGATTCGAACCAGGGACTGTAGAGACACCTCTTGCACTGAGATGCAGTGCCTTAGACTGCTGCGCCACTCAGGAGCCCAATTATCACAGAGGGGATCTGTCTCTCTCCTCCACAATCCTCCACACCCTTCATATAGTTATTACCCACAAGATGGAACATATTACTTTTCATGTCATAAAAAAAAAAATTGTCTTTAGTAAATCTAAACAAAGTGATTTCGTTAAGCTCCCTTGTTCCTGGGAGCCTCTGATTTAATTTCCTTTCAGCTTTCCTCTGACAATGAGGATTATATGAGAGGAGAGGGAGCTGATGTGGGAAAAGAGGAGAGGAAGTAGAGAAAGAGCGTGAGAGAGAAAGACTTCAGTGATGGGAGGGAGGACATTCACTATACCCTATCACTGTGATTCATACTTAACAGCAGAGGGACAGAGGACATTCACTATACCATATCACTGTGATTCATACTTAACAGCAGAGGGACAGAGGACATTCACTATACCCTATCACTGTGATTCATACTTAACAGCAGAGGGACAGAGGACATTCACTATACCCTATCACTGTGATTCATACTTAACAGCAGAGGGACAGAGGACATTCACTATACCCTATAACTGTGATTCATACTTAACAGCAGAGGGACAGAGGACATTCACTATACCCTATCACTGTGATTCATACTTAACAGCAGAGGGACAGAGGACATTCACTATACCCTATCACTGTGATTCATACTTAACAGCAGAGGGACAGAGGACATTCACTATACCCTATCACTGTGATTCATACTTAACAGCAGAGGGACAGAGGACATTCACTATACCCTATCACTGTGATTCATACTTAACAGCAGAGGGACAGAGGACATTCACTATACCCTATCACTGTGATTCATACTTAACAGCAGAGGGACAGAGGACATTCACTATACCCTATCACTGTGATTCATACTTAACAGCAGAGGGACAGAGGACATTCACTATACCCTATCACTGTGATTCATACTTAACAGCAGAGGGACAGAGGACATTCACTATACCCTATAACTGTGATTCATACTTAACAGCAGAGGGACAGAGGACATTCACTATACCCTATCACTGTGATTCATACTTAACAGCAGAGGGACAGAGGACATTCACTATACCCTATCACTGTGATTCATACTTAACAGCAGAGGGACAGAGGACATTCACTATATACCCTATCACTGTGATTCATACTTAACAGCAGAGGGACAGAGGACATTCACTATACCCTATAACTGTGATTCATACTTAACAGCAGAGGGACAGAGGACATTCACTATACCCTATCACTGTGATTCATACTTAACAGCAGAGGGACAGAGGACATTCACTATACCCTATCACTGTGATTCATACTTAACAGCAGAGGGACAGAGGACATTCACTATACCCTATCACTGTGATTCATACTTAACAGCAGAGGGACAGAGGACATTCATGTCACGTTCTGACCTTAGTTCTTTTGTATTTTATTTGTTTTAGTGTGGTGAGTTGGGTGGGTTATCTATGTTTTGTGTTTCTATGTTGGGTTTTTCATTTGGCCTGATATGGTTCTCAATCAGAGGCAGGTGTTAGTCATTGTCTCTGATTGGGAACCATATTTAGGTAGCCTGTTTTCTGTTGTGTTTGGTGGGTGGTTGTCTTCCGTGTCTGTGTGTTCCACACGGAACTGTTTCGGTTTAGTTCGTTCTCTTTATTGTTTTTGTATTTTCAGTGTTCAGTTTTGTTCTATTAAAATTCATCATGAACACTTACCACGCTGCGCTTTGGTCCTCCTCTCTTTCTCCAGACGAAGATCGTTACAATTCACTGTACCTTATCACTGTGATTCATACTTAACAGCAGAGGGACAGAGGACAGATAGAAACAGAAGAAAGATTTCCAAGGCATTTCTGACTGTCATATCAGTTCGATTTCATGCCACTAAATCTAGTTTCCCTTGTGGTTACCATTATTATTACAGTTTAATTCACAGACGTCAATTCTCTCTCACATAAGCGCCTCTGTCATTTCCAGGGAGGGACTCCCTGGTGGGCTCAGTGTTAACCGTAGTTAATTGTGATATTATTTGATGAATTATTTCCCTCAGACAGTCAGGCGTTGAAATGCCAGTGGAGGCCTAGTGATTGCAATGTGCACCCGGTTGACAGGAAGGGGTGAGGAAAGGTCACTGTGAAATTGAATCGAGTGACTGTGAGGCTTCTGCCCTCTAATTGAATGGTTCTAACGGGAGACAGATCATTAAATATAGAACGTCACCATGGGTTTGTTTATGCAGCCCCCTCGTTATCTTTCATCCAGCATAACAAAGACTGTACATCTGAGGACCAATCAGAGAGATGGAGAGAAAGACATTGAGAAGGGGGGGTGGAGGAATCAAAATCAAATCAAATTGATTTATATAGCCCTTCTTACGTCAGCTGATATTATCAAAGTGCTGTACAGAAACCCAGCCCAAAACCCCAAACAGCAAGCAATGCAGGTGTAGAGATAAAGAGAGCAACGTTTAGTTTTACTTTTAACCAAAACTATGAGCTACTATAATGTAGATTCTTGTATAACAGATCAAACAGGCGAGAATGAAGGCTGTTCTAGATTAGTCGACATCCTGTAGAGGGGGTGTAAGTAAGATGTTTACAGTGTTGCCCTCTGTAGATGACATGTCATGATATCAAAGCTAGAACTGTCCCTGAAAACCCTCTACAAAGTCACCCAGTAAATACCTCTCTCCTCACCCCGTCATTCCCCTTTGTATCTCATCTCGACATGGTTGGACTCGTTGTCTAAGATAGACGTCAGTGTGTTTGTGTCTGTCTGTACACTACGGAGTGTTTTCTTTGCTTTGCTAATCTTACCGGATCCATTTCATCGACAAGGACCTTTACAAAATATGGATTTAACAGAGTAATCGATTGATTCTATATACTGCAGGTGCCATTGTAATGTGTAGTGACTGTCTGTGTTCTCTGGTGCTAATCCAACCATTCACTCTCTCACGACCTGTTTTCAGACTCTCATTGACACAGTATGTGCTGTCTCACTCTCAGTCAAACACACACTGAATACCACACTTCCTCTTTCTGCCTCATTATAACTCTCTACAGCCCTGTCAGTCTTCCTCACCTAACTCTCTCTAAGGATCTTTCGCTATCTCTCTAGATATAGTATATTGCAATATGTACCCTTTTATGTGCAGTTCTCTGTAACTCTCACTAAACATCATAGAAGGTAGCGTGTACTTCAGTAATTTCTAACTTCTTTAGTGTGTTTAGGTTCTCACCTGTCATCTACACTATCTATACCACCTTCCTTTTGTAGTCTCTCCAACTCAACTCTTTTCTCGCTATCTCCTCTCTTTGAACGTACCTTCAATCTCTCCCCTGTGTGTCTGTCCTCCTCTCTAAGTCCTTAAATCTCCCTGAGTGTTTGATCCGGTCTTCTGTTCCGTGGCTGTGCTGTCAGCCCCGTGACCCTGTGGAAAGGATTGGCAGCAAGCCCTGAGTGTGACAGTGTGCAAAAGGCAGTGTGTGTGACAACTGTGGCCTCGGTGTTCACACAATGCCCAAACTTCAAACATGTGTGTGTGTATGTGTGTGGAGGCAGAGAGCGAGGATGTGAGAGGAAGAGTGTGGTGTGTTCCTCTGATAGGAGAAGAGCTGCTGCAGGAAGAGCGGGAGGAACAGCAGGTGGTCGGTTAACTGGAGGAACAGCAGGTGGTCGGTTACCTGGAGGAACAGCAGGTGGCCGGTTACTTGGAGGAACAGCAGATGGTGATTTAACTGGAGGAACAGCAGGTGGCCGGTTAACTGGAGGAACAGCAGGTGGTCGGTTACCTGGAGGAACAGCAGGTGGTCGGTTAACTGGAGGAACAGCAGGTGGTGATTTAACTGGAGGAACAGCAGGTGGTCGGTAAACTGGAGGAACAGCAGTTGGTCATTTAACTGGAGGAACAGCATGTGGTCGGTTACCTGGAGGAACAGCAGGTGGTCGGTTAACTGGAGGAACAGCAGGTGGTGATTTAACTGGAGGAACAGTAGGTGGTCGGTTACCTGGAGGAACAGCAGGTGGTCGGTTAACTGGAGGAACAGCAGGTGGTGATTTAACTGGAGGAACAGCAGGTGGTCGGTTACCTGGAGAAACAGCAGGTGGTCAGTTACCCGGAGGAACAGCAGGTGGTCAGTTACCCGGAGGAACAGCAGGCGGTCATTTAACTGGAGGAACAGCAGGTGGTCGGTTACCCGGAGGAACAGCAGGTGGTCGGTTACCTGGAGGAACAGCAGGCGGTCATTTAACTGAAGGAACAGCAGGTGGTCGGTTACCTGGAGGAACAGCAGGTGGTCGGTTACCTGGAGGAACAGCAGGTGGTCAGTTACCTGGAGGAACAGCAGGTGGTCAGTTACCTGGAGGAACAGCAGGTGGTCAGTTACCTGGAGGAACAGCAGGTGGTCGGTTACCTGGAGGAACAGCAGGTGGTCGGTTACCTGGAGGAACAGCAGGTGGTCGGTTACCTGGAGGAACAGCAGGTGGTCAGTTACCTGGAGGAACAGCAGGTGGTCGGTTACCTGGAGGAACAGCAGGTGGTCAGTTACCTGGAGGAACAGCAGATGGTCATTTAACTGGAGGAACAGCAGGTGGCCGGTTACCTGGAGGAACAGCAGGTGGTCGGTTACCTGGAGGAATAGCAGGTGGTCGTTTAACTGGAGGAACAGCATGTGGTCGGTTAACTGGAGGAACAGCATGTGGTCGGTTAACTGGAGGAACAGCAGATGGTCGGTTAACTGGAGGAACAGCAGTTGGTCATTTAACTGGAGGAACAGCAGTTGGTCATTTAACTGGAGGAACAGCATGTGGTCGGTTAACTGGAGGAACAGCAGGTGGTCGGTTACCTGGAGGAACAGCAGGTGGTCGGTTACCTGGAGGAACAGCAGGTGGTGATTTAACTGGAGGAACAGCAGGTGGTCATTTAACTGGAGGAACAGCATGTGGTCGGTTACCTGGAGGAACAGCAGGTGGTCGGTTAACTGGAGGAACAGCAGGTGGTGATTTAACTGGAGGAACAGCAGGTGGTCAGTTACCTGGAGGAACAGCAGGTGGTCAGTTACCTGGAGGAACAGCAGGTGGTCAGTTACCTGGAGGAACAGCAGGTGGTCGGTTACCTGGAGGAACAGCAGGTGGTCGGTTACCTGGAGGAACAGCAGTTGGTCGGTTACCTGGAGAAACAGCAGGTGGTCAGTTACCTGGAGGAACAGCAGGTGGTCAGTTACCTGGAGGAACAGCAGGTGGTCAGTTACCTGGAGGAACAGCAGGTGGTCAGTTACCTGGAGGAACAGCAGGTGGTCAGTTACCTGGAGGAACAGCAGGTGGTCAGTTACCTGGAGGAACAGCAGGTGGTCAGTTACCTGGAGGAACAGCAGGTGGTCAGTTACCTGGAGGAACAGCAGGTGGTCGGTTACCTGGAGGAACAGCAGGTGGTCGGTTACCTGGAGGAACAGCAGGTGGTCGGTTACCTGGAGGAACAGCAGGTGGTCGGTTACCTGGAGGAACAGCAGGTGGTCAGTTACCTGGAGGAACAGCAGGTGGTCAGTTACCTGGAGGAACAGCAGGTGGTCGGTTACCTGGAGGAACAGCAGGTGGTCAGTTACCTGGAGGAACAGCAGATGGTCATTTAACTGGAGGAACAGCAGGTGGCCGGTTACCTGGAGGAACAGCAGGTGGTCGGTTACCTGGAGGAATAGCAGGTGGTCGTTTAACTGGAGGAACAGCATGTGGTCGGTTAACTGGAGGAACAGCATGTGGTCGGTTAACTGGAGGAACAGCAGTTGGTCATTTAACTGGAGGAACAGCAGTTGGTCATTTAACTGGAGGAACAGCATGTGGTCGGTTAACTGGAGGAACAGCAGGTGGTCGGTTACCTGGAGGAACAGCAGGTGGTCGGTTACCTGGAGGAACAGCAGGTGGTCGGTTACCTGGAGGAACAGCAGGTGGTGATTTACCTGGAGGAACAGCAGGTGGTCATTTAACAGGAGGAGCAGCAGATGGTCGGTTACCTGGAGGAACAGCAGGTTGTCGGTTAACTGGAGGAACAGCAGGTGGTGATTTACCTGGAGGAACAGCAGATGGTGATTTAACTGGAGGAACAGCAGGTGGTCGGTTAACTGGAGGAACAGCAGGTGGTCGGTTAACTGGAGGAACAGCAGGTGGTCGGTTACCTGGAGGAACAGCAGGTGGTCAGTTACCTGGAGGAACAGCAGGTGGTCATTTAACTGGAGGAACAGCAGGTGGTCGGTTACCCGGAGGAACAGCAGGTGGTCAGTTACCTGGAGGAACAGCAGGTGGTCATTTAACTGGAGGAACAGCAGGTGGTCGGTTACCTGGAGGAACAGCAGGTGGTCAGTTACCTGGAGGAACAGCAGGTGGTCATTTAACTGGAGGAACAGCAGGTGGTCGGTTACCCGGAGGAACAGCAGGTGGTCATTTAACTGGAGGAACAGCAGGTGGTCATTTAACTGGAGGAACAGCAGGTGGTCATTTAACTGGAGGAACAGCAGGTGGTCGGTGAACTGGAGGAACAGCAGGTGGTCGGTTACCTGGAGGAACAGCAGGTGGTCGGTTAACTGGAGGAACAGCAGGTGGTCGGTTAACTGGAGGAACAGCAGGTGGTCGGTTACCTGGAGGAACAGCAGGTGGTCAGTTACCTGGAGGAACAGCAGGTGGTCAGTTACCTGGAGGAACAGTAGGTGGTCGGTTACCTGGAGGAACAGCAGGTGGTTGGTTACCTGGAGGAACAGCAGGTGGTCAGTTACCTGGAGGAACAGCAGGTGGTCGGTTAACTGGAGGAACAGCAGGTGGTCATTTAACTGGAGGAACAGCAGGTGGTCGGTTACCTGGAGGAACAGCAGGTGGTCAGTTACCTGGAGGAACAGCAGGTGGTCATTTAACTGGAGGAACAGCAGGTGGTCGGTTACCCGGAGGAACAGCAGGTGGTCAGTTACCTGGAGGAACAGCAGGTGGTCATTTAACTGGAGGAACAGCAGGTGGTCGGTTACCTGGAGGAACAGCAGGTGGTCATTTACCTGGAGGAACAGCAGGTGGTCATTTAACTGGAGGAACAGCAGGTGGTCGGTTACCCGGAGGAACAGCAGGTGGTCATTTAACTGGAGGAACAGCAGGTGGTCATTTAACTGGAGGAACAGCAGGTTGTCGGTTAACTGGAGGAACAGCAGGTGGTCGTTACCTGGAGGAACAGCAGGTGGTCGGTTAACTGGAGGAACAGCAGGTGGTCGGTTACCTGGAGGAACAGCAGGTGGTCGGTTACCTGGAGGAACAGCAGGTAGTCGGTTACCTGGAGGAACAGTAGGTGGTCGGTTACCTGGAGGAACAGCAGGTGGTCGGTTACCTGGAGGAACAGCAGGTGGTCAGTTACCTGGAGGAACAGCAGGTGGTCGGTTAACTGGAGGAACAGCAGGTGGTCATTTAACTGGAGGAACAGCATGTGGTCGGTTACCCGGAGGAACAGCAGGTGGTCAGTTACCTGGAGGAACAGCGGGTGGTCATTTAACTGAAGGAACAGCAGGTGGTCGGTTACCTGGAGGAACAGCAGGTGGTCATTTAACTGGAGGAACAGCAGGTGGTCAGTTAACGGAGGAACAGCAGGTGGTCGGTTAACTGGAGGAATAGCAGGTGGTGATTTAACTGGAGGAACAGCAGGTGGTCGGTTACCTGGAGGAACAGCAGGTGGTCATTTACCTGGAGGAACAGCAGGTGGTCGGTTACCTGGAGGAACAGTAGGTGGTCGGTTACCTGGAGGAACAGCAGGTGGTCGGTTACCTGGAGGAACAGCAGGTGGTCAGTTACCTGGAGGAACAGCAGGTGGTCGGTTAACTGGAGGAACAGCAGGTGGTCATTTAACTGGAGGAACAGCAGGTGGTCGGTTACCTGGAGGAACAGCAGGTGGTCAGTTACCTGGAGGAACAGCAGGTGGTCATTTAACTGGAGGAACAGCAGGTGGTCGGTTACCCGGAGGAACAGCAGGTGGTCAGTTACCTGGAGGAACAGCAGGTGGTCATTTAACTGGAGGAACAGCAGGTGGTTGGTTACCCGGAGGAACAGCAGGTGGTCAGTTACCTGGAGGAACAGCAGGTGGTCATTTAACTGGAGGAACAGCAGGTGGTCGGTTACCTGGAGGAACAGCAGGTGGTCATTTACCTGGAGGAACAGCAGGTGGTCATTTAACTGGAGGAACAGCAGGTGGTCGGTTACCCGGAGGAACAGCAGGTGGTCATTTAACTGGAGGAACAGCAGGTGGTCATTTAACTGGAGGAACAGCAGGTGGTCGGTTAACTGGAGGAACAGCAAGTGGTCGTTACCTGGAGGAACAGCAGGTGGTTGGTTAACTGGAGGAACAGCAGGTTGTCGGTTACCTGGAGGAACAGCAGGTGGTCGGTTACCTGGAGGAACAGCAGGTGGTCGGTTACCTGGAGGAACAGCAGGTGGTCGGTTACCTGGAGGAACAGCAGGTGGTCGGTTACCTGGAGGAACAGCAGGTGGTCAGTTACCTGGAGGAACAGCAGGTGGTCGGTTAACTGGAGGGACAGCAGGTGGTCAATTAACTGGAGGAACAGCATGTGGTCGGTTACCCGGAGGAACAGCAGGTGGTCAGTTACCTGGAGGAACAGCGGGTGGTCATTTAACTGAAGGAACAGCAGGTGGTCGGTTACCTGGAGGAACAGCAGGTGGTCATTTAACTGGAGGAACAGCAGGTGGTCAGTTAACGGAGGAACAGCAGGTGGTCGGTTAACTGGAGGAATAGCAGGTGGTGATTTAACTGGAGGAACAGCAGGTGGTCATTTAACTGGAGGAACAGCAGGTGGTCATTTAACTGGAGGAACAGCAGGTGGTCGGTGAACTGGAGGAACAGCAGGTGGTCGGTTACCTGGAGGAACAGCAGGTGGTCGGTTAACTGGAGGAACAGCAGGTGGTCGGTTACCTGGAGGAACAGCAGGTGGTCGGTTACCTGGAGGAACAGCAGGTGGTCGGTTACCTGGAGGAACAGTAGGTGGTCGGTTACCTGGAGGAACAGCAGGTGGTTGGTTACCTGGAGGAACAGCAGGTGGTCAGTTACCTGGAGGAACAGCAGGTGGTCGGTTAACTGGAGGAACAGCAGGTGGTCATTTAACTGGAGGAACAGCAGGTGGTCGGTTACCTGGAGGAACAGCAGGTGGTCAGTTACCTGGAGGAACAGCAGGTGGTCATTTAACTGGAGGAACAGCAGGTGGTCGGTTACCCGGAGGAACAGCAGGTGGTCAGTTACCTGGAGGAACAGCAGGTGGTCATTTAACTGGAGGAACAGCAGGTGGTCGGTTACCTGGAGGAACAGCAGGTGGTCATTTACCTGGAGGAACAGCAGGTGGTCATTTAACTGGAGGAACAGCAGGTGGTCGGTTACCCGGAGGAACAGCAGGTGGTCATTTAACTGGAGGAACAGCAGGTGGTCATTTAACTGGAGGAACAGCAGGTGGTCGGTTAACTGGAGGAACAGCAGGTGGTCGTTACCTGGAGGAACAGCAGGTGGTCGGTTAACTGGAGGAACAGCAGGTGGTCGGTTACCTGGAGGAACAGCAGGTGGTCGGTTACCTGGAGGAACAGCAGGTGGTCGGTTACCTGGAGGAACAGTAGGTGGTCGGTTACCTGGAGGAACAGCAGGTGGTCGGTTACCTGGAGGAACAGCAGGTGGTCAGTTACCTGGAGGAACAGCAGGTGGTCGGTTAACTGGAGGAACAGCAGGTGGTCATTTAACTGGAGGAACAGCATGTGGTCGGTTACCCGGAGGAACAGCAGGTGGTCAGTTACCTGGAGGAACAGCGGGTGGTCATTTAACTGAAGGAACAGCAGGTGGTCGGTTACCTGGAGGAACAGCAGGTGGTCATTTAACTGGAGGAACAGCAGGTGGTCAGTTAACGGAGGAACAGCAGGTGGTCGGTTAACTGGAGGAATAGCAGGTGGTGATTTAACTGGAGGAACAGCAGGTGGTCGGTTACCTGGAGGAACAGCAGGTGGTCATTTACCTGGAGGAACAGCAGGTGGTCGGTTACCTGGAGGAACAGCAGGTGGTCGGTTACCTGGAGGAACAGCAGGTGGTCGGTTACCTGGAGGAACAGCAGGTGGTCAGTTACCTGGAGGAACAGCAGGTGGTCGGTTAACTGGAGGAACAGCAGGTGGTCATTTAACTGGAGGAACAGCAGGTGGTCGGTTACCTGGAGGAACAGCAGGTGGTCAGTTACCTGGAGGAACAGCAGGTGGTCATTTAACTGGAGGAACAGCAGGTGGTCGGTTACCCGGAGGAACAGCAGGTGGTCAGTTACCTGGAGGAACAGCAGGTGGTCATTTAACTGGAGGAACAGCAGGTGGTTGGTTACCCGGAGGAACAGCAGGTGGTCAGTTACCTGGAGGAACAGCAGGTGGTCATTTAACTGGAGGAACAGCAGGTGGTCGGTTACCTGGAGGAACAGCAGGTGGTCATTTACCTGGAGGAACAGCAGGTGGTCATTTAACTGGAGGAACAGCAGGTGGTCGGTTACCCGGAGGAACAGCAGGTGGTCATTTAACTGGAGGAACAGCAGGTGGTCATTTAACTGGAGGAACAGCAGGTGGTCGGTTAACTGGAGGAACAGCAGGTGGTCGTTACCTGGAGGAACAGCAGGTGGTCGGTTAACTGGAGGAACAGCAGGTTATCGGTTACCTGGAGGAACAGCAGGTGGTCGGTTACCTGGAGGAACAGCAGGTGGTCGGTTACCTGGAGGAACAGTAGGTGGTCGGTTACCTGGAGGAACAGCAGGTGGTCGGTTACCTGGAGGAACAGCAGGTGGTCAGTTACCTGGAGGAACAGCAGGTGGTCGGTTAACTGGAGGGACAGCAGGTGGTCAATTAACTGGAGGAACAGCATGTGGTCGGTTACCCGGAGGAACAGCAGGTGGTCAGTTACCTGGAGGAACAGCGGGTGGTCATTTAACTGAAGGAACAGCAGGTGGTCGGTTACCTGGAGGAACAGCAGGTGGTCATTTAACTGGAGGAACAGCAGGTGGTCAGTTAACGGAGGAACAGCAGGTGGTCGGTTAACTGGAGGAACAGCAGGTGGTGATTTAACTGGAGGAACAGCAGGTGGTCGGTTAACTGGAGGAACAGCAGGTGGTCGGTTACCTGGAGGAACAGCAGGTGGTCGGTTACCTGGAGGAACAGCAGGTGGTCAGTTACCTGGAGGAACAGCAGGTGGTCATTTAACTGGAGGAACAGCAGGTGGTCGGTTACCCGGAGGAACAGCAGGTGGTCAGTTACCTGGAGGAACAGCAGGTGGTCATTTAACTGGAGGAACAGCAGGTGGTCGGTTACCTGGAGGAACAGCAGGTGGTCAGTTACCTGGAAGAACAGCAGGTGGTCATTTAACTGGAGGAACAGCAGGTGGTCGGTTACCCGGAGGAACAGCAGGTGGTCATTTAACTGGAGGAACAGCAGGTGGTCGGTTAACTGGAGGAACAGCAGGTGGTCATTTAACTGAAGGAACAGCAGGTGGTCGGTTACCTGGAGGAATAGCAGGTGGTCAGTTACCTGGAGGAACAGCAGGTGGTCGGTTACCTGGAGGAACAGCAGGTGGTCAGTTACCTGGAGGAACAGCAGGTGGTCAGTTACCTGGAGGAACAGCAGATGGTCATTTAACTGGAGGAACAGCAGGTGGTCGGTTACCTGGAGGAACAGCAGGTGGTCGGTTACCTGGAGGAATAGCAGGTGGTCGGTTAACTGGAGGAACAGCAGGTGGTCGGTTAACTGGAGGAATAGCAGGTGGTCGGTTACCTGGAGGAACAGCAGGTGGTCGGTTACCTTGAGGAACAGCAGGTGGTCAGTTACCTGGAGGAACAGCAGGTGGTCTGTTACCTGGAGGAACAGCAGGTGGTCAGTTACCTGGAGGAACAGCAGGTGGTCAGTTACCTGGAGGAACAGCAGGTGGTCAGTTACCTGGAGGATCAGCAGGTGGTCAGTTACCTGGAGGAACAGCAGGTGGTCAGTTACCTGGAGGAACAGCAGGTGGTCAGTTACCTGGAGGAACAGCAGGTGGTCAGTTACCTGGAGGAACAGCAGGTGGTCAGTTACCTGGAGGAACAGCAGGTTGTCGGTTAACTGGAGGAACAGCAGGTGGTGATTTAACTGGAGGAACAGCATGTGACTTTTTAATTGGAGGAACAGCAAGTGGTCAGTTAACTGGAGGAACAGCAGGTGGTCATTTAACTGGAGGAACAGCAGGTGGTCAGTTACCTGGAGGAACAGCAGGTGGTCAGTTACCTGGAGGAACAGCAGGTGGTCAGTTACCTGGAGGATCAGCAGGTGGTCAGTTACCTGGAGAAACAGCAGGTGGTTATTTAACTGGAGGAACAGCAGGTGGTCAGTTACCTGGAGGAACAGCAGGTGGTCGGTTACCTGGAGGAACAGCAGGTGGTCAGTTACCTGGAGGAACAGCAGGTGGTCGGTTACCTGGAGGAACAGCAGGTAGTTATTTAACTGGAGGAACAGCAGGTGGTTATTTAACTGGAGGAACAGCAGGTGGTCGGTTACCTGGAGGAACAGCAGGTAGTTATTTAACTGGAGGAACAGCAGGTGGTCGGTTACCTGGAGGAACAGCAGGTAGTTATTTAACTGGAGGAACAGCAGGTGGTTATTTAACTGGAGGAACAGCAGGTGGTCGGTTACCTGGAGGAACAGCAGGTGGTCGGTTACCTGGAGAAACAGCAGGTGGTCGGTTACCTGGAGGAACAGCAGGTGGTCGGTTACCTGGAGAAACAGCAGGTAGTTATTTAACTGGAGAAACAGCAGGTGGTCGGTTACCTGGAGGAACAGCAGGTGGTCAGTTACCTGGAGAAACAGCAGGTGGTGATTTAACTGGAGGAACAGCAGGTGGTCAGTTACCTGGAGGAACAGCAGGTGGTCAGTTACCTGGAGGAACAGCAGGTGGTCAGTTACCTGGAGGAACAGCAGGTGGTCAGTTACCTGGAGGAACAGCAGGTGGTCAGTTACCTGAAGGAACAGCAGGTGGTCAGTTACCTGGAGGAACAGCAGGTGGTCAGTTACCTGGAGGAACAGCAGGTGGTCAGTTACCTGGAGGAACAGCAGGTGGTCAGTTACCTGGAGGAACAGCAGGTGGTCGGTTACCTGGAGGAACAGCAGGTGGTCAGTTACCTGGAGGAACAGCAGGTGGTCAATTACCTGAAGGAACAGCAGGTGGTCGGTTACCTGGAGGAACAGCAGGTGGTCGGTTACCTGGAGGAACAGCAGGTGGTCAGTTACCTGGAGGAACAGCAGGTGGTCAGTTACCTGGAGGAACAGCAGGTGGTCGGTTACCTGGAGTAACAGCAGGTGGTCAGTTACCTGGAGGAACAGCAGGTGGTCAGTTACCTGGAGGAACAGCAGGTGGTCGGTTACCTGGAGGAACAGCAGGTGGTTGGTAAATAAGACTTCTCCTTTTGGACAAACACAACGTGCTCTGTTTAGGGCGGATGTTAGTCTGTGTTGATTGAGTCTGTCTTATTATTTGTTCACATATTACGTGAACGTAGCTATTGATTGTGCTGATTACGTGAATGCTATCTAATCTGTTAGGCTACTGCTTAACATGTCTGATTACCATATCTGATTTCCTGTTGTTGTTGCATCTTGCCCATCTGTGAATTCACGGATCTGTGTGTTGCGTATGGTCTGCTCTGTGTTGGTCATTGATTTTTCTGTTAATCTTTAGTTAGAATGTCACGTTCATCATGGGTGGTGATGATGTAGGCCTGTGTTATTATCATCCACCAGTCAGCACCACCTGCACCAGCTCCATGAGCTCCACCCCTTAATTGTCTGCTGGGTTGTGTTGCGGTTGCCATGGCGTCTCCCTGAGAGACGTGCATAGATCAGAGCAGATTTACCTTAATTAGAGGAGACTGCGATGGAACCTCAGGGAGGCGGGCCTGTAGGAGGTTGGTGCTCCAGGGGTCCAGAGTTGTGCCTGAGACCCCCTGCCCTCTGCACTCCCTGCCCTCTCCCTATGACTGAGACCCCCTCCCTCCCCTCTCCCTACGACTGAGACACTCTCCCTACGACTGAGACCCCCTCCCTCCCCTCTCCCTACGACTGAGACCCCCTCCCTCCCCTCTCCCTACAACTGAGACCACTCCCTCCCCTCTCCCTACAACTGAGACCCCTCCCTCCGTTCTCCGTACGACCGAGACCCTCTTCATACAACTGAGACCCCTCCCTCCCTTCTCCATACGACTGAGACCCCCTCCCTCCCCTCTCCCTACAGCTGAGACCCCCTCCCTCCCCTCTCCATACGACTGAGACCCCCTCCCTCCCCTCCCTCCCCTCTCCCTACAGCTGAGACCCCCTCCCTTCCCTCTCCCTACAGCTGAGACCCCCTCCCTCCCCTCTCCCTACAGCTGAGACCCCCTCCCTCCCCTCTCCCTACAGCTGAGACCCCCTCCCTCTCCTCTCCCTACAGCTGAGACCCCCTCCCTCCCTTTTCCATACGACTGAGACCCCCTCCCTTCCCTCTCCCTACAGCTGAGACCCCCTTCCTTCCCTCTCCCTACAGCTGAGACCCCCTCCCTCCCCTCTCCCTACAGCTGAGACCCCCTCCCTCCCTTTTCCATACGACTGAGACCCCCTCCCTCCCCTCTCCCTACAGCTGAGACCCCCTCCCTCCCCTCTCCCTACAGCTGAGACCCCCTCCCTCCCCTCCCTCCCCTCTCCCTACAGCTGAGACCCCCTCCCTCCCCTCTCCCTACAGCTGAGACCCCCTCCCTCCCCTCTCCCTACAGCTGAGACCCCCTCCCTCCCCTCCCTCCCTTCTCCCTACAGCTGAGACCCCCTCCCTCCCCTCTCCATACGACTGAGACCCCCTCCCTCCCCTCTCCCTACAGCTGAGACCCCCTCCCTCCCCTCTCCCTACAGCTGAGACCCCCTCCCTCCCCTCCCTCCCCTCTCCCTACAGCTGAGACCCCCTCCCTCCCCTCTCCATACGACTGAGACCCCCTTCCTCCCCTCTCCCTACAGCTGAGACCCCCTCCCTCCCCTCTCCATACGACTGAGACCCCCTCCCTCCCCTCCCTCCCCTCTCCCTACAGCTAAGACCCCCTCCCTCCCCTCTCCATACGACTGAGACCCTCTCCCTCCCCTCTCCATACGACTGAGACCCCCTCCCTCCCCTCTCCCTACAGCTGAGACCCCCTCCCTCCCCTCTCCCTACAGCTGAGACCCCCTCCCTTCTCTCTCCCGACCGCTCCCCCTTACAACCACAGCCAACCATCTTTGAGTTATTTTTATGCACAGAGAAAAAAAAAACAACGGGTGATTGATTACAGATTTATTGTGTTAATAATACCCAATGGGTACGTTTAGCTGTTTTAATGTTGTTAGAGTGAGATTGTGACATCATATTAGGTTATTCGTTTTATGTTAATGAATCATTTACTGAGTAAAAAGAAAAGAGTCTCACTGCCTGCGGAACTCCTAGCTCTCCCGAATTGTCACTAGAAAACCCCAGCCATCGGTGGCAATATATTGTGGAGGATTATAATGAGTGAGAATGAGGAATTCACATTAGTGTCATTAAACAAGTGAGAAAATCATAGTGTGGAATTTATACTGCTGTGATACAGTGTTTCCCGCAGGGCTTTGCGAATGGCTGTTTGATATTTGCTCATAAAAAGGTTGTCATTTTATTTCACAGAGGGATAGGACTATCAAAGCCCATTTTAAGCGCTTTTGATGGTAAAAGCTCAACATGTGTATGCAGTATTCATTGAAACATTGACTGTCATTTTCTTTGTTGCATTTTGAATTTGTTTACCCACACATATTTTTATTTACTCACTCACTCACTTGCACACGCGCAGGCACACACACACACGCAGGTCTGTGTGTGTTTGTGCTTGGTGGGCCAGGTCTGTGTGTGGGGGGGGCTCTGTTCTGAACCGCTGAGAGGCGGGGGGCCGTTATGACCTGTGGCTTTAAGATGGAACAGGCTGCAGTGCTCCCTGAGAGGAGGCCCTTCAGACCACGACAGAGAGGAGATGAGAAGGGTGAGAAGACCAGAGAAGAGCAGATAGGAGCAGAGAGGGGTGAGAGGAACAGAGGGGAGCAGAGAGGGGTGAGAGGAGCAGAGAGGAGGTGAGAGGAGCAGAGAGGAGCAGAGAGGGGTGAGAGGAGCAGAGAGGAGCAGAGAGGGGTGAGAAGAGCTGAGAGGAGCAGAGAGGGGTGAGAAGAGCTGAGAGGAACAGAGAGGAGCAGAGTGGGGCAGAGAGGGGTGAGAGGAACAGAGAGGAACAGATGAAAAGATAGGAGCGAGAGGAACAGAGGGGAGCAGAGAGGGGTTAGAGGAGATGAGAGGAGCAGAGATGAGCAGATAGGAGGTAAGAGGAGCAGCGAAGGGCAGAGAGAAACAGTGAGGAGCTGAGAGGAGGTGAGAGAGGTGAGAGAAGCAGAGAGGGGTGAGAGCAGCAGAGAGAAATAGAGAGGGGTGAGAGGAGAAGAAGAGGTGAGAGGAGCAGAGAGGAGCAGAGAGGAGCTGAGAGGAGCAGAGAGGGGTGAGAAGAGCTGAGAGGAACAGAGAGGAGCAGAGTGGGGCAGAGAGGGGTGAGAGGAACAGAGAGGAACAGAGGAAAAGATAGGAGCGAGAGGAACAGAGGGAAGCAGAGAGGGGTTAGAGGAGATGAGAGGAGCAGAGATGAGCAGATAGGAGGTAAGAGGAGCAGCGAAGGGCAGAGAGAAACAGTGAGGAGCTGAGAGGAGGTGAGAGAGGTGAGAGGAGCAGAGAGGGGTGAGAGCAGCAGAGAGAAATAGAGAGGGGTGAGAGGAGAAGAAGAGGTGAGAGGAGCAGAGAGGGGTGAGAGGAGCAGAGAGGAGCAGAGAGGAGATGAGAGGAGCAGAGAGGAGGTGAGAGTGGACACGGATAGAAGGAGATAAGTGTGAAAGGGGTATCCAGACAAGTGTGAGAGAGCTGGAATAAAAGGCAACAGTAAAGTGTCTATGAGCTGTCTTTTTTCAAGGTGACCACTGATCCAGTAGTTTTGGTAATCTAGTACTTTAGTCAATGTCAAATCAGTGATGGGCTTTTAATAAGCAAGCAAGGAGGGATGTATTAGGAAACACTTCCTCAGCACTCTCTTTGCCATCTCTCTGCCTGGCCTTACTCAGCTACCTCATCTACCTCATCTACCATCTACCTCATCGACCTCATCTACCAACTACCTCATCTACCTCATCTACCAACTACCTCATCTACCTCATCTACCAACTACCTCATCTACCTAATCTACCAACTACCTCAGCTACCTCATCTACCATCTACCTCATCTACCAACTACCTCATCTACCAACTACCTCATCTACCAACTACCTCATCTACCCCATCTACCTCATCTACCAACTACCTCATCTACCAACCTCCTCACCTACCTCATCTACCTCAAATACCAACTACCTCATCTACCAACTACCTCATCTACCAACTACCATCTACCTCATCTACCTCATCTACCAACTACCATCTACCTCATCTACCTCATCTGCCATCTACCATCTACCTCATCTACCAACTACCTCATCTACCTCATCTACCTCATCTACCAACTACCATCTACCTCATCTACCAACTACCTCATCTACCATCTACCTCATCTACCAACTACCTCATCTACCTCATCTACCAACTACCTCATCTACCTCATCTACCAACTACCTCATCTACTTCATCTACCAACTACCTCATCTACCATCTACCTCATCTACCATCTACCTCATCTACCAACTACCTCATCTACCAACTACCTCATTTACCAACTACCTCATCTACCTCATCCACCAACTACCTCATCTACCAACTACCTCATCCACCAACTACCTTATCTACCAACTACCTTATCTACCAACTACCTCATCTACCAAGTACCTCATCTACCAAGTACCTCATCTACCATCTACCTCATCTACCAACTACCTCATCTACCTCATACTGTTATTTATTTTTTCTGCTCCTTTGCACCCCAGTATCTCTACTTGCACATTCATCTTCTGCACATATATCACTCCAGTGTGTAATTTCTAAATTGTAATTATTTCTCCACTATGGCCTATCTATTGCCTTACCTCCCTTATCGTACCTCATTTGCACACTGTATATATACTTTTTTTCCTATTGTATTATTGACTGTATGTTTGTTTATTCCATGTGTAACTCTGTGTTGTTGTTTGTGTCTCACTGCTTTGCTTTATCTTGGCCAGGTCGCAGTTGTAAATGAGAACTTGTTCTCAACTGGCCTACCTAGTTAAATAAAGGTGGGGAAAAAAGTAAAAATACTCCCCTTCTCCACGTCTCTCTCTCTTCTAGCTTGCTTTGCCACTCTCTTTTCTCTCTGTCTCATCCTCCTTCAGTCGCCCCTCTCTGTCTGCTCTCCCTCGTTTGTCTTTGGTGTGTGTGTGTGTGTGTGTGTGTGTGTGTGTGTGTGTGTGTGTGTGTGTGTGTGTGTGTGTGTGTGTGTGTGTGTGTGTGTGTGTGTGTGTGTGTGTGTGTGTGTGTGTGTGTGTGTGTGTGTGTGTGTGTGTGTGTGTGTGTGTGCTGGCTCTGAGTCATGTTCTAAGTAGGAACAGGCCCTCTGTCAGCAGCTGTGCAGCAGGCTACAGGGACACGGGGGGAGGGGGGTGATACTTGTGCAGCAGGCTACAGGGACACGGGGGGGGGGGGGGGGGGGGGTGATAAATGTACAGCTGCTACATGATAAGGGGGAAAGACTAGGAGCTGTTTTTGCATTCAGAGCTTCAGTTCTCTGTCTGAAAGTGTAACAGTTAGTTTTCCTGCTTCTCTAGATTAGTGCGATGCTGTAGTCACAACTCAGAGTGCTTTAATCGTCCTCTCCTCTTTCCTCTTGACCTTTCCAACCCGTCCCCTCACTCTATCTACTCTGCCTTCCAGCAATCCACCCAGCCACGCATATATTCAGAAATATACCCACCCATCCATCAATGTGTGGTATATGACCAATATACCACGGTTAAGGGCTGTTCTTAAGCACGGTGCAACGCAAAGTGCCTGGACACAGCCCTTAGCGGTGGTATATCTCTGATATGCCTCGGCTTTCAACCAATCAGCATTCAGGGCTTGAACCATCCAGTTTATAATCCTAAATATACCCACTCTTCCATTCATCCATCCATCTATTTCCAGACACTCTGCAGTGAGTGTCAACGTGTGTCTCTCTCCTCGGTATCTGACAGGAAGTGCAGTGGCATTAAGGCCGACATGTGGTTCTCTCTCTCCTCGGTATCTGACAGGAAGTGCAGTGGCATTAAGGCTGACATGTGGTTGTCTCTCTCCTCGGTATCTGACAGGAAGTGCAGTGGCATTAAGGCTGACATGTGGTTCTCTCTCTCTCCTCGGTATCTGACAGGAAGTGCAGTGGCATTAAGGCTGACATGTGGTTGTCTCTCTCCTCGGTATCTGACAGGAAGTGCAGTGGCATTAAGGCTTACATGTGGTTGTCTCTCTCCTCGGTATCTGACAGGAAGTGCAGTGGCATTAAGGCTGACATGTGGTTGTCTCTCTCCTCGGTATCTGACAGGAAGTGCAGTGGCATTAAGGCTGACATGTGGTTGTCTCTCTCCTCGGTATCTGACAGGAAGTGCAGTGGCATTAAGGCCGACGTGGTTGTCTCTCTCCTCGGTATCTGACAGGAAGTGCAGTGGCATTAAGGCTGACATGTGGTTGTTCCATTTTATTCTATCAACATTTTGGATAGTGGAATTGGGAGCTGATGAAATTACACCCACTCTTTTGTTCAATCTGAGACATTTCTGACTCTCTCTCTCTCCCCTCTTTCTCTCTCTATCTCTCCTCTTTCTCCCCCTCTCCTCTCCCCTCTCTCTCTCTCGCTCTCTCTCTTCTCTGTCAGATGGGAAGGTGTATGCGCTGGGAGGGATGGCAGCTGACACTACGCCCCAGGCGCTAGTGAGGGTATACGAGCCGGAGAAGGACCAATGGCAGGCCTTGACCTCCATGCCCACGCCTCGCTACGGAGCCACCTCCTTCCTGAGAGGCAACAAGATTTACGTGCTGGGTAGGTCACGCCCCCATCCCCCCACACCCCCAATGTCCCCACTGTGTGCCACTCTGGTCATATCTGCCCTACGGCCACACACTCCACATGTACACTCTGTCGTACCGCACACACATTCAAATATGGTTGCACGTACAGCACATGTACACGAACACACACACTCTCTCTAGCTAAGAGGTCTGGGGAGGGCCCATCTCCATCTCACGGTCTACACACACACACACACACGAGAGAGAGAGAGAGAGAGAGAGAGAGAGAGAGAGAGAGAGAGCGAGAGAGAGCGAGAGAGAGCGAGAGAGAGCGAGAGAGAGCGAGAGAGAGCGAGAGAGAGCGAGAGAGAGCGAGAGCGAGAGAGAGAGAGAGAGAGAGAGAGAGAGAGAGAGAGAGAGAGAGAGAGAGAGAGAGAGAGACGTGTCCTTCACTTCTGTAGATCTGTTCTCTGAGTCCCCGCGCAAACATGATCAATCTGATTATTAATACGTCACAAGAACAGATGAAATTCATAGGCATTCATTCACTGGTACCTGCACTGCAGCTGTGGCCTACAGCCTTCACTGAATAGGAGCGGAGACATATACCTAAATATATGACTGTGTAGGAGAAAAACATATTTCTAAAGTTGTGCTCTTATGAATATTCATGAGTGAAGTCCATCGCCAGCAGGACACTATAACCTCATACTTCTCTCCAGGGCTGGTACATCTATCTGGTGTTCCTGTATTACTGGCTGCCTGTCTGGCTACCTGCTGGGCTCCAGTCACATAGATAAATGGCTTGCTAGCTAGCAGGCTTATGCTGCAGAATCACATTACAGGGATCAATTGAGGGATGAGGGTAATTATTTTATTCATGTTGTTTGTTAAGCAACTGGAGGTACAATAGTCTATCAGGGTCAAACGAAATGCTACTGGTAAAAAAAAAATCTAAATCTGTCTGGAGAAGTGTTCTGTACACTAATCACCACCACACACACTTCTTCCCATCAATATCAATTTCTCCCTTCTGGAAGTGTGGGAAAAGGATGCACTGTTCAAAATGTGTACAGAAGTACACCTTGATGCACTTGTTCCTATTTACAGTGCAATTTAGAAACTCTTATGATTTAATGTAAAACAAACACTTTACTGTACAGGCAGGATAATATTGCTGCTCAAGCGTTAGTATGCCAGATACTTGACGTGAATAGAACTGTCATAAAATGTAAATGGTTTTTAAAATGATATTGCTTGCGAATGGGACTGTATTTCAGACTGTTACAGCCAAGTGCATAAGCCAAGGGAATTGGGGGTGCCGAGCACCTCTGAAAAATCTGAATTAAAGATATATATTAATAGAAATATATATTGTTTTTTAACAAAATGTTTTTCACAAAAGTAGTGCACTGGGCCTTTTACTACTATTAGCAGACTGATATAGACTTCTGTAGCGCAGGCAACAACAACAAAATTCAGCATCTCTGCTTTGGCAAGAAAATGTAGGTGTATAATTAAGAACAGAATCTTGCAGGATTCAATATTTGGAATTGTTGTTGCCCTGTTCCTTTCTCTGTGATGTCATTCTAATGGAATCCAGAAAGAACAAAACCCTGTTCCTTTATCTGTGATGTCATTCTAATGGAATCCAGAAAGAACAAAACCCTGTTCCTTTCTCTGTGATGTCATTCTAATGGAATCCAGAAAGAACAAAACCCTGTTCCTTTATCTGTGATGTCATTCTAATGGAATCCAGAAAGAACAAAACCCTGTTCCTTTATCTGTGATGTCATTCTAATGGAATCCAGAAAGAACAAAACCCTGTTCCTTTCTCTGTGATGTCATTCTAATGGAATCCAGAAAGAACAAAACCCTGTTCCTTTCTCTGTGATGTCATTCTAATGGAATCCAGAAAGAACAAAACCCTGTCCCTAACTCTGTGATGTCATTCTAATGGAATCCAGAAAGAACAAAACCCTGTTCCTTTATCTGTGATGTCATTCTAATGGAATCCAGAAAGAACAAAACCCTGTCCCTTTCTCTGTGATGTCATTCTAATGGAATCCAGAAAGAACAAAACCCTGTCCCTTTCTCTGTGATGTCATTCTAATGGAATCCAGAAAGAACAAAACCCTGTCCCTTTATCTGTGATGTCATTTTAATGGAATCCAGAAAGAACAAAACCCTGTTCCTTTATCTGTGATGTCATTCCAATGGAATCCAGAAAGAACAAAACCCTGTCCCTTTTTCTGTGATGTCATTCTAATGGAATCCAGAAAGAACAAAACCCTGTTCCTTTCTCTGTGATGTCATTCTAATGGAATCCAGAAAGAACAAAACCCTGTCCCTTTCTCTGTGATGTCATTCTAATGGAATCCAGAAAGAACAAAACCCTCTTCCTTTATCTGTGATGTCATTCTAATGGAATCCAGAAAGAACAAAACCCTGTTCCTTTCTCTGTGATGTCATTCTAATGGAATCCAGAAAGAACAAAACCCTGTTCCTTTCTCTGTGATGTCATTCTAATGGAATCCAGAAAGAACAAAACCCTGTTCCTTTCTCTGTGATGTCATTCTAATGGAATCCAGAAAGAACAAAACCCTGTCCCTTTATCTGTGATGTCATTCTAATGGAATCCAGAAAGAACAAAACCCTGTCCCTTTCTCTGTGATGTCATTCTAATGGAATCCAGAAAGAACAAAACCCTGTTCCTTTCTCTGTGATGTCATTCTAATGGAATCCAGAAAGAACAAAATCCTGTTCCTTTATCTGTGATGTCATTCTAATGGAATCCAGAAAGAACAAAATCCTGTTCCTTTATCTGTGATGTCATTCTAATGGAATCCAGAAAGAACAAAACCCTGTTCCTTTATCTGTGATGTCATTCTAATGGAATCCAGAAAGAACAAAACCCTGTTCCTTTCTCTGTGATGTCATTCTAATGGAATCCAGAAAGAACAAAACCCTGTTCCTTTCTCTGTGATGGCATTCTAATGGAATCCAGAAAGAACAAAACCCTGTTCCCTTCTCTGTGATGTCATTCTAATGGAATCCAGAAAGAACAAAACCCTGTTCCTTTCTCTGTGATGTCATTCTAATGGAATCCAGAAAGAACAAAACCCTGTCCCTTTCTCTGTGATGTCATTCTAATGGAATCCAGAAAGAACAAAACCCTGTTCCTTTATCTGTGATGTCATTCTAATGGAATCCAGAAAGAACAAAACCCTGTTCCTTTCTCTGTGATGTCATTCTAATGGAATCCAGAAAGAACAAAACCCTGTTCCTTTCTCTGTGATGTCATTCTAATGGAATCCAGAAAGAACAAAACCCTGTTCCTTTATCTGTGATGTCATTCTAATGGAATCCAGAAAGAACAAAACCCTGTTCCTTTATCTGTGATGTCATTCTAATGGAATCCAGAAAGAACAAAACCCTGTTCCTTTCTCTGTGATGTCATTCTAATGGAATCCAGAAAGAACAAAACCCTGTTCCTTTATCTGTGATGTCATTCTAATGGAATCCAGAAAGAACAAAACCCTCTTCCTTTCTCTGTGATGTCATTCTAATGGAATCCAGAAAGAACAAAACCCTCTTCCTTTATCTGTGATGTCATTCTAATGGAATCCAGAAAGAGCAAAACCCTGTTCCTTTCTCTGTGATGTCATTCTAATGGAATCCAGAAAGAGCAAAACCCTGTTCCTTTCTCTGTGATGTCATTCTAATGGAATCCAGAAAGAGCAAAACCCTGTTCCTTTCTCTGTGATGTCATTCTAATGGAATCCAGAAAGAACAAAACCCTGTTCCTTTCTCTGTGATGTCATTCTAATGGAATCCAGAAAGAACAAAACCCTGTCCCTTTCTCTGTGATGTCATTCTAATGGAATCCAGAAAGAACAAAACCCTGTTCCTTTCTCTGTGATGTCATTCTAATGGAATCCAGAAAGAACAAAACCCTGTTCCTTTCTCTGTGATGTCATTCTAATGGAATCCAGAAAGAACAAAATCCTGTTCCTTTATCTGTGATGTCATTCTAATGGAATCCAGAAAGAACAAAACCCTGTTCCTTTATCTGTGATGTCATTCTAATGGAATCCAGAAAGAACAAAACCCTGTTCCTTTCTCTGTGATGGCATTCTAATGGAATCCAGAAAGAACAAAACCCTGTTCCTTTCTCTGTGATGGCATTCTAATGGAATCCAGAAAGAACAAAACCCTGTTCCTTTCTCTGTGATGGCATTCTAATGGAATCCAGAAAGAACAAAACCCTGTTCCCTTCTCTGTGATGTCATTCTAATGGAATCCAGAAAGAACAAAACCCTGTCCCTTTCTCTGTGATGTCATTCTAATGGAATCCAGAAAGAACAAAACCCTGTTCCTTTATCTGTGATGTCATTCTAATGGAATCCAGAAAGAACAAAACCCTGTTCCTTTCTCTGTGATGACATTCTAATGGAATCCAGAAAGAACAAAACCCTGTTCCTTTATCTGTGATGTCATTCTAATGGAATCCAGAAAGAACAAAACCCTGTTCCTTTATCTGTGATGTCATTCTAATGGAATCCAGAAAGAACAAAACCCTGTTCCTTTCTCTGTGATGTCATTCTAATGGAATCCACAAAGAACAAAACCCTGTTCCTTTCTCTGTGATGGCATTCTAATGGAATCCAGAAAGAACAAAACCCTGTTCCCTTCTCTGTGATGGCATTCTAATGGAATCCAGAAAGAACAAAACCCTGTTCCTTTATCTGTGATGTCATTCTAATGGAATCCAGAAAGAACAAAACCCTGTTCCTTTATCTGTGATGTCATTCTAATGGAATCCAGAAAGAACAAAACCCTGTTCCTTTATCTGTGATGTCATTCTAATGGAATCCAGAAAGAACAAAACCCTGTTCCTTTCTCTGTGATGTCATTCTAATGGAATCCAGAAAGAACAAAACCCTGTTCCTTTATCTGTGATGTCATTCTAATGGAATCCAGAAAGAACAAAACCCTGTTCCTTTCTCTGTGATGTCATTCTAATGGAATCCAGAAAGAACAAAACCCTGTTCCTTTCTCTGTGATGTCATTCTAATGGAATCCAGAAAGAACAAAACCCTGTTCCTTTCTCTGTGATGTCATTCTAATGGAATCCAGAAAGAACAAAACCCTGTTCCTTTCTCTGTGATGTCATTCTAATGGAATCCAGAAAGAACAAAACCCTGTTCCTTTCTCTGTGATGTCATTCTAATGGAATCCAGAAAGAACAAAACCCTGTCCCTTTCTCTGTGATGTCATTCTAATGGAATCCAGAAAGAACAAAACCCTGTCCCTTTCTCTGTGATGTCATTCTAATGGAATCCAGAAAGAACAAAACCCTCTTCCTTTATCTGTGATGTCATTCTAATGGAATCCAGAAAGAACAAAACCCTGTTCCTTTCTCTGTGATGTCATTCTAATGGAATCCAGAAAGAACAAAACCCTGTTCCTTTCTCTGTGATGTCAATCTAATGGAATCCAGAAAGAACAAAACCCTGTTCCTTTCTCTGTGATGTCATTCTAATGGAATCCAGAAAGAACAAAACCCTGTTCCTTTCTCTGTGATGTCATTCTAATGGAATCCAGAAAGAACAAAACCCTGTTCCTTTCTCTGTGATGTCATTCTAATGGAATCCAGAAAGAACAAAACCCTGTCCCTTTCTCTGTGATGTCATTCTAATGGAATCCAGAAAGAACAAAACCCTGTTCCTTTATCTGTGATGTCATTCTAATGGAATCCAGAAAGAACAAAACCCTGTTCCTTTCTCTGTGATGTCATTCTAATGGAATCCAGAAAGAGCAAAATCCTGTTCCTTTCTCTGTGATGTCATTCTAATGGAATCCAGAAAGAACAAAACCCTGTTCCTTTATCTGTGATGTCATTCTAATGGAATCCAGAAAGAACAAAACCCTGTTCCTTTCTCTGTGATGTCATTCTAATGGAATCCAGAAAGAACAAAACCCTGTTCCTTTCTCTGTGATGGCATTCTAATGGAATCCAGAAAGAACAAAACCCTGTTCCCTTCTCTGTGATGGCATTCTAATGGAATCCAGAAAGAACAAAACCCTGTTCCTTTCTCTGTGATGTCATTCTAATGGAATCCAGAAAGAACAAAACCCTGTCCCTTTCTCTGTGATGTCATTCTAATGGAATCCAGAAAAAACAAAACCCTGTCCCTTTATCTGTGATGTCATTCTAATGGAATCCAGAAAGAACAAAACCCTGTTCCTTTATCTGTGATGTCATTCTAATGGAATCCAGAAAGAACAAAACCCTGTTCCTTTCTCTGTGATGTCATTCTAATGGAATCCAGAAAGAACAAAACCCTGTTCCTTTATCTGTGATGTCATTCTAATGGAATCCAGAAAGAACAAAACCCTGTTCCTTTCTCTGTGATGTCATTCTAATGGAATCCAGAAAGAACAAAACCCTGTTCCTTTCTCTGTGATGTCATTCTAATGGAATCCAGAAAGAACAAAACCCTGTTCCTTTCTCTGTGATGTCATTCTAATGGAATCCAGAAAGAACAAAACCCTGTTCCTTTCTCTGTGATGTCATTCTAATGGAATCCAGAAAGAACAAAACCCTGTTCCTTTCTCTGTGATGTCATTCTAATGGAATCCAGAAAGAACAAAACCCTGTTCCTTTCTCTGTGATGTCATTCTAATGGAATCCAGAAAGAACAAAACCCTGTTCCTTTATCTGTGATGTCATTCTAATGGAATCCAGAAAGAACAAAACCTTGTTCCTTTCTCTGTGATGTCATTCTAATGGAATCCAGAAAGAACAAAACCCTGTTCCTTTCTCTGTGATGTCATTCTAATGGAATCCAGAAAGAACAAAACCCTGTTCCTTTATCTGTGATGTCATTCTAATGGAATCCAGAAAGAACAAAACCCTGTTCCTTTCTCTGTGATGTCATTCTAATGGAATCCAGAAAGAACAAAACCCTGTTCCTTTCTCTGTGATGTCATTCTAATGGAATCCAGAAAGAACAAAACCCTGTTCCTTTCTCTGTGATGTCATTCTAATGGAATCCAGAAAGAACAAAACCCTGTTCCTTTCTCTGTGATGTCATTCTAATGGAATCCAGAAAGAACAAAACCCTGTTCCTTTCTCTGTGATGTCATTCTAATGGAATCCAGAAAGAACAAAACCCTGTTCCTTTATCTGTGATGTCATTCTAATGGAATCCAGAAAGAACAAAACCTTGTTCCTTTCTCTGTGATGTCATTCTAATGGAATCCAGAAAGAACAAAACCCTGTTCCTTTATCTGTGATGTCATTCTAATGGAATCCAGAAAGAACAAAACCCTGTTCCTTTCTCTGTGATGTCATTCTAATGGAATCCAGAAAGAACAAAACCCTTAAACATTTACATCAAAAGTGCAAAGTTATGGGCAAACTTTTTTTGTGCAGTATTAATTTACCATCCTTAAAAACCACTTAATGTACATTACTGTATTGTACATTGGCTGGTCATCTAGGTTTGTACCTGTAGACTTTCTATCACCATGAAGAAACAACGATGTGCAATACAGTAATTGAGTACATTGAGACATGAAGTGGTTTGTGATGATGTGACTCAGTTGGTAGAGCATGGTGCCTGCAATGCTGTGCTTGAGGGTTCCTTTCCCACGGGGGGGACCACCATGAAAATGTATCCACTCACTACTGTAAAATACTCTGGATAAGAGTGTCCACTAAAAGGAATTAAAAGACAGACCATTTCAGTTTTCACATAGAAATATGTTGCATTTGCAAAGAATTATTATATTTTTTAAAACATGTATCAAGCAGGTATTTTTATATTCCACAAGTATTATCAGATTAACTGTTTTGTTAACGATAACTATCAGACACAAGTTATAAATGCTGGTAAATAATCAAATATATTTCAATAAAATGGTTTCAGAAAAGTAGTGCACTGGGCCTTTACTAGTCCAGCTCTAACCACTAGGCTACCTGCCGCCCAGTGATTTAACCAACATTTTTGTAATTTTTCGTTATTTAAACAACTAATTGACTGACATCAGTTCAATTATTAGAATTCGATTTTGCTCGTTTTTTCCTGTGAGCTCAATGCGCACATTGCACAGTTTCTCTAGAGATCAATCCGATCCAGCCTGAACTGTGCGATGTAGTTTAACACGTAAAACCTGGTAATTAACTACAATGACCACAATCCATTGCGCATCTACTTGTCCGGTCTGTGTTTCTTTTACTCCTGTTATGGAAGAGACAAGAGTTCTTGATGCTGAGGGGATATAGAAAGCAGCTGTTGCTTCGCCACGTATCTCTACATGAAAATACATGATCACAGTGATTGATAGTTGCTTTTTAGCAGTCATAAAAGTATTCCTTATTTACTTTGAAGAAATACAAAATAGTGATTTTGTCAGACAGCAGAGGCAGCAGCTCTATAGAGATGAAAGGATGACTTGGAATAAAATAATAAATTCATCAAATAAAACGAATGTAATATAATCGCTCAGCACTACTGACGAGGCTACGTCGGCAAGTGGAGAAACCGTCTCTACCCTCCATTCTATTGGTGAATGTGCAATCACTGGACAAGCTCTTTTCAAGACCATCCTATCAACGTGATCTGAAGAACTGTCATATCCTGTTTCTCTGAGTCGTGAGTGATCAAGGACATGGAAAATATAAATCTAGCTGCTATTTTTATAACAAAAAATGTTTACCCCCTTTTTCTCACCAATTTCGTGATATCCAATGGCAATCCAATTACGTGTCAGATGAAACACCGTTCAACTGATGACCCGCAGTCAGCCTGCAGGTGCACGGCCCGCCACAAGAAGTTGCTAGAGTGCGATGAGCCAAGGAAAGCCCCCCCCCCGCCAAACCCTCCCCTAACCCGGATGAACTGGCCAGTGAAGCGAGCCTACCAGATGAGCAAAATACCTTCTATGCTGTTCCGGCACCAGCTGTTCCGGACGACTGTGTGATCACGCTCTCCGTAGAGCTAAAGGTGAGACCTTTAAACAGGTTAACATTCACAAGGCCACAGGGCCAGACAGATTACAAGGATGCATACTCCGAGCATGCACTGACCAGCTGGCAAGTGTCTTCACTGACATTTTTCAACCTCTCCCTGTCTGAGTCTGTAATACCAACATGTTTCAAGCAGACCATAGTCCTTGTGCCCAAGAACGCCAAGGTAATCTGTCTGAATGACTATGGCCCCATAGCACATCTGTAGCCATGAAATGCTTTGAAAGGCTGGTCATGGCTCACATCAACACCAACATCCCAGACACCCTGGACCCACTCCAATTCGCATGGCCCCTCCCAGCAGATCCACAGTGACGCAATCTATTGCATTCCACATTACCCTTTCCTTTTGGACAAAAGAAACACCCACATGAGAATGCTGGTCACTGACTACAGCTCAGCGTTCAACACTGCAGAGCCCTCCAAACTCATCACTAAGCTAAGGACCTTGAGACTGAACACCTCCCTCTGCAACTGGATCCTGGACTTCCTGACGGGCCGTCCCCAGGTGCTAAGGGTAGGCAACAACACATCTGCCACGCTGACACTCAACACAGGGGCCCCTCAGGAGTCCATGCTTAGTCCCTTACTGTACTCCCTGTTCACCCATGACTGCGTGGCTGCGCATGACTCCACCACCATCATTAAGTTTGATGACAACAGGACGGTGGTAGGCCTGATCATAGATAACGATGAGATAGCCTATAGGGAAGAGGTCAGAGACCTGGCGTTGTGGTGCCAGGACAACAACCTCTCCCTCAAGACAAAGGAGCTGATAGTGGACTACAGGAAAAAGGGGGCCGAGCACGCCCACATCCCCATCGACAGGGTTGTAGTGGAGCGGGTCTAGAGCTTCACGTTCCTCAGTGTCCACATCACAAAGGAATTATCATGGTCCACACACACCAACCCAGTCATGAAGAGGGTACAACAATGCCTAACAGATCCTCAAAAACGTTCTACAGCTGCACCATTGAAAGCATCTTGACTGGTGTGTCACCGCTTGGTATGGCAACTGTTTGGCATTCGATCGTAAGGCGTTACAGAGGTATAGTACATCACTGGGGCCGAGTTGCCCGCCATACAGAACCTCGATACCAGGCAATGTCAAAGACAAAAATTATCAACGACTCCAGCCATCCAAGTCATTGACTGTTCTCTCTGCTACCGCACGGCAAGCAGTACCTGAGTGCCAAGTCTAGGACCAAAAGGCTCCTTAACAGCTTCTACCCCCAAAGTCATTAGACTGCTGAACAATTAATCAATTAATCAATTAATCAAATGGCCACCTGGACTATTTACATTGACCCCCTTTTTATTTGCACTGAGTGTCTTGTACCGGCTCTATGAACACTCACTAGACTCTACCCACAACCTCTACACTGACACTCCAACACACACATACACACTGAGTGTCTTGTACCGGCTCTATGAACACTCACTAGACTCTACCCACAACCTCTACACTGACACTCCAACACACACAAAACACACTGAGTGTCTTGTCCCGGCTCTATGAACACTCACTAGACTCTACCCACAACCTCTACACTGACACTCCAACACACACAAAACACACTGAGTGTCTTGTACCGGCTCTATGAACACTCACTAGACTCTACCCACAACCTCTACACTGACACTCCAACACACACATACACACTGAGTGTCTTGTACCGGCTCTATGAACACTCACTAGACTCTACCCACAACCTCTACACTGACACTCCAACACACACAAAACACACTGAGTGTCTTGTACCGGCTCTATGAACACTCACTAGACTCTACCCACAACCTCTACACTGACACTCCAACACACACAAAATACACTGAGTGTCTTGTACCGGCTCTATGAACACTCACTAGACTCTACCCACAACCTCTTACACTGACACTCCAACACACACAAAACACACTGAGTGTCTTGTACCGGCTCTATGAACACTCACTAGACTCTACCCACAACCTCTACACTGACACTCCAACACACACAAAATACACTGAGTGTCTTGTACCGGCTCTATGAACACTCACTAGACTCTACCCACAACCTCTACACTGACACTCCAACACACACATACACACTGAGTGTCTTGTACCGGCTCTATGAACACTCACTAGACTCTACCCACAACCTCTACACTGACACTCCAACACACACATACACAGGCACACTACATACGCTCACACACACAAAACACACACATGCATATTGACGCCACACACACACACAATCTCACACAGATAGACACACTTTAAAACGCTTTCTCAATCTTCACATACACATACTCTGTTTATTATATATCCTAATTGCATAGTCACTTTTACCTCTACCTACGTGTATGTACAGTATTACCTCAACGACCTCGTACCCCTGCACATTGACTTGGTACCGGTACTCCTTGTATATAGTCTCATTATTACCTCAACGACCTCGTACCCCTGCACATTGACTTGGTACCGGTACTCCTTGTATATAGTCTCATTATTACCTCAACGACCTCGTACCCCTGCACATTGACTTGGTACCGGTACTCCTTGTATATAGTCTCATTATTACCTCAACTACCTCGTACCCCTGCACATGGACTCGGTACCGGTACTCCTTGTAAATAGTCTCATTGTTAAAGAAAGTTAAGAAAGTTTCTATCCGTGTTTGGCTCTCATGACAGGTGATGCTCATGAATATAACCTGATGAATATTACCTGAAGTACACCAGGCTTTGTGTCGGTGTCAGCAATCAGCGTGTGATCGCAGTGGGATCACTGTCACTATGTCCAGGCTGATCAAACACCTGACACTGACATGCTGCAGTGCAGACAGTGTCAACTCAAACATGGATAGAAACTTTATTCCAGCTCCAATAGGATCCATGCCTTTTTTACTGTCTGCAGGTCCAACAGCAGAGAGACTGACAGGCTGTATAATCTTTACGATACACACTGCCAGCCAGGCTCCAAGTGTAATACTCAACAGTACTCACGCACTCTCACACGCAAGGATGTACGTGCATGTGGGTGCACACACACACACAAACTAACACACACACACACACACACAAATACTCACTCACGCTCTCTCTCTCTCTCTCTCTCTTTCTGGGTAGCTGTCATGTTTGGTGAGTAGAGTTGGAGGAGAGAAAGCCTTGGGCTTTCACAGAGGGAGAGATAGAGGACCAGAGAGGTTGGAAAGGGAGAAACCAATGGAACGAGACAGAATACACACATATTTATCGCTGGACGTACTGCATGTTCACTGGGCCATGTGCCAAGCTTATATTTGAGAACACACCCGAGGATATTTGGCTGCTCCTAACAGATATGGAATCAGCATTGCTAATAAAGAGACATAATTTCAAACCGTCCATTAAGTACACTCTAAAAAGAAAAGGTTCCTGGAGTATCCTTCAGGGGTTCTTCACATTGAAACGGTTGGGGAACCCCTATAAGTTCTTTAAAGAACCCCTTTTAATGGATCCTCAAATAACCTTTTGAAGAACCTTTTAGGGTTCCATTTGTATTACCCCCCCCCCCCCCCCCTATTATTATTATTATGAATATTCAAAACAATAACAGCAATAGTTTAGTTGTCGGTGTTTATTATGATTTTAGTTGCAAAGCAGAATAAAAAAATCCCAATATGAGGTAAACTCCCAGCAGAGCCCCAAGTCCAATGGACATATCCTCTGGTGTGTTAATGTTAATGTGTTGATGTCCTTCATATCCACAGCCAGAATGATTTTACAGTGCATGGTGATCGAACAGGTTTCCTGTTATATTCAGAGGTGTAGGGAGGGTGATGTCTGTGAATCCAAAAATGTTTAATTATACAGATGATCAACAAAACATGCACTCAACAATATTCATACCTTGGTTTTTGTGGTAAATAAGAATGAAAAAAACGGTATTATGGACATACCTTGTGGACATACCTTGTGGACATACCTTGTGGACATACCTTGGACATACCTTGGACATACCTTGTGGACATACCTTGGACATACCTTGTCCATAACGTAGAGTCCTGTGGGATATTCATTGAAGAGTTAAGGGAAGAAGATGGTTCATGTGATCTGCATAACACACCAATACCTACTGACATACCTTTTTATGCCTCCTCATATACCTACAAACACAAAAGTGTTCAGTTCAATCATCCCAATACAGCTAGCCTTTAACATATTATTATAGCCTACAGTACATAGTCTTACCTCTTTGTTGAATGATATCCATTGAGTTGTGTCCATTTTCTGTTTTAGAAAGATTGGCACAAATATGAAAAGATAGATGGTGTCATCAGAAAACAATATCAATTTAGACAAACCTTACCTTAACCTTTCTGGCGCAGGCGTTTTGCTAGTGACCCACCTCTACAACATCTGGTGAAATTGCAGAGCGCCAAATTCAAATTACAGAAATAGAAATATTTAACATTCATGAAAATACAAGTGTCATACATCAAAATAAAGCTTAACTTCTTGTTAATCCAGCCGCTGTGTCAGATTTCAAAAAGGCTTTACGGTGAAAGAACACCATGCGATTATCTGAGGACAGCGCCCCGCATACAAAAGCATGAAAAACATTTTTCAACCAGGCAGGTGCGCCACGAAAGTCAGAAATAGCAATATAATAAATGCCTTACCTTTGATGATCTTCTTCTGTTGGCACTCCAAAAGGTCCCAGCTACATCACAAATGGTCCTATTGTTCGATAAAGTCCTTCTTTATAACCCCAAAAACTCAGTTTAGCTGGCGCACTTCATTCAATAATCCACCGGTGTCCCTCCTTCAAAAAGAACACAAAATTAATCCCAAACGTTACCAATACACTTTTCCAAACAAGTCAAACAAAGTTTATAATCAAACCTCAGGTACCCTAATATGTAAATAAACAATACAATTTAAGACGGAGAATCGTTATTGTCTTTACCGGAGATAAACAACAAAGAACGCGCTCTCATCCAAACGCATGAAAACACTACAGCCAAAATGGGAGCCACCTAGAAAAACTACAAATTCTAGCTAATTTTTCCAAAAATAAGCCTGAAACTCTTTCTAAACACTGTTGTCATCTAGTGGAAGCCATAGGAACTGCAATCTGGGAGGATTTCGCCTCATAATAAACATGACAGCCATTGGAAACAGTGGTAGGTAAAAAAAAAAAATTGGGGGGGGGGGGGGGGGGTTGACCACAGGGTTTCGCCTGCCATATCAGTTCTGTTATACTCACATACATGATCCTAACAGTTCTAGAAGCTACAGAGTGTTTTCTATCCAAATGTACCATTTATATGCAGCTTCTGGGCCTGAGCTTCTGGGCCTGAATAACAGACAGTTTACTTTGGGCACGCTTTTCATCCGGACATCAAAAAACTGCCCCCTAGCCCAAAGAGGTTTAAATTGAGGAGATCTTTACATTTTTCAGTTAAGTGCCTGCACCTGCTGTCCTTTAAAATTCAAATCCAAATGTTTCAGTTGGGCAGGTTAGGTTCCTGCAAGAACCCCCCCAACTAAGGAGGTTCCTCGATGAACCCCGCCTCCTATGGGATTCTTGGAAAAACATTTTTGTGGGCCATTTTCATCGTCATGAACCCTACGGTTCTTCAAAGAACTTTGAGGATCTTAGAAGAACCCTTGTTGAACCCCTAATTTTTAGAGTGCCAACCCTTAGTCCTTTTTTTCTAACTGTTTCTCTCTCTCTTCACATCTCCTCTCATCCCTCCCACCCATTCTGACCTTTCATCTCTCCCTCTCTGTCATTCCCTCTCTCTCATGCCCTGCTGCCCACTCCCTTTGACCGTCTCTCCCTCCTTCCTCCCCTCTCCTCCCTGGCAGGTGGGCGTCAGGGAAAGCTTCCTGTCACAGCCTTCGAGGCCTTTGACCTGGAAATGAAGAGTTGGACGCATTACCCCTGTATCCCCAGCCGCCGAGCCTTTGCCTGCTGTGCTGCCACCGAGCGGGGCTTCTTCAGTCTAGGAGGGCTCCAGCAGCCCTGCCCCCATAACTTCTACTCCAGACCTCACTTCGTCAGCACGGTGGAGGAGTATAACCCAGAACAGGGTGAGTCCCTTCAGTGATACAGGTGCTCCACTCACAGAATTAAATAAAACCCTGTATTGTTAACTTCTATTGTATCTCTGTCAATACTCCCATTCAGTCAGTCCCACTATAGCTCCAATACTCTCATTCAGTCAGTCCCACTATAGCTCCAATACTCCCATTCAGTCAGTCCCACCATAGCTCCAATACTCTCATTCAGTCCGTCCCACTGGTGAGCTGAACTCATTTGGCTCAACATAATGTCTCCCCTTATAAAGCCATACATGCAAAATGTCCTCCATACAAGCCAACACCAACCCTATAGACTCAAACACTGCCCTTACACACTGTAAACATTTAACTTAGCTTAGCTTAGCATACATGACCGACCACCTTGATTCTGTCTTATGTAGCAAAATTTGAAATAGTGTATTTTACATTGGATAAAAGCAGAGACACAGAGCTACAAAATGCTATATAACACACTGCATTTGAGGAACAAGCTTTGAAATTTGATAAACTCGTAACCTCGCTTTTGAAGAAAATGGCCTTTGAATGTTTTGGATGGACAAAATGGCGCTGACAGAGATGGTCGCCTTGCTTCAGGTCCTTAGGAATCTATGCAGTTATTAGTTTTTTTAATGTATTATTTTATGTATTATTATTTACATTGTTAGCTTGTTTTTTTAATGTATTATTTTATGTATTATTATTTACATTGTTAGCCCAGGAAATCTCAAGTATTATTACATACAGCCGGGAAGAACTATTGGATATAAAAGCGATGACAACTTACCGTCATTACAACCAGGAATACATCTTTCCCGAAGCGGATCCTTTGCTCGTACCTCCACCCTGGACAATGGATCTTATCCCAGAGGCCGACTCAAAACAACGCGGTCGCTGCAGGAGAGGCAGACGGAGCGACCTACTGGTCATACTCAGAAGGCGAGCACACCATCCACCGCTTCCGAGCATATTGCTCGCCAATGTCCAATCTCTAGATAACAAGGTGGACAAAATTAGGGGACGAGTTGCCTTTCAGAGATTGTAACATTCTCTGTTTCAACGAAACATGGCTCACTCGGGATATGTTGTCAGAGTCGGTACAGCCACCCGGTTTCTTCATGCATTGCGCCGACAGAAACAAACATCTCTCTGGTAAGAAGAAGTGCGGGGGTGTATGCCTTATGATTAACGACTCATGGTGTAATCACAACAGCATACAGGAACATAGGTCATTTTGTTCACCTGACCTAGAATTCCTTACAATCAAATGCCGACCGCATTATCTTCCAAGAGAATTCTCTCCGATTATAGTCACAGCCGTGTATATCCCCCCCTCCAAGCAGATACCTCGTCGGCCCTGAAAGAACTTCACTGGACTATGTAAACTGGAAACCATACATGCTATGGCTCCATTTATTGTAGACGGGGATTTTAACAAAGATAACCTGAGAACGAGACTTCCTAAATTCTGTCGGCATATCGAATGCACGACACAGACTAATAGCATTCTGGATCATTGCTACTCTTAACTTCCGCGATGCATACAAGGCCCTCCCCCGCCCTGCCTTTGGGAAATCTGAACATGACTCCATTTCGTTGCTCCCAGCCTATAGACAGAAACTAAAACAGGAAATGCCCATGCTCAGGTCTGTCCAATGCTGGTCTGCCCAATCGGATTCCACGCTTCAGGATTGCTTCGATCACGTGGACTGGGATATGTTCCGACAACGATAGCCTCAGACAACAACATTGATGTATACGTTGACTCGGTGAGCGAGTTTATTAGCAAGTGCATTGGAGATGTCGTACCCACTGTGACAATTAAAACATTTCCTAACCAGAAGCCTTGAATTGATGTCAGCATTCGTGCAAAACTGAAAGCGTGAACCACCTCTTTTAACTTCTTTGGGATAGGGGGCGGTATTTTGACGTCCAGATGAAAAGTGTGCCCAAAGTAAACTGCCTGCTACTGTGGCCCAGAAGCTAGTATAGGCATATAATTGGTAGATTTGGATACAAAACACTCTAAAGTTTCTAAAACTGTTAAAATAATGTCTGTGAGTATAACAACTGAATTGACAGGTGAAACCCCGAGGACAAACCACCCCCCCAAAAAATGTTTTCATCCTACCACTGATTTCAATGGCTGGCACTTTTATAATAGGGCGAAATCGTGCCCGTTTGCAGTTCCTAGGGCTTCCAATAGATGTCAAGTCTTTAGAAAGAGTTTCAGGCTGGTTTTTGGAAAAATTAGGGAGGTCGTTTTCCTAAGGGCTCCCATTTTGGCTGTAGTGTTTCCATGCGCATGGCCGAGAGAGCGCGTTCTTTTTGTTTATCTCCGGTAAAGACAATAACGATTCTTCGTCTTAAATTTGATTGTTTATTTGCGTATTAGGGTACCTAAGGATTGATTATAAACGTTGACTGACTTGTTTGGATAAGTTTATTAGTAACGTTTGGGATTCATTTTGTATGCATTTTGACCGATGGAAACCGAGTGGATTATTGACTGAAGTGCGCCAGCAAAACTGAGTTTTTATGGATATAAAGAAGACATTTATCGAACAAAAGGACCATTTGTAATGTAACTGAGACCTTTTGGAGTGCCAACAGAAGAAGATCTTCAAAGGTAAGGCATATATATTATATCGCTATTTCTGACTTTCTTGTCGCAACTCCCTGGTTGAAAATGATTTGTTATGCATTTGTGTGCTGGACGCTGTACTCAGATAATCGTATGGTTTGCTTTCGCCGTAAAGCCTTTTGGAAATCTGACACCTTGGCTGTATTAACAACAAGTTAAGCTTAATTTTGATGTATTGCACTTGTGATTTCATGAAAGTTTAATATTTATAGTAATTTAATTTGAATTTGGCGCTCTGCCATTTCACCGGATGTTGGCCAGGTGGGACGCTACCGTCCCACCTATCCCAAAGAAGGTAATTATGGCAATGTGACTGGAAACATGACCAAATACAAACAGTGCAGCTATTACCTGACCGCAAAGCGTCAGTATAGAGACAAAGTAGAGTCGCAATTCAAAGGCTCAAACACGAGACATATGTGGCAGGGTCTACAGTCAATCACTGATTACAAAAAGAAAACCAGCCCCGTTGCGGACATCGACGTCTTGCTCCCAGACCAGTTAAACAACTTCTTTGCTCGCTTGAGGACAATATAGTGCCACTGACACGGCCCACTACCAAAGACTGTGGGCTCTCCTTCTCCGTGGCTGACGTGAGTAAAACATTTAAACATGTTAACCCTCGCAAGGCTGCCGGCCCAGACGGCATCCCTAGCCGTGTCCTCAGAGCATGTGCAGACCAGCTGGCTGGTGTGTTTACGGACATATTCAATCAATCCCTATCCCAGTCTGTTGTCCCCACATGCTTCAAGATGTCCACCATTGTTCCTGTTTCCAAGAAAGCTAAGGTAACTAAACTAAATGCATATCGCCCCGTTGCACTCACTTCTGTCATCATGAAGTGCTTTGAGAGACTAGTCAAGGATCATATCACCGCCACCCTACCTGACACTCTAGACCCACTACAATTTGCTTACCGCCCCAATGGGTCCACAGACGATGCGATCGCCACCACACTGCATACTGCCCTATCCCATCTGGACAAGAGGAATACCTATGTAAGAATGCTGTTCATTGACTACAGCTCAGCATTCAACACCATAGTACCCTCCAAACTCATCATTAAGCTCGAGACCCTGGGCCTCGACCCCTCCCTGTGCAACTGGGTCCTGGACTTTCTGACGGGCCGCCCCAGGTGGTGAAAGTAGGAAACAACATCTCCACCCCGCTGATCCTGAACACTGGGGCCCCACAAGAGTGCGTTCTCAGCCCTCTCCTGTGCTCCCTGTTCACCCATGACTGCGTGGCCATGCACGATTCCAACTCAATCATCAATTTTGCAGACAACACTACTGTGGTAGGCTTGATTACCAACAACGATGAGACGGCCTCCAGGGAGGAGGTGAGGGCCCTCGGAGTGTGGTGTCAGGAAAATAACCTCTCACTCAACATCAGCAGAACAAAGGAGATAATCGTGGACTTCAGGAAACAGCAGAAAGTCCATCCACATCGACGGGACAGTAGTGGAGAAGGTGGAAAGTTCCTCGACGTACACATCATGGACAAACTGAAATGGTCCACCCACACAGACAGCGTGGTGAAGAAGACGCAGCAGCGCCTCTTCATCCTCAGGAGAAAACCCTGACAAGCTTTTACAGATGCACAATCGAGAGCATCCTTTCGGGCTGTATCACCGCCTGGTACGGCAACTGCACCGCCCTCAACCGCAAGGCTCTCCATAGGGTCGTGTGGTCTGCACAACGCATCACCGGGGGCAAACTACCTGCCCTCCAGTACACCTACAGTACCCAATGTCACAGGAAGGCCAAAAAGATCATCAAGGACAACAACCACCCGAGCCACTGCCTGTTGACCCCACTATTATCCAGAAGGCGAGGTCAGTACAGGTGCATCAAAGCTGGGACCGAGAGACTGAATAGCAGATTCTATCTCAAGGCGATCAGACTGTTAAACAGTCATCACTAACATAGAGAGGCTGCTGTCAACATACAGACTCAAATCTCTGGCCACTTTAACAAATGGACTTAATAAAGGTATCGCTAGTCACCTTAAATAACGACACTTTAATAATGTTTACATATCCTACATTACTCATCTCATATGTATATACTGCTCTATACCGTCTTCTGCATCTTAACTATGCCACACGGCCATTGCTCATCCATATATATATATATATTTATCCCTTACATTTGTGTGTATAAGGTAGTTGTGAATTTTTTTGATTACTTGTTAGATATTACTGCATTGTCGGAACAAGAAGCACAAGCATTTCGCTACACTCGCATTAACATCTGCTAACCATGTGTATGTGACAAATGCAATTTGATTTGATACCTACTGGAGAGCTTTTCTTTTTCTACACCCATTCAGCATCGTTCACACACTCTTAAACTTTAGCCCCACCCATCTCTTTAAGGGTTGATCCGAGCGTTCTGTCCTAACAACAGCAATCAAGCACCCAAGCTAACTGGTTAACATTGGCTAGCTACTTCCAGACTCACCACCCATTTTACTCGCCCTAGCAGAGCTGGTTAGGCTGTTTTTATGTTATCCAGAACGTGCTGCTTTTTTGCCAACGTTTACTGACACCGGCCGTATTCAACCGGTGTTGAGCGTTCGTAAATGTGTCTGTTATTCTGTGCTCTGGCACACTCAGATGAGAGTGCTCTGAAATCGGAGTAGATAGCCAGAGCGAATTTACCAGCTACGTCTATCAACAGTTGTTGCAGTGACGTTATATTGAAATGGTTAGTTTGATAGTGGAGTCTTTTGTTAAGACATGTAGCTAGCTAGCTAAACAATGAATAATAATCCCAACTCATGACGTTACTACCCTGCATGAGCTAACATTAGGCTATAACTAGCTAGCATCATGGATGGACGATTCTCTCTGTCACGGATGCCATGGTTGCCCTTAGTTTGAAGATGTAATCCAGAGACAGGTGTTTTCTCCATCTCTTTAGCTATCATACTCTAATTCCACTGATTTCAAAACTCGGTCCTCCAGAAAGTGGAGAGCAACACTTATTCTATTCTACTAAGCAAAATATATTTTTTTAAAGCTTTTGTTTAGATAGGATTACCTACACATACTGACCAGCTCATGTTATATATAGAAGCGTGTTATATGGCAGACCAATCCGAACTCATCTCTCGGCATGTCCAGCCCACTCATTATCTCAGCCAATCATTATCTCAGCCAATCATTATCATCAGCTAGCGGGAAGGTTGCTGACTTTTTCTATGGCTAAACCAACTAGGCTCGTAATTTAACAATTATATTTTGTATTTACAGATGGCATAAAAGTTTGTTATTAATTAAGGCACATGAAAGTTCACATGTTCCAGAAGGCATTTCTGACAAAAAAAACCATTTTGATAACAAATTTCAAAAAAGTTTATGTTCAAATGGCTCTCCTGTGAAGTAGTGACCCGTGACATACGCCTGGCTTCCTGAAACGAGTCACATACGATCTCCTAACACATTCATCCTCTCAGAAAAAACTTTGTATCTTCCCCATTCTTTTTGAAACCACATCGTTGTTTCAGGCCGGGGTTTGGTTGGGTTGGGGGTTGTTACTGATTCACAGAGCCATGGAATAGGGTCCTAATCACATGTTTTCCTACTGCAGCTTACTGGCAGACTCATACAGATGAGGCATGGTTGCATTTAGTATTCCAGAGCTGTGTTGTGTATGATTCACCATCCATTTCTGGATTAAGCCCAGTGAGCATGAGCTACCTTTCACCTCGGGGGTGTGTGTGTGTGTGTGTGTGTGTGTGTGTGTGTGTGTGTGTGTGTGTGTGTGTGTGTGTGTGTGTGTGTGTGTGCGTGTGCGTGCGCGTGTGTAATCTTGTGTGCGTGGGTATGTGTGGTCAGGGGAATCTTTTCCTCCATCCATATTAACAATAAATTCTATAACTCCCCGCTGTGCCTGTCAGGTCTTGATAAAAGGCATTTTATATATAGTCTTTTCAGTTGCTGAAATCAAAAGCCAGATGAGTTTAGTGTAACCCCTACATTTAATTTGGTTGGCTTTTGAAGATAAAGATTTTTTTTCCCTGAAGAACAAAGCATCCCAAGCTGTTCACGGTTAAGGAACCTGCTGTGTGTACTTTATGGGTGAGGGACTTTGTGGTTAGCACGTTATCTCTCTCCCACTCATTTCCTTTCCATTCATTGCGTTCCTGGACCTGGGGGTAAACTCAAGACGCGGTGGCGAGGAGATAGCAAATGACCGGTAATAGAATAGCAGCACAAAAGCCCAGTTAAAGAACTGCATTTATATTCAATCTCCCTTAGACAGAGCCTTGTCGGATAGCCATGAACGTGTCAATTCCGATGCGGTATTTGCTTCCTACAGGTGTCATAATGTGCAGTATTCTGTTGGTTGTACACATTTCATGAAGTTTCATATTTGAGTCCAATACATTAGGGCTGGGTTATAGTCTAATTTATATTAAGCAAAAGCGGTAAGCAGCTTCTTTTTTTTTTTTTTTTTTTTTTTTTACATCCTCAAATGTTTTAAGACAATTTGCATGTTAATGTTCCATCATAAAGATTCATGGCTGCACAAGGCAGAACAGCGGGCCTAGTTAATGGAAACTATTGTGCCCCCCTCTGTGTGTGTGTGTGTGTGTGTGTGTGTGTGTGTGTGTGTGTGTGTGTGTGTGTGTGTGTGTGTGTGTGTGTGTGTGTGTGTGTGATACGCAGGCAGGTAACATCTTACGAGTTCCAACCCAACTTTGCTATTTAGTTTATCTTTACTATTGTCACATTTGACCGCCAAGCACTTCCAGACATCAGATCGACAGTTACTGACCTCCATTTTGATTTCAAATCCGAATTCAACTCCGACTCAGCTGTTCCCTTGTTCATACCGCACCCCAGTCCTTTGTTTCATGGGCTACTAAAAATATTCAGGCGTCGACGCGATAGATGTGTCGGCATCTTGGTGAGATTGAGACGAAGAGAAAACCCGACCGGCACTCCTCTCCATTCTACAGGAAAATATCCAGTCACTGGAGAATAAGATGGATGAGCTTTGTTCAAGAGTCTCCTATCAGACAGACTTGAAAAGTTGCAATATTATCTGCCTTGCAGAGAGGTGGCATGGAGGACTTTATGTACACAGAACTCAGTGGTTTCTCCATGCAGCGGCTCGATCAGGCAAGTCCAAAGGGGGAGTGTGCCTCTTCAGAAACAACAACTGGCAGACCCTTTTATCTACCAAGAGAGTTCTCTTCTGTAGTTATCACGGTTGTCTACATCCCTCCACAAGCCAAGACCACTTTGGCACTCAATGAACTGTACGGGGTCATAAACAAACAAGAAACCACTCACCCAGAGGCAGCGTTTCTGTTGGTTGGATACTTTAATGCGGGGAGACTTAACACCGTTCTACCTCACTTTTACCAACACGTCTCCTGCGCCACTAGTGGTGTTAATAACTCTAGACCACTTTTATTCTACCCACAGAAACACATACAAGGTCCTCCCTTTGGAAAATCTTACCAAGACACTATTCTCCTGCTTCCTGTTTACAAACAAAAGCTCAAACAGGAAGTACTAATGACACGCTCAATACGGAAGTGGTCCGATGAAACAAGACTGTTTTACTAGTACAGACTAGGATATGTTCTGGGATTCATCCGATAGCATTGAGGAGTTTACCACATCAGTCACGGGCCTCATCAATAAGTGCATAGACAAAGTCATCCCCACAGTGACTATAAGAACGTATCCAAACCAAAAACCATGGATTACAGGATTCTATATTACAGATTGTATCCCCACTAGGCGAAGGCTAGAGTAGGCCTGGGCAATTATTTTCCATGGAGGGCCACATTAAAATATATTTTGCCGTCGCGGGCCAGAATAGTTTTACAGGATTATACATCATGTGTATGACTGTGTTGACAGATATATCTTCTGTAAATCACGTCCAGATATGCTACTTATTTTACTTGTTTAACATGCACAGAAATAAACCACGTCCATGTTCTCCTTTTGGTAGGTATTTTCATTATTAAACATGCAGTGAACTACACGGAGGGAAAAGTACACTGTGCATTCAGCACCACGGACAGCACTCTTGTTAACGGGTATGGACAAAAAACACAAGAAAGAGAGAGAGCTCAACATTACATTTAAACGACTCAATCAGTGAAGTTTCTGATGGGAATTGACTAGAGCAGTGAAGTCAGGTATAGTTTCTGACGTCGCTATGAGCAGGACGGCTGAGAGGTGAGAGTCAGTAAGAGATGATCTGTGCCTTGACTTGTTATATTTCATCACTGAAAATATCTGTTCACATACATAGGTTGACCCAAACAGTACAAACATCTTCTGAGCATGACCCCTAGTCTTTGAAAAGTTTTGTTCATCGAGAGATGCATAGAACCTCATTAGGGACATTGTTTTGAATAGTTCTCCAATCACTGCATCAGACTGAAGATCGATAAACTCAAGTTGCAGGTCAGTGGGAGCGTTATCCACATTGAAAGTGAAAGGAGAGGAAACCAACAGCAGGTCAGTGGGAGCGTTATCCACATTGAAGGAGAAAGGAGAGGAAACCAACAGCAGATCAGTGGGAGCGTTATCCACATTGAAGGTGAAAGGAGAGGAAACCAACAGCAGGTCAGTGGGAGTGTTATCCACATTGAAGGAGAGGAAACCAACAGCAGGTCAGTGGGAGTGTTATCCACATTGAAGGAGAAAGGAGAGGAAACCAACAGCAGGTCAGTGGGAGTGTTATCCACATTGAAGGAGAAAGGAGAGGAAACCAACAGCAGGTCAGTGGGAGTGTTATCCACATTGAAGGTGAAAGGAGAGGAAACCAACAGCAGGTCAGTGGGAGCGTTATCCACATTGAAGGAGAAAGGAGAGGAAACCAACAGCAGGTCAGTGGGAGCGTTATCCACATTGAAGGTGAAAGGAGAGGAAACCAACAGCAGGTCAGTGGGAGCGTTATCCACATTGAAGGTGAAAGGAGAGGAAACAGCATGTAATTTTCCAACACTTTGAAATCCTTAAAACGACGAGAAAACTCAGCGTTCAAAGCACACAGTAGCGATGGATAATACTCCCGCTGGTCATCTGATAGGGAACAGACTAGTAATGTCGGAAGGTGGGTGAGATTGTTGGCTTTTACTTGGCGGGTCAGGAGGAGTCATTTTCCCTTGAAGGCTTTGACAACCCTGTACATCTGATGTGCAAAAAGGCCCTTCCCTTGTAGTTTGGAATTCAGTTAATTCATGAGGGCCATAATGTCCACGGTGAAAGCAAAATCAGCCAACCGTTCTTTATCTTGCAGTTGAGGGAAATCCAGTATTTTCCTTTCATTTGCAAAAACTCAGCAATCTCCGACTTCAGGTCCCACACCCTTTTAAGCACCTTCCCCAAACTCATCCATCTCACGTTTGTGTGGTAGGAGAGATCTGCACCTTCCCCAAACTCATCCATCTCACGTTTGTGTGGTAGGGGAGATCTGCACCTTCCCCAAACTCATCCATCTCACGTTTGTGTGGTAGGGGAGATCTGCCCAAACTCATCCATCTCACGTTTGTGTGGTAGGGGAGATCTGCACCTTCCCCAAACTCATCCATCTCACGTTTGTGTGGTAGGAGGGATCTGCACCTTCCCCAAACTCATCCATCTCACGTTTGTGTGGTAGGAGAGATCAGCACCTTCCCCAAACTCATCCATCTCACGTTTGTGTAGTAGGGGGAGATCTGCACCTTCCCCAAGCTCATCCATCTCACGTTTGTGTAGTAGGGGAGATCAGCACCTTCCCCAAACTCATCCATCTCACGTTTGTGTGGTAGGGGAGATCTGCACCTTCCCCAAACTCATCCATCTCACGTTTGTGTGGTAGGGGAGATCTGCCCAAACTCATCCATCTCACGTTTGTGTGGTAGGGGAGATCAGCACCTTCCCCAAACTCATCCATCTCACGTTTGTGTGGTAGGGAATATCTGCTCCTTCCCCAAACTCATCCATCTCACGTTTGTGTAGTAGGAAATATCTGCTCCTTCCCCAAACTCATCCATCTCACGTTTGTGTGGTAGGGGAGATCTGCTCCTTCCCCAAACTCTTCCATCTCACGTTTGTGTAGTAGGGGAGATCTGCACCTTCCCCAAACTCATCCATCTCACGTTTGTGTGGTAGGGGAGATCTGCATGACCCGACTCTGTCTCTTCCAACAGTGAGACAAACTGCCTGTGGTTTAAAGATTTTGCTCTTATGAAGTTTACCACTTTAGTGACTGTATCCACAATGTGGCTCATTTCCAGAACACATTTCCAGAGCACCTCCTGATGAATAATGCAGCGCAGGAAAATAATTTTCTGATCTGGGTTCAGCTCAGCTACTTGATCTTGTATCCTTTTCAAAAGGCCAACATTTTTTCCTGTCAAGTTTGGGTACCCATCAGTGGTCATACTGGATAACTTTTCAAAACTCAGTCCCAGCTTTGCCACACACTTATTAACCTCCTCCAATAAATATTTCCCTGTGGTTGTGCTCTTCATTGACTGCACTGAAGCAAGCTCCTATGTAATTTCAAAGTCTGGGGTTAAGCCTTGTAGAAATATCACCAACTGCGCTGTGTAACGTGTCTCACTGCTCTCATCCAGGGCCAAGGAGAAATAGGGGAAATCCTTTACCTTGTCTTTCAGCTGTTGTTCCATGCGATGTCCTCAACACGCCTTCTCACTGTTCGTCTTGACAGGGAAACATTTTCAAACAACATTTTGTCAGCGCAAAGTATTGCTGCAGAGTCAACTAAACATTGTTTAACTTCTTATGGCTGCAAGCCCGACGTCGGTACACTTATGACAACAGCCAGCTCAAGTGCAGGGCGTGAAATTCCCCCCAATTTTTTTCTAATATTTAACTTTCACACATTAACAAGTCCAATACAGCAAATGAAAGGTACACATCTTGTGAATCCAGCCAACATGTCCGATTTTTAAAATGTTTTACAGCGAAAACAGCACGTATATTTATGTTAGCTCACCACCAAATACAAAAAAAGGACAGACAAACAACTTCATCAGATGACAGTCTTATAACATGTTATACAATAAATCTGTTTTGTTCGAAAAATGTGCATATTTCAGGTATAAATCATAGTTTACATTGCAGCTACAATCAGAAATTGCACCGAAAGCAGACAGAATAATTACAGACACCAACGTCAAATACCTAATTACTCATCATAAAACATTTCTGAAAAATACATAGTGTACAGCAAATGAAAGACAGGCATCTTGTGATTCCAGCCAATATTTACGATTTATTAAGTGTTTTACAGCGAGAACACAATATAGCGTTATATTAGCTTACCACAATAGCCAGAAAGACAAGCCATTTCCCAGCAGTAAAAGTTAGCGATCGTAACAAACCAGTAAAAGATATATAATTTTTGACTAACCTTGATATTCTTTATCAGATGACAGTCCTATAACATCAGGTTATACATACACTTATGTTTTGTTAGAAAATGTGCATATTTAGAGCTGAAATCAGTGGTTATACATGTTGCTATCTTAGCTACTTTTTCCACAACGTCTAAACAGCAACGATATTTTTCTGACACTTTTTCTGACACACATATTCTGACCAAATAGCTATTCATAAACATAACTAAAAAATACATGTTGTATAGGAAATGATAGATCCATTAGTTCTTAATGAAATCGCAGTGTTAGAATTCTAAAAAATCACTTCATTACGACATCCAGCTTCGGTATATCTAGAGTACCCCAAAGTTGGCCGCCGGCGACTAGTTCACATGCACGACAGATATATGAAATAGCATCATAAAATGTTTCTTACTTTTGGTGATCTTCCATCAGAATGTTGGACAAGGTGTCCTTTGTCAAGAACAATCATTGTTTGGATTTAGAACGTTCATTTTCCCTCTTGAATTAGCAAGCACACTTGCCAAGTGGCTCGAAGCTCTCCATGTCAACAAACGGAAGAGAACGCAACACGGCAAAACTCCCAAAAAATTTCAATCATCTGATTAAACTACACTGCTCAAAAAAATAAAGGGAACACTTAAACAACACAATGTAACTCCAAGTCAATCACACTTCTGTGAAATCAAACTGTCCACTTAGGAAGCAACACTGATTGACAATAAATTTCACATGCTGTTGTGCAAATGGAATAGACAAAAGGTGGAAATTATAGGCAATTAGTAAGACACCCCCAAAAAAGGAATGGTTCTGCAGGTGGTGACCACAGACCACTTCTCAGTTCCTATGCTTCCTGGCTGATGTTTTGGTCACTTTTGAATGCTGGCGGTGCTTTCACTCTAGTGGTAGCATGAGACAGAGTCTACAACCCACACAAGTGGCTCAGGTAGTGCAGTTCATCCAGGATGGCACATCAATGCGAGCTGGGGCAAAAAGGTTTGCTGTGTCTGTCAGCGTAGTGTCCAGAGCATGGAGGCGCTACCAGGAGACAGGCCAGTACATCAGGAGACGTGGAGGAGGCCGTAGGAGGGCAACAACCCAGCAGCAGGACCGCTACCTCCGCCTTTGTGCAAGGAGGTGCACTGCCAGCGCCCTGCAAAATGACCTGCAGCAGGCCACAAATGTGCATAATAATATGCATATTGTACGAGCAAGAATTGAGTACGAGGCCGTTTGAAATGGGCACCTTTTATCAGAGCTACTCAATACTGCCCCTGCAGCCATAAAAAGTTAATGAATTCACCCTCAGCGAATGGCTTGCTATGTTTAGCAAATTTGTGGGACAGTACACAGCTAGCTCTCACAATACCGTCGTTTGCTGAACGCATTTCTGTGAAAAGTCCTTGCTGCTTTTGCAACTGTGAAAGCAACTCTTTCGATGCACTTTTTCCTCTGCTCAGAAGACATTCCTATATTTCTCTGCATGTTTCATCTGGAAGTGTCGGTACAAGTTGTAGTCTTTCAAGACAGCGATGCTCTCTTTGCACACTAAGCACATAGCTTTCCCTGATTCCTCAATAAATTAACATTTCAATGTCCACTCTTGCTAGAACACCCTACATTCATTGTCTGCTTTCCTTTTCTTTTAAATCTTCGAAAAAAACATTTTTGTGCAATTTCTAGGTAGCTACTATTTGTAACTGTGACGTGTGTGTCAGCCTATCACTCACTCTGTCCTCTGCAGTTGTTATTTACACGTGCCTTCAAAATAAATGTCCCACAAGTGGTGGGAGTTAAATCATTACACAAAGGCAAGTATTCATTGGGCTTTTAATTTGAATAACAAATACGTTTTTCAAAACTTTACTATCGCAAATTCTTTATGTGATCTGAGCATGATTCCACGGGCTGTATTGAATCAGGTCGCGGGCCTGGGTTAGAGGTACCGCTTGCAAGAAACGGGACACGAATATGGACGCATACAAGAAAGGCCGCTATGACCTCCAACGAGACATACAGGAGGAAAGTGGAATCCAATTACACCGGCTCCAACGCTCGGCGGATGTGGCAGGGTTTGCAGACGATAACAGATTACAAAGTGAAACCCAGCCGTGACATGCCCAGTGATGCAGAACTCCCAAACTTTTACGCTCGCTTCAGGAATACAACACTGAGTCTTGCTTGAAAGTCCCTGTTGTTCCAGATGACTGTGTGATCTCGCTGTCCATGGCCGATATGAGTAAAACTTTTAAACAGTTTAACACTCGCAAGGCCGACAGATTGAATACCAGGGCACATTCTCAAAGCATGCGCAAACCAACTGGCAAGTGTCTTCACACTGGTCTCTCCCACCTGCACAAGAAGGGAAATAACTATGTGAAAAGGTTGTTCATAGGATACACCATAGTCCACTCCCCTCCAAGCTCATCGCTAAGTTGGGGACCCTGGGACTGAACACCTCCCTTCGCAACTGGATCCTGGACATCCTGACTGTCACGATCGTCGTCAGGGTGGAAATGACCGGACCAAGGTGCAGCATGGTGAGCGTACATTTCTTTTTATTTATAAATGTCGCCAACAAAACAAAGAATAAGGAAACGACCGTGAAGCTTACTTCGGCTATACAGGCCACTAACAAAGACAACTACCTACAACTAAGGTGGCAAAACAGGCTGCCTAAGTATGATTCCCAATCAGAGACAACGATAGACAGCTGCCTCTGATTGGGAACCACACTCGGACAAACACACAGAAATACAAAACACAGAATGCCCACCCCACATCACACCCTGACCTCACCAAATAGAGAAATAAAACGGCTCTCTAAGGTCAGGGTGTGACACTGACAGGCCGGCCCCAGGTGGTGAGGGTACAGTAGGTAACAACCCCTTCGCCATGCTGGCCCTCAACACGCGGGGGCCCTCAGGGGTGTGTGCTTAGTCCCCTTCTGTACTCCCTGTTCACCCACGACTGTGTGGCCACGCACGACTCCAACACCATTATCAAGTTTGCTAACGACACGACGATGTTAGGCCTGATCTCCGACAGCGATGAGACAGCCTACAGGGAGGTCAGAGACTTAGCAGTGTGGCGCCAGGACAACACCCTCTCCCTCAACATCAGTAAGACCAAGGAGCTGATCGTGGATTACAGGAAAAAGAGGGGAGAGCACACTCTCATCCCTATCAACATCCTAATAAATAAAAAAAAATCCTTGGATCCTCAAAAAGTTTTACAGCTGCACCATTGAGAGCATCTTGACTGGCTGCATCACCGCTTGGTATGAGAGAGAGAGAGAGAGAGAAGCCTGGAGATAATACTGTATTATGGACAATAATTACCAGCACAGAGTTTACAGGCCATGTCCTCAATTACACATCTCTATGCTCTTATCTGCCCATTTACTAGTGTGTAGCACTGGCTTGTAAATGCACTGAGCTGAGGAAACCTGTGTGGGTTTGTTGGTGGGCGAGAGCATGTGAGTATGAATTTAAAAGGGTGTGTGTGTGCTGTGGAGACTTATCCCACTACTCTGGCTCTTACCATAAGTCCCCTGACCTACACACGGTTTACCTCAAGCAATACTGACTATCGACCATGTGCTTAAACTGAGTATTTCATGTCTTTATGGATATCATAAAGTACTGTTGAACGGAAAGGTTTGACAAAGCTGAAATGAAAAAGGGAGAAGATTTTCTTTCTTGTCTTCTAGTGTTCATGTCTTTTTAAATGTTCTTTGAGTTGAAATGACATTTGGGGTAGTACGGCATCTAGTTTCTATGGAATGAGTTGAAATTAATTCTGGAGTAGTAAGCCATCTAGTTGCCATGGAATGAGGCAGAGTGGTTTGAGGTAACATGCCTCTCAGCAATATGCCTGGGAACAGGAAGCCAATTTGACCCAGTGCCTGGGAACAGGAAGCCAATTTGACCCAGTGCTCTATAGCTATTATGCATTTGATTTCCCATGTGCTGTACTGCTTAATGGTATTAGCTAAATTATCATCTCAAAAGTTCCCATGGAGGGGTTTATATTCAAGACTCAATATTAAGATCCTTGTATTCTCCTTTAAGCAATCCCCATGCGCTATTTAGAGAGCCATAATGGTGGTTGGTTTGTGGAAGACCGAAGATGGAGGATGAGTTCTTGTTCTCTGGCTGCCTCTCACAGTGGTTGACTTCCCTTTCCTCCACTGTTGTTAGGGAGAGGTACTGCCAAACTAATGGCTGTTGTTAGGGAGAGGTACTGCCAAACTAATGGCTGTTGTTAGGGAGAGGTACTGCCAAACTAATGGCTGTTGTTAGGGACAGGTACTGCCAAACTAATGGCTGTTGTTAGGGAGAGGTACTGCCAAACTAATGGCTGTTGTTAGGGAGAGGTACTGCCAAACTAATGGCTGTTGTTAGGGAGAGGTACTGCCAAACTAATGGCTGTTGTTAGGGAGAGGTATTGCCAAACTAATGGCTGTTGTTAGGGAGAGGTACTGCCAAACTAATGGCTGTTAGGGAGAGGTACTGCCAAACTAATGGCTGTTGTTAGGGAGAGGTACTGCCAAACTAATGGCTGTTGTTAGGGAGAGGTACTGCCAAACTAATGGCTGTTGTTAGGGAGAGGTACTGCCAAACTAATGGCTGTTGTTAGGGAGAGGTACTGCCAAACTAATGACTGTTGTTAGGGAGAGGTACTGCCAAACTAATGGCTGTTGTTAGGGAGAGGTACTGCCAAACTAATGGCTGTTGTTAGGAAGAGGTACTGCCAAACTAATGGCTGTTGTTAGGGAGAGGTACTGCCAAACTAATGGCTGTTGTTAGGGAGAGGTACTGCCAAACTATTGGCTGTTGTTAGGGAGAGGTACTGCCAAACTAATGGCTGTTGTTAGGGAGAGGTACTGCCAAACTAATGGCTGTTGTTAGGGAGAGGTACTGCCAAACTAATGGCTGTTGTTAGGGAGAGGTACTGCCAAACTAATGGCTGTTGTTAGGGAGAGATACTGCCAAACTAATGGCTGTTGTTAGGGGAGGTACTGCCAAACTAATGGCTGTTGGCTAATTGATGTATCAATCATTTTTACCAGAGTAGCTGAATACGCTGTACATCCTCTTTCTCCCACTCAATATCATGACCTCTCGGTATCTGTTACTTTCCCATTCTGTTTGTATTTGCCTCCCTCACTCCATACATTGATTCCTTTGTTGTTTCTCCCTTTGTTTATCTCTTTGTTTCTCTCTCTCTCTCAATTTAAGGGGCTTTATTCACATGGTAACATGTTTACATCGCCAAAGCAAGTGAAATACATAATAAACAAAAGTGAAAAAAAAATGTACAGTAAACATTACACTCACAAAAGTTCCAATGTCATTTTTTTGTCTAGATACAATGGTGTAACGATGTGCAAATAGTTAAAGTACAAAAGGGAAAATTAATAAACATAAATATGGGTTGTATTTACAATGGTGTTCTTCACTGGTTTACCTTTTCTTGTGGTAACAGGTCACACATCTTGCTGCTGTGATGGTACACTGTGATGTTTCACCCAGTTGATATGGGAGTTTATCAAAATTGGGTTTGTTTTGGAATTCTTTGTGGGTCTGTGTAATCTGAGGGAAATATGTGCCTCTAATATGGTCATACATTTGGCAGGAGGGTAGGAAGTGCAGCTCAGTTTCCACATAATTTTGTGGGCAGTGTGCACATAGCCTGTCTTCTCTTGAGAGTCAGGTCTGCCTATGATGGCCTCTCTCAATAGCAAGACTATGCTCACTGAGTCTGTACATATTTAAAGCTTTCCTTAAGTTTGGGTCAGTCACAGTGGTCAGGAATTCTGCCACTGTGTACTCTCTGTTTAGTGCCAAATAGCATTCTAGCTTGCTCTATTTTTTTTGTTGATTCTCTGTTGACCCCCCCCCCCCCCCCTCTCATTGATTATCAAGCTGTTAATATGATTAGTGTAGGCCATGAGTAGGGGAATGACAGTGGCCCTTTGGTGCCAGCTGAGGGTTTAGAGGCCTGCACAGACCCTAGGGACCAAACCTTACTATGTCCCTAGAGACCAAACCTTACTATGTCCCTAGAGACCAAACCTTACTATGTCCCTAGAGACCAAACCTTACTATGTCCCTAGAGACCAAACCTTACTATGTCCCTAGAGACCAAACCTTACTATGTCCCTAGAGACCAAACCTTACTATGTCCCTAGAGACCAAACCTTACTATGTCCCTAGAGACCAAACCTTACTATGTCCCTAGAGACCAAACCTTACTATGTCCCTAGAGACCAAACCTTACTATGTCCCTAGAGACCAAACCTTACTATGTCCCTAGAGACTAAACCTTACTATGTCCCTAGAGACCAAACCTTACTATGTCCCTAGAGACCAAACCTTACTATGTCCCTAGAGACCAAACCTTACTATGTCCCTAGAGACCAAACCTTACTATGTCCCTAGAGACCAAACCTTACTATGTCCCTAGAGACCAAACCTTACTATGTCCCTAGAGACCAAACCTTACTATGTCCCTAGAGACTAAACTTTACTATGTCCCTAGAGACTAAACCTTCCTATGTCCCTAGAGACCAAACCTTACTATGTTCCTAGAGACCAAACCTTACTATGTCCCTAGAGACCAAACCTTACTATGTCCCTAGAGACCAAACCGTCCTATGTCCCTAGAGACTAAACCTTACTATGTCCCTAGAGACCAAACCTTACTATGTCCCTAGAGACCAAACCTTCCTATGTCCCTAGAGACCAAACCTTACTATGTCCCTAGAGACTAAACCTTACTATGTCCCTAGAGACCAAACCTTACTATGTCCCTAGAGACTAAACCTTACTATGTCCCTAGAGACCAAACCGTACTATGTCCTTAGAGACCAAACCGTACTATGTCCCTAGAGACCAAACCTTCCTATGTCCCTAGAGACCAAACCTTACTATGTCCCTAGAGACCAAACCTTACTATGTCCCTAGAGACCAAACCGTACTATGTCCTTAGAGACCAAACCTTCCTATGTCCCTAGAGACCAAACCTTCCTATGTCCCTAGAGACCAAACCTTACTATGTCCCTAGAGACCAAACCGTACTATGTCCATAGAGACCAAACCTTACTATGTCCCTAGAGACTAAACCTTACTATGTCCCTAGAGACTAAACCTTACTATGTTCCTAGAGACCAAACCTTACTATGTCCCTAGAGACTAAACCTTACTATGTCCCTAGAGACTAAACCTTACTATGTCCCTAGAGACTAAACCTTCCTATGTCCCTAGAGACCAAACCGCACTATGTCCTTAGAGACCAAACCGCACTATGTCCCTAGAGACCAAACCTTCCTATGTCCCTGGGCTTGGAGTGCTTAATGGAAGTGATGGAGGGAGGGGTATGCATTTTTGTCTTATTTACGTATATTATCTAGAATCTACATTATGTTCCAGATTCTAGATCTTAAATAATATTGTGTTCTATTGTATACTGGCCGTGTTTGATGTGGTCGTTCACTCGCTCGTTTCAAATCTCAGAATTCCCCACTAATGTGATTCAGATGAAGCCTCTATTGAAGAAAATGGCTTCTCTGAAATGTAGAGAGATTAGATCTGGGCAGAGGTCATTACTAAATCACAATGGAGCTAGTCTCTGTCAATCAGAGATGAACCACTCAGTACAGACTTACTTAGTGTTCCTTACTGAGCTGCTGGTAACAAAGAGTTGTCTGAAATAGCACCCTATTTCCTACATAGTGCACTAGTTTTGACCAGGGCCTATAGGGGTCTGGTCAAAAGTAGTGCAGAGTATAGGGAATAGGGTGCCATTTGGGAGGCGGACAAGGTATTTCTGTCTAACGAGAGCTAGTCTCCCTCCTATCGATCATAGTCTTCCTCAAAGTTCCCATTTACTCTCAAAGTTCCTTTGGAACAGAATCTCGCCAGAGGAGATGGCTGCCGTTTTACAGTCCGGTACCGTAACCAATTGTGCTGTTGTATGTGTGGTTTCGCGTTATTTGTAACATATTTTGTAAATAATGTTTCTGCCACTGTCACTAATGACCGAAAAGAGCTTCTAGATATCAGGACAGTGATTACTCACCTCGTATTGAAGGAAGATTTTTTTTCTTTAACGACTCGGACGCGAGGGATTTACCCCAGACGCACGACAAGGCCGTCATCCCCGTCATTCGCAGGAGAAAGAGACGGAGATATCAGGGACGAAGGTCGGGGTGCCTCATAAGGATCCGGCGGCGAGTGGGTAATCTGCCTTTGTCATTGGTCTTATTAGCCAAAGTACAATCGTTGGATAATAAAATAGACGAGCTACGAGCATGTATATCCTGAGAACAGGACATTAAAAACTGTATTACGTTTCACCGAGTCGTGGCCGAACGCCGAAATGAAAAAATACAGCTGTCAGGTTTTACACTGCATCGGCAGGATAGAACAGAAGCCTCTGGTAAGACAAGGGGTGGCGGTCTATGTATATTTGTAAACATGAGCTGGTGCACGATATCTAAGGAAGTATCTCATGATAAGCTGTAGACCACACTATTTACAAAGATAGTTTTCATCTATATTCTTTGTGGCTGTCGATTTACCACCACTAACCGATGCTGGCACTAAGACCGCACTCAATGAGCTGTGTACGGCCATACGCAAACAGGAAAACACTCATCCAGAGGCGGCGCTCCTAGTGGCCGAGGACTTTAATGCAGGGCAACTTAAAACCGTTTTACATAATTTCTACCAGCATGTTAAATGTTCAACCAGAGAGAGAAAAGCTCTCCCTACAAAGCTTGTGTTAGAAATACACAAATGACCAAAGCCAAACCCTGTTATATTTTTTTAATATATTTTAGATAGTTTGATGAGCAAGCGTTCTTACATGATCTGTACCATAATATTGACAGAGTAAGTCTGATTCACAATATTTTTAGATTAAATTTGTGTCGATTTGTGATAAGCATGCCCCTGTAAAGAAATTTAGAATCAGTGGAAGGGACAATCCCTGGTTTTCAGATAACTTGGTAGAATTAATTAGAAAGATACATTTCTGTTGGGCTCAAGCGAGACATATAAATGCTCCTGTTGACTGGGCCTCCTTCAGAGCACTAAGAAACAAATGCACAGGATTGATCAGGAAGTCCAAATCAGATTGCTATTTAAATGCAGTCACAGAGAACCTAAACAGTTCTGGAAGCTAATCAAATCAGTGTCAAGTTCTAATGTATCCTCTGACCTTCCTGACCATTTAATGATGGATTCTAATGAAGTGAAGGATACATCTGATATTATAGGGGTTTTTAACAAGCACTTCATATCTGCTGGTTCAGTTTTTATAATGTTGGGTCCCAGGCCTCTAATGTCAGCTCTGTTACAGTCAACTATAATATAGGCCCTCATGTGAACCATTTTAACTTTGAGGCTGTTTCTTATGCTGGACATACCTGTAGCACTGCCCGTGGACTAAGGGCTGAGGTCTATAAAGCACTAAAGGCAATAGACAGTAAAAAGTCTGCAGGTCCAGACAACCTGGATCCCTACCTCTTAAAGATAGCAGCTGGTATTATTACTGAACCTGTGGCTCACATTTTCAACTGAGTCTCTTGACCAATTCCATACCCAGCATTTGGAAATCAGCTTATGTCCTCCCACTGCTAAAGGGTGAAGATCCCTCAGATGCTAATAACTATCCCCCTCTCTCCAAACTCCCTATCCTGGCCAAAGTCTATGAATCTGTAGTGAACTCCCTATCCTGGCCAAAGTCTATGAATCTGTAGTGAACTCCCTATCCTGGCCAAAGTCTGTGAAACCCTAGTGAACTCCCTATCCTGGCCAAAGTCTATGAATCCCTAGTGAACTCACAGTTAAAAAAACGTCTTAATTGAAAATAACATACTGAGCAGGGTTCAGTCTGGCTTTAGATCGGGGCACAGCACCACAACTGCAGCTATGGCAGTGGCAAACGACATCATTAATGCACTTGATTAAAAGCAACATTGTGCTCCTCTGTTTGTGGATTTATCAAAGGCCTTTGATTCAGTTGACCAGGAATTGTTACTAGCCAGACTCAGTATCATTGGTCTCAGTGAAAGGACAGTAAATTGGTTTCGGGACTATCTTTCTGACAAAACACAATATGTTTGCTGCCAATCACAAGTCTAGCTTTCTTGAGATTAATAGAGGTGTGCCTCAGGGTTCCATTTTAGCTCCTGTGTAGTTCTCCATTTTTATTTATGATTTGGGAAATGGGATGCAACCAGCAAAGTTACATCTAAATGCAGATGATACAGTTATATATTCATGTGCTCCTTCTCTGGTTCAGGCTGTTGAAGAGCTCCAGACTGCTTTTCAGTCACTGCAGGCCTCCCTTTATGGTCTCAAACTGGTCTTGAATGTACAAAAAACTAAATTCATGACCTTTACCAGAGCTAGAACTCTGCCAGAGAACGTTAGCATTGTCACATCTGGTGGCTTATCTGTTGAAAAAGTGTCATCCTACAAATACCTAGGAATTTGGTTGGATGACAAGTTGTCCTTTAAAGTTCATGTGGATAATCTTGTGAGGAAGCTTAAATTGAAATTGGGTTTTTATTTCCGTAATAAGGCTTGTTTCCTGCTTATGGCTAGAAAGAAGCTTGTTCAGGCCACTATTCTCTCTGTAATTGATTATGGTGACTTGTTGTATATGCATGCAGCCTCCTCCGTCTTACAGAGACTGGACTCTGTTTATCATGTATCCTCGCGCTTTATTACAAATGCCAAGTCACTCATCCACCATTGCACATTGTACCAAATGGTAGGTTGGACTTGTTTTTCTTAAAACTGCATTGTTGGTTAAGGGCTTGTAAGTAAGCATTTCACTGTAAGGTCTGTAAGGTCTACACACCTGTTGTATTCGGCGAATGTGACAAATTACATTTTATTTTATTTGGTGGTGCATGATGCGCTAACCCCGCCCTCAGAACGAGCCGCTTCCTAGAGACGGCCTGTCAATCAAACACACCCCTCAAAATGTTGAAGAGGAGCTGCTTTGATCTTCCAACAGAATGTAGCATCATGTCACCCGGAACTTTCCAAGTACAAAACGTACACCCTTCATATTTTCTCAACTGCTGTGTTTAAAGGCCTGCAAAGAACATGTAGGCAAAACCTCATTCTCAAATCTTAGCCTCTCCCTTCTCCCTTCCATCTGTTACTACTGATGTGGTTTCACAACTGATGTGGTTTCACAGATAATACTAAAGGACAATTGTGACTCGTTTCAGGAAACTATGAGTATGTCGCACGTCACTACTCTACAGGAGAGACGTTTGAACGTAAACTGTTTCTTTTCTATCAAAATATGTTTTTTGGGGCAGAAATGCCTTCTGGAATATATTAACTTTCATGGGCCTTAATAACACACTTGTATGCCATCTGTAAATATGAATAAAATTGTTAAATTACGAGCCTAGTTTGTTTAGCCACGGAAAATGAAAGGAACCTTCCCACTAGCCATGATTGGCTGAGTTAATGGCTGGGCTGGACATGCCGAGAGATGAGTTCGGATTGGTCTGCCATATAGCACGCTTCTGTCTATAACATGAGCTGCTCAGTATGTGTAGGTAATCCTTTCTAACGCTGCTTTTTTTTTTAAAGATATCACGTAGTAGAAGTGTTGCTCTCCACTTTCTGGAGGACTGAGTTTTGGAGGACTGAATGCGTGGTGGAAGCAGAGTATGATAGTTAAGGAGATTTTGATAAACAAATAAATGTACGTTCAAATGGCTCTCCTGTGAAGTAGTGACAGGCGACATACGCCTAGTTTCCTGAAACAAGTCACATATTATACGTTTCTAATTTGGTCAGAAAGTCATTTTCATTGCAATTTAAAGCATGAAGTTAGCATTCTGGCTTGCTAGCTACGGTAATGTTACGTGTTTGATCTGTGTAGTAGTATTATTTGTATCTCAGAGCTGTTTACATTGCTATTTATAGCCTGATGTTAGCTAGCTAGCTAACATTGAACCTAGCTAGTTCATTAGCTTTAGCTACCAACAGATTCATGCAGGGTAGGAATGTTATGAGTTGGCATTATGCTTAATTGTTTAGCTAGCCAGCTACCTACATGTCTAAAAAAAGGACTCCAACAGGCAAGTAACCATGTCACTGTACAGTTTACACCTTCTGTATCCTGTGCATGTAATAAATAGACTTTGATTTGATTTGATATAGTGTGTGTTTACCAGAGAGGGAAATGTGAAGAACAACATGACCTGCACCAAAGTCAAATTAGAATATAACGTTAGGCCAACGAGACAGTGTCCAAGTTCTAAAATTCTCAGGTAGAATGCCCTGATTTTATTTTGTAAGCTATATTCTGTAAATAGCTCACCATTAACTTAAATAATTAAATTGTAAATAATTATATTGTTGTGAGTTTATATACAGACATGTCCATAGATGTAGTATACACCAGCTTTTAGTCTTGAAATCTTTGGTTGTTTAGTGCACTACCGTACTCACTCTGTTTAGCACGTGGCCTCATGTGAATCCTTAAAGAGATGGCTGGGGCTAAGGCATAAGAGGGTGTGAACTATCCTGAATTGTTGTAGACAAAGAAGAGCTCTCCAATAGGTGTACGACAAAATTCAAGGGTCATTTTTTTCATAAGTGGGTTTACAACTTTCAAAGCAGAATAACTTTCCCATTGTTCCTCAACTGTAGTATATGATATACCATTTTCTAGCCATGAGTCTCTAATTTATTCAATGTAAAAAATAAAAAAACACACAATTTCAAATGTTGCTACATAATACCAAATCGAGCCGGTCTGTCACAATTACACAGTAATGAACTGAAGTGTATGATGACACTTGAAGATTGGACTAAAAACAGAAATCATGTCCAGTACAACTCAACCCAAGGGCCCCCTACAGTGAGGTTGGCAGAATACAGCAGTCTGAATTACTGTTGCCAGATATGCATCCTATTTTCTAGGAGCAGCCCACAGCAGCTGAGAGGAGTCAACAGCAGCTTCTGGCTGGCCCTGTCTCATTTCGTTTTCTCTATGAGTGCTGGCTCAGAGAACAGGTTAGGCTGTACACTCTTAGAAAATAAGGTGCTACCTGGAACCATGAAGGGTTGTTCAATTGTCCCCATAGGAGAACATTCTGGAAATAACCATTTTTGGTTCCAACCAGACCAGACCAGTCACTCCTAGGTGCCTTCAACATCTCCTCTCTTGGTCTGTAGAGACGTGGTGGATCTGACCAAGACAGAGGACTTAGAGGTTGTAGCAGTCTGTGAAAATCCTCCAGCTTACAGCGCTCCACCAATAACACTGTTTATTTAGCACACACATCCTCTTGAAATACAATTCCTACATTCAAATCACCTTATTGGAGTAAAAGCAATTGTCCCAACGACAGGTCACCTCTAGAAGTTTTTCTCTCATATTAAACTGTATATTTGTTTTCGTTTTCTTCTATAGAATCAGTGGATGAGGATTCTCTGGGCCTCTCAGGAAGAGACAGGGTAATGAACGTGCAGTATACTGTAGGCTATGCATCTCCTCTGGGCCTCTCAGGAAGAGACAGGGTAATGAACGTGCAGTATACTGTAGGCTATGCATCTCCTCTGGGCCTCTCAGGGAGAGACAGGGTAATGAACGTGCAGTATACTGTAGGCTATGCATCTCTTCTGGGCCTCTCAGGGAGAGACAGGGTAATGAACGTGCAGTATACTGTAGGCTATGCATCTCCTCTGGGCCTCTCAGGGAGAGACAGGGTAATGAACGTGCAGTATACTGTAGGCTATGCATCTCCTCTGGGCCTCTCAGGGAGAGACAGGGTAATGAACGTGCAGTATACTGTAGGCTATGCATCTCCTCTGGGCCTCTCAGGGAGAGACAGGGTAATGAACGTGCAGTATACTGTAGGCTGAGCATCTCCTCTGGGCCTCTCAGGGAGAGACAGGGTAATGAACGTGCAGTATACTGTAGGCTATGCATCTCCTCTGGGCCTCTCAGGGAGAGACAGGGTAATGAACGTGCAGTATACTGTAGGCTGAGCATCTCCTCTGGGCCTCTCAGGGAGAGACAGGGTAATGAACGTGCAGTATACTGTAGGCTATACATCTCCTCTGGGCCTCTCAGGGAGAGACAGGGTAATGAACGTGCAGTATACTGTAGGCTGAGCATCTCCTCTGGGCCTCTCAGGGAGAGACAGGGTAATGAACGTGCAGTATACTGTAGGCTGAGCATCTCCTCTGGGCCTCTCAGGGAGAGACAGGGTAATGAACGTGCAGTATACTGTAGGCTATGCATCTCCTCTGGGCCTCTCAGGGAGAGACAGGGTAATGAACGTGCAGTATACTGTAGGCTATGCATCTCCTCTGGGCCTCTCAGGGAGAGACAGGGTAATGAACGTGCAGTATACTGTAGGCTATGCATCTCCTCTTATCCTTGGTTTGGCGTTGGCTTGGTCAGTGTATTTTTAGTTAGTTATATATCATGTGTGGTGTTGGGGTCCTGGTACCTCTATCTGCATTAGTTAGTTATATATCATGTGTGGTGTTGGGGGCCTGGTATCTCTATCTGTATTAGTTAGTTATATATCATTGCCTGCATCCGTAATGGGTCAGCGGTCAAACGACCTCCACTCATCACTATCAAACGCTCCCTGAAACACTTCAGCGAGCAGGCCTTCCTAATCGACCTGGCCGGGATATCCTGGAAGGATATTGATCTCATCCCGTCAGTAGAGGATGCCTGGTCATTTTTTAAAAATGCCTTCCTCACCATCTTGAATAAGCATGCCCCATTCAAGAAATTTAGAACCAGGAACAGATATAGCCCTTGGTTCTCTCCTGACCTGACTGCCCTTAACCATCAGAAAAACATCCTATGGCGTTCTGCATTAGCATCGAACAGCCCCCGTGATATGCAACTTTTCAGGGAAGCCAGAAACCAATATACACAGGCAGTTAGAACAGCCAAGGCTAGCTTTTTCAAGCAGAAATTTGCTTCCTGCAACACAAATTCAAAAAAGTTCTGGGACACCGTAAAGTCCATGGAGAATAAGAACACCTCCTCCCAGCTTCCAACCGCTCTGAAGATAGGAAACACTGTCACCACCGACAAATCCACTATAATTGAGATTTTCAATAAGCATTTTTCTACGGCTGGCCATGCTTTCCACCTGGCTACCCCTACCCCGGACAACAGCACTGCCCTCCCCTCTGCTACTCGCCCAAGCCTTCCCCATTTCTCTTTCTCCCAAATACAGTCAGCTGATGTTCTCAATGAGCTGCAAAATCTGGACCCTTACAAATCAGCCGGGCTAGATAATCTGGACCCTTTCTTTCTAAAACTATCTGCTGAAATTGTTGCCACCCCTATTACTAGCCTCTTCAACCTCTCTTTCGTGTCGTCTGAGATCCCCAAAGATTGGAAAGCAGCTGCGGTTATCCCCCTCTTCAAAGGGGGGGACACCCTTGACCCTAACTGCTACAGACCTATATCTATCCTACCCTGCCTTTCTAAGGTCTTCGAAAGCCAAGTCAACAAACAGATTACCGACCATTTCGAATCACACCACACCTTCTCTGCTATGCAATCTGGTTTCAGAGCTGGTCATGGGTGCACCTCAGCCACGCTCAAGGTCATAAACGATATCGTAACCGCCATCGATAGGAAACAATACTGTGCAGCCGTATTCATTGACCTGGCCAAGGCTTTTGACTCTGTCAATCACCACATCCTCATTGGCAGACTCGACAGCCTTGGTTTCTCTAATGATTGCCTCGCCTGGTTCACCAACTACTTCTCTGATAGAGTTCAGTGTGTCAAATCGGAGGGTCTGTTGTCCGGGCCTCTGGCAGTCTCTATGGGGGTGCCACAGGGTTCAATTCTTGGACCGACTCTCTTCTCTGTTTACATCAATGATGTCGCTCTTGCTGCTGGTGATTCTCTGATCCACCTCTACGCAGACGACACTATTCTGTATACTTCTGGCCCTTCTTTTGACACTGTGTTAACTACCCTCCAGGCGAGCTTCAATGCCATACAACTCTCCTTCCGTGGCCTCCAACTGCTCTTAAATACAAGTAAAACCAAATGCATGCTCTTCAACCGATCGCTGCCTGCTCCTGCCCGCCTGTCCAACATCACTACTTTGGACGGCTCTGACTTAGAATATGTGGACAACTACAAATACCTAGGTGTCTGGTTAGACTGTAAACTCTCCTTCCAGACCCACATCAAACATCTCCAATCCAAAGTCAAATCTAGAATTGGCTTCCTATTCCGCAACAAAGCATCCTTTACTCATGCTGCCAAACATACCCTTGTAAAACTGACCATCCTACCAATCCTCGACTTCGGTGATGTCATTTACAAAATAGCCTCCAAAACCCTACTCAATAAATTGGATGCAGTCTATCACAGTGCCATCCGTTTTGTCACCAAAGCCCCATATACTACCCACCACTGGCCCTCGCTTCATACTCGTCGCCAAACCCACTGGTTCCAGGTCATCTACAAGACCCTGCTAGGTAAAGTCCCCCCTTATCTCAGCTCGCTGGTCACCATAGCAGCACCTACCTGTAGCACGCGCTCCAGCAGGTATATCTCTCTAGTCACCCCCAAAACCAATTCTTCCTTTGGACGCCTCTCCTTCCAGTTCTCTGCTGCCAATGACTGGAACGAACTACAAAAATCTCTGAAACTGGAAACACCTATCTCCCTCACTAGCTTTAAGCACCAGCTGTCAGAGCAGCTCATAGATTACTGCACCTGTACATAACCCATCTACAATTTAGCCCAAACAACTACCTCTTTACCTACTGTATTTATTTATTAATTTATTTTGCTCCTTTGCACCCCATTATTTCTGTCTCTACTTTGCACTTTCTTCCAATGCAAACCAACCATTCCAGTGTTTTTTAGTTTTTATTTTACTTGCTGTGTTGTACTCACTTCGCCTCCATGGCCTTTTTATATTTTATTTATTTATACATATATCTGTTTGCCTTCACCTCCCTTATCTCACCTCACTTGCTCACATTGTATATAGACTTATTTTTTTCCACTGTATTATTGACTATATGTTTGTTTTTACTCCATGTGTAACTATGTGTTGTTGTATGTGTCGAACTGCTTTGCTTTATCTTGGCCAGGTCGCAATTGTAAATGAGAACGTGTTCTCAATTTGCCTACCTGGTTAAATAAAGGTTAAATAAAATAAAATAAAAAAAACACCACACGTGATATATAACTAACTAATGCAGATAGAGATACCAGGACCCCAACACGACACATGATATATAACTAACTAATGCAGATAGAGATACCAGGACACCAACACCACACGTGATATATAACTAACTAATGCAGATAGAGATACCAGGACCCCAACACCACATGATATATAACTAACTAATGCAGATAGAGATACCAGGACCCCAACACGACACATGATATATAACTAACTAATGCAGATAGACATACCAGGACCCCAACTCAAATCATGCTGGAGCTAGCCAGCTGAGGAGTTCCATCACCATCCGGACCCGTTTCTTTTGTTGCTGCTGCAGATACGGAACCCCACCGGGCCTTCACGACTGACTGCCGACGTTATCTGCCCGAGGGATTTATCCAACCGGCAAATCCGTCCCGACGTTACCTGAACGCTCACCTGAGGCCCGCTAATCGTTAGCTGTCCTATCGGCTGCTATCTGAACAAAACCCCACTACACGGAACCTACCGACGGAAACGCACGAGGTATCTACAAACAGACCTCCATCCTATGCTGCTACCGATAGCCATATACCCGGCCAGCTGTCTGGATCGCCACGACCCCAACCAACCTCTACTCACTGGACCCTTACTGATCACTCGATTAAGCATGCCTCTCCTTAATGTAAATATGCCTTGTCCATTGCTGTTCTGGTTAGTGTTTATTGGCTTATTTCACTGTAGAGATTCTAGCCCTGCTCTCTACACCATATCCAACCTCTCAGTTCCACCACCCACATATGCGATGACATCACCTGGTTTCAATGATGTTTCTAGAGACAAGATCTCTCTCATCATCACTCAATACCTAGGTTTACCTCCACTGTATTCACATCCTACCATACCTTTGTCTGTACATTATTCCTTTAAACTATTTTATCGCCCCCAGAAACTTCCTTTTACTCTCTGCTCTAGTAGCTCTAGGCGACCAATTCTCATAGCTTTTAGCCGTACCATTATCCTACTTCTCCTCTGTTCCTCTGGTGATGTAGAGGTGAATCCAGGCCCTGCAGTACCTGGCTCCACTCCTATTCCCCAGGCGCTCTCTTTTGATGACTTCTGTAACCGTAATAGCCTTGGCTTCATGCATGTTAACATTAGAAGCCTCCTCCCTAAGTTTGTTTTGTTCACTGCTTTAGCACACTCTACCAACCCGGATGTTTTAGCCGTGTCTGAATCCTGGCTTAGAAAGACCACCAAAAATTCAGACATTTTTATCCCCAATTACAATATTTTCAGACAAGATAGAACGGCCAAAGGGGGCGGTGTTGCAATCTACTGCAAAGACTGCCTGCAGAGTTCTGTTATACTATCCAGGTCTGTTCCCAAACAATTTGAACTTCTACTTTTAAAAATCCACCTCTCTAAAAACAAGTCTCTCACCGTTGCCGCCTGCTATAGACCACCCTCTGCCCCCAGCTGTGCTCTGGACACTATATGTGAGCTGATTGCCCCCCATCTATCTTCAGAGCTCGTGCTGCTAGGCGACCTAAATTTGAACATGCTCAACACCCCAGCCACCCTACAATCTAAGCTTGATGCCCTCAATCTCACACAAATTATCAATGAACCTACCAGGTACCACCCCAATTCCGTAAACACGGGTACCCTCATAGATATCATCCTAACAAACTTGCCCTCCAAATACACCTCTGCTGTTTTCAACCAAGATCTCAGCGATCACTGCCTCATTGCCTGCATCCGTAATGGGTCAGCGGTCAAACGACCTCCACTCATCACTGTCAAACGCTCCCTGAAACACTTCAGCAAGCAGGCCTTCCTAATCGACCTGGCCGGGATATCCTGGAAGGATATTGATCTCATCCCGTCAGTAGAGGATGCCTGGTCATTTTTTAAAAATGCCTTCCTCACCATCTTGAATAAGCATGCCCCATTCAAGAAATTTAGAACCAGGAACAGATATAGCCCTTGGTTCTCTCCTGACCTGACTGCCCTTAACCATCAGAAAAACATCCTATGGCGTTCTGCATTAGCATCGAACAGCCCCCGTGATATGCAACTTTTCAGGGAAGCCAGAAACCAATATACACAGGCAGTTAGAACAGCCAAGGCTAGCTTTTTCAAGCAGAAATTTGCTTCCTGCAACACAAATTCAAAAAAGTTCTGGGACACCGTAAAGTCCATGGAGAATAAGAACACCTCCTCCCAGCTTCCAACCGCTCTGAAGATAGGAAACACTGTCACCACCGACAAATCCACTATAATTGAGATTTTCAATAAGCATTTTTCTACGGCTGGCCATGCTTTCCACCTGGCTACCCCTACCCCGGACAACAGCACTGCCCTCCCCTCTGCTACTCGCCCAAGCCTTCCCCATTTCTCTTTCTCCCAAATACAGTCAGCTGATGTTCTCAATGAGCTGTAAAATCTGGACCCTTACAAATCAGCCGGGCTAGATAATCTGGACCCTTTCTTTCTAAAACTATCTGCTGAAATTGTTGCCACCCCTATTACTAGCCTCTTCAACCTCTCTTTCGTGTCGTCTGAGATCCCCAAAGATTGGAAAGCAGCTGCGGTTATGACATTTGCTTGACATCATGGGAAAATCAAAAGAAATCAGCCAAGACCTAAGAAAAAAAATTGGAGACCTCCGCAAGTCTGGTTCATCCTTGGGAGCAATTTCCAAACGCCTGAAGGTACCACGTTCATCTGTACAAACAATAGTACGCATATAGAAACACCATGGGACCACGCAGCCGTCATACCGCTCAGGAAGGAGCCGCGTTCTGTCTCCTAGAGATGAACGTACTTTGGTGCAAAAGTGCAAATCAATCCCAGAACAACAGCAAAGGACCTTGTAAAGATGCTGGAGGTAACAGGTACAAAAGTATCTATATCCACAGTAAAACGAGTCCTACATCGACATAACCTGAAAGTCCGCTCAGCAAGGAAGAAGCCACTGCTCCAAAACCGCCATAAAAAAGCCAGACTACGGTTTGCAACTGCACATGGCGACAAAGATCGTACTTTTTGGAGAAATGTCCTCCGGTCTGATGAAACAAAAATAGAACTGTTTAGCCATAATGACCATCGTTATGTTTGGAGGAAAAAGGGGGAGGCTTACAAGCCGAAGAACACCATCCCAACCGTGAAGCACGGGGGTGGCAGCATCATGTTGTGGGGGTGCTTTGCTGCAGGAGGGACTGGTGCACTTCACAAAATAGATGGCATCATGAGGCAGGAAATTATGTGGATATATTGAAGCAACATCTCAAGACATCAGTCAGGAAGTTAAAGCTTGGTCGCAAATAGGTTTTCCAAATGGACAATGACCCCAAGCATACTTCCAAAGTTGTGGCAAAATGGCTTAAGGACAACAAAGTCAAGGTATTGGAGTGGCCATCACAAAGCCCTGACCTCAGTCCTATAGAAAATTTGTGGGCAGAACTGAAAAAGCGTGTGCGAGCAAGGCGGCCTACAAACCTGACTCAGTTACACCAGCTCTGTCAGGAGAAATGGGCCAAATTCACCCAACTTATTGTGGGAAGCTTGTGGAAGGCTACCTGAAACATTTGACCCAAGTTAAACAATTTAAAGGCAATGCTACCAAATACTAATTGTAATTGAGTGTATGTATTTTCTGACCCACTGGGAATGTGATGAAAGAAATACAAGCTGAAATAAATCATTCTCTCTCTCTACTATTATTCTGACATTTTACATTCTTAAAATAAAGTGCTGATCCTAACTGACCTAAGACAGGGGATTTTTACTCTGATTAAATGTCAGGAATTGTGAAAAACTGAGTTTAAATGTATTTGGCTAAGGTGTATGTAAACTTCCGACTTCAACTGTACATGCACACATTAACCGACACACACACACACGTCCACCCACACACACACACACACATGTCCACCGACACACACACACACAAACGTCCACCGACACACACACACACACACGTCCACCCACACACACACACACACACGTCCACCGACACACACACACACACACGTCCACCGACACACACACACACACACACGTCCACCCACACACACACACACACACGTCCACCGACACACACACACACACACGTCCACCCACACACACACACACACACGTCCACCGACACACACACACACACACACGTCCACCCACACACACACACACACACGTCCACCCACACACACACACACAAACGTCCACCGACACACACACACACACACGTCCACCCACACACACACACACACACGTCCACCGACACACACACACACACACGTCCACCGACACACACACACACACACGTCCACCCACACCGCTCCATTTTAAACATGTAAATGTTATCTCCTGTTAGGGCCTATAAATATTTCAGAATATATTGTCCTTTTTTTGTAACTTTTTCCCATCGTATCTCAAATAGTTATTTTGGTTTCTTATTCTATGAGTGATAATTTCCAGACTATACATTTCAGTGATTGTCCCTTTCTTGTTGCTTATTTGTGATGCCAGGAAATTAAGCTAGTTTATAGTCATCTGTTTAAGTGCTGTTATTCTCAGAATTCTGAAGTGGTACCGATCGGATTGGAGGACCTGTGAATGAGAGGTTCTCCCTAAGAGTATGTGTTCTGGATTTAGTATGTGTTCTGGAGACAGTGAGCGTTCAAACGTATCATTCAATATTTGGTATACTTCGTTCCAGAAAGGATTGAGGACTGGGCAGGACTATAGTATGTGGATGTGTTAGCCCTGCTCTCCCCACAGTTACCCAGCAGCTTGGTGTGATGTTACAGTTGCACTTTGATTGTATTATAGGAGTTACAAAAAATCTTGACTGAATTTTCCAAGCGTTTTCCCTCCAGAGTAGAAAGTTGGTTGTCTTGGATGTGTTTCTTGGTTTGTCCTCCCAATCCTCTTGGGTTATTGCTATTTGCAGCTCATCTTCCCAATTAGTTACCGCTATAATATTCTCATCTTCGTTTCTTCTTCGATAATTATATGTATGTGGCATTTACCTTGTTATATGTCTTTGCTATATATCTAATTAAAGAATGTAAATCACTAAACATTTTATTAGGTCCCACTGCTTTAGTCTGATAACGTCTTACTTGTAGAACTGAGAGTTCTGGAGGTTGTCCCTTTTAATAGATTGTCAAATGTATCTGTCCAATTGTCTGTGAACATCTAATGATACCTGCTCAGTCTTTTTTCAGCCCATCATTTAAATGTATCATACTTGGCTTAAAGTCACCATCCATTACAATTTCTGGCAGGTTAATCAGGTCTGTTTGAATGTCTTTTGTTTTTATTTTGGTGATCTTTGTCCAGACCGTTATGGTGTTATTTATACAGGTATTTTCTATCTTCCTAGTGTGTTTATTGACCGTCTTCATAAATATAGTTGTACTTCTCCATTTGTTGGATTTCCATCTATCTCCATTTAGCTGTTATTGCCATCCATACAATAAGGGATTTTAGTTGGGTGTCTATATATAACTAGCTCTAGTACCCCTGCTTGTTTTCGTTGTTTTATTGTTTTAAGTTTGAGACCGGCTTTTCTTCCTCCCCAGATGAATTTACTCAAGACTTTTTCCCACTGTTTGGAGTTGCAGTTATTGGTAGAGAACATGCATGTTAATAGTTTCCATTCTTCCTGTTATTGTTAAAGGTACTAATGTCTATTTTTGTAGGTCCTGTTTAAGTTTGTTTTCCAGTATTCCCAAGTTATACTGATGTAGTTTTAGTCAGATCTTGGGGGATGGTAATCCCTAAGTATTTCAGTTTATTTTGATACCATTTATGTTTAAACTTAGTTTTGATGTCTTGGGATATTTGTTGACCTACAGTCATTGCTTCTGATTTCATTTACATTTACATTTAAGTCATTTAGCAGACGCTCTTATCCAGAGCGACTTACAAATTGGTGCATTCACCTAATGACATCCAGTGGAACAGCCACTTTACAATAGTGCATCTACATCTTTTAAGGGGGGGGGGGGGGGGGCAGAAGGATTGCTTTATCCTATCCTAGGTATTCCTTGAAGAGGTGGGGTTTCAGGTGTCTCCGGAAGGTGGTGATTGACTCCGCTGTCCTGGCGTCGTGAGGGAGTTTGTTCCACCATTGGGGTGCCAGAGCAGCGAACAGTTTTGACTGGGCTGAGCGGGAACTGTACTTCCTCAGTGGTAGGGAGGCGAGCAGGCCAGAGGTGGATGAACGCAGTGCCCTTGTTTGGGTGTAGGGCCTGATCAGAGCCTGAAGGTACTGAGGTGCCGTTCCCCTCACAGCTCCGTAGGCAAGCACCATGGTCTTGTAGCGGATGCGAGCTTCAACTGGAAGCCAGTGGAGAGAGCGGAGGAGCGGGGTGACGTGAGAGAACTTGGGAGGGTTGAACACCAGACGGGCTGCGGCGTTCTGGATGAGTTGTAGGGGTTTGATGGCACAGGCAGGGAGCCCAGCCAACAGCGAGTTGCAGTAATCCAGACGGGAGATGACAAGTGCCTGGATTAGGACCTGTGCCGCTTCCTGTGTGAGGCAGGGTCGTACTCTGCGGATGTTGTAGAGCATGAACCTACAGGAACGGGCCACCGCCTTGATGTTAGTTGAGAACGACAGGGTGTTGTCCAGGATCACGCCAAGGTTCTTAGCGCTCTGGGAGGAGGACACAATGGAGTTGTCAACCGTGATGGCGAGATCATGGAACGGGCAGTCCTTCCCCGGGAGGAAGAGCAGCTCCGTCTTGCCGAGGTTCAGCTTGAGGTGGTGATCCGTCATCCACACTGATATGTCTGCCAGACATGCAGAGATGCGATTCGCCACCTGGTCATCAGAAGGGGGAAAGGAGAAGATTAGTTGTGTGTCGTCTGCATAGCAATGATAGGAGAGACCATGTGAGGTTATGACAGAGCCAAGTGACTTGGTGTATAGCGAGAATAGGAGAGGGCCTAGAACAGAGCCCTGGGGGACACCAGTGGTGAGAGCGCGTGGTGAGGAGACAGATTCTCGCCACGCCACCTGGTAGGAGCGACCTGTCAGGTAGGACGCAATCCAAGCGTGGGCCGCGCCGGAGATGCCCAGCTCGGAGAGGGTGGAGAGGAGGATCTGATGGTTCACAGTATCGAAGGCAGCCGATAGGTCTAGAAGGATGAGAGCAGAGGAAAGAGAGTTAGCTTTAGCAGTGCGGAGCGCCTCCGTGATACAGAGAAGAGCAGTCTCAGTTGAGTGACTAGTCTTGAAACCTGACTGATTTGGATCAAGAAGGTCATTCTGAGAGAGATAGCAGGAGAGCTGGCCAAGGACGGCACGTTCAAGAGTTTTGGAGAGAAAAGAAAGAAGGGATACTGGTCTGTAGTTGTTGACATCGGAGGGATCGAGTGTAGGTTTTTTCAGAAGGGGTGCAACTCTCGCTCTCTTGAAGACGGAAGGGACGTAGCCAGCGGTCAGGGATGAGTTGATGAGCGAGGTGAGGTAAGGGAGAAGGTCTCCGGAAATGGTCTGGAGAAGAGAGGAGGGGATAGGGTCAAGCGGGCAGGTTGTTGGGCGGCCGGCCGTCACAAGACGCGAGATTTCATCTGGAGAGAGGGGAGAGAAAGAGGTCAAAGCACAGGGTAGGGCAGTGTGAGCAGAACCAGCGGTGTCGTTTGACTTAGCAAACGAGGATCGGATGTCGTCGACCTTCTTTTCAAAATGGTTGACGAAGTCGTCTGCAGAGAGGGAGGAGGGGGGGGGAGGGGGAGGAGGATTCAGGAGGGAGGAGAAGGTGGCAAAGAGCTTCCTAGGGTTAGAGGCAGATGCTTGGAATTTAGAGTGGTAGAAAGTGGCTTTAGCAGCAGAGACAGAAGAGGAAAATGTAGAGAGGAGGGAGTGAAAGGATGCCAGGTCCGCAGGGAGGCGAGTTTTCCTCCATTTCCGCTCGGCTGCCCGGAGCCCTGTTCTGTGAGCTCGCAATGAGTCGTCGAGCCACGGAGCGGGAGGGGAGGACCGAGCCGGCCTGGAGGATAGGGGACATAGAGAGTCAAAGGATGCAGAAAGGGAGGAGAGGAGGGTTGAGGGAGCAGAATCAGGAGATAGGTTGGAGAAGGTTTGGGCAGAGGGAAGAGATGATAGGATGGAAGAGGAGAGAGTAGCGGGGGAGAGAGAGCGAAGGTTGGGACGGCGCGATACCATCCGAGTAGGGGCAGTGTGGGAAGTGTTGGACGAGAGCGAGAGGGAAAAGGATACAAGGTAGTGGTCAGAGACTTGGAGGGGAGTTGCAATGAGGTTAGTGGAAGAACAGCATCTAGTAAAGATGAGGTCAAGCGTATTGCCTGCCTTGTGAGTAGGGGGGGAAGGTGAGAGGGTGAGGTCAAAAGAGGAGAGGAGTGGAAAGAAGGAGGCAGAGAGGAATGAGTCAAAGGTAGACATGGGGAGGTTAAAGTCACCCAGAACTGTGAGAGGTGAGCCGTCCTCAGGAAAGGAGCTTATCAAGGCATCAAGCTCATTGATGAACTCTCCAAGGGAACCTGGAACCTGTATTTAGTCTGTACCCAGATACGATATTTTATCAATTTATTTCATCCGTAGTGGCGGAAACTGACTGAAGCATGTTTGTTAAGTACAGAATCACATTGCCTACATACATTGTTAATTTGTGTTCTTCCTGGTCGATCTGTAGACCTTGTATTCAGTTAACAGTTCATACTTAAAATGAAGATTAAGGTTGACAGAGGATCTCCCTGTCTTGTCCCTCCTAGGAGGTAAAAAGAGCACGATAATGTATGGGTTTTGCCGGTGGGGCTTTACTTGGCTCATTGCGCTCTAGTGACTCCTTGTGGCGGGCCGGCCGCCTGCAGGCTGACTTCAGTCGTCAGTTGAACGGTGTTTCCTCCGACACATTGGTGCAGCTGGCTTCCGGGTTAAGCGAGCGGGTGCTAAGAAGTGTGGTTTGGTGGGTCATGTGTTGGAGGACGCATGACTTGACCTCCGCTTCTCCCGAGCCTGTTGTGGAGTTGCAGCGACGAGACAAGATCGGCATCACAAAATAGAACACAGAAATGTATAAATAGAAAAGCACTAGCAGCCATATTTAGCACTAACTGAAGTGTATTTAGTGCTTTATCCGGGTAGTCTAATCTAGAAATGACAAAAGCATGGATAAACTTTTCTACAAAAAAACGTCCTTCTTCAAAGGGTTCTCGTATGGGCTGAAGAACTCATGTTGGTTTTAGATAGCACCTTTATAGCACCTTTATAGCACCTTTATAGCACCTTTATAGCACCTTTATTTCTGAGAGTGCAGTGGTAGAGCACTGCAACATTTAAACTCCAGGCTTCATTTCCATAATAGTTATGGCCTGTATTAGTCTTGTCGCTCGGACCAGTCTACCAGTGGACATGATGAAGTCTAATACAGACAATACCTGTTATGGAAATGAAGCTGTTTGTTGTGACCGCTGTTTATTAGGATTTTATGCTTCAGCTTTATTTATTTATTCTGCCTCAGCTTTGCTCTACAACAATATCTGTGTGATAGTGCTGTTCATATTTGTGTTTTCTTGGTACAGATGAAAGGGGGCAAATACTTCAGGCACACACTGACACACACTCTGTCTTGTACGAGCGAGTTATGGTTGTGTCTTGTGATGCCCTAAAAAAACTTCAAATGTTTTTAACACATCGGCCCGCTCTCATCATCTCTCTTACCGCTGATGCCACTCCTCCATCTCCTCCTCTTCTTGTCAACCAATCCTCTTTCTCTTAATTTTTCCTCTCGCCTCGCTTCTCCTCTGTCTGTCTGTCTGTCTGTCTGTCTTTCTCTTCTTCCACTCCTTTCTCTCTGAGCTGTGATAAGCTGTGTAAAGTGGCAGGAGAGCCTGAAGGATGAGGGTGATTTCCCCTGTGTCATCCACAGGATTTAGCTCTAATGAAAAGTAGAACGGTCTAGGACCTTGTCCTACTTCCACCGCATCTCTCACTGCATGAGAGGGACAACACAGACACACACATAAACTACACACACACACACACACACACACACACACACACACACACACACCTACACACACACATCAACTACACACACACACCTACACACAACAAAACACACATCTACACACACATCAACTATACACACCTACACACACACATCAACTACACACACACACACACACACACACAGACACACACATCAACTACACACACACACACACACACACATAACAACACACACATCAACTACACACACATCAACTACACACACACACATCAACTACACACACACACCCACACACACACACAACAACAACACACACATCTACACACATATCAACTACACACACCTACACACACACATCAACTACACACACACCTACACACACACACACACACATCAACTACACACACCTACACACACACATCAACTACACACACACACACACACACACACACACACACACACACACAACACACACACACACATCAACTACACACACACCCACAAACACATCAACTAACACACACACCTACACACACACACACCTGCACACACATCTACTAAACATACACATCTACTAAACACACACACACATCTACTAAACACACACACACATCTACTAAACACACACACATCTACTAAACACACACACATCTACTAAACACACACACATACATCTACTAAACACACACACATACATCTACTAAACACACACACATACATCTACTAAACACACACACATCTACTAAACACACACACATCTACTAAACACACACACATACATCTACTAAACACACACACATCTACTAAACACACACACATCTACTAAACACACACACATACATCTACTAAACACACACACATACATCTACTAAACACACACACATACATCTACTAAACACACACACATACATCTACTAAACACACACACATCTACTAAACACACACACATCTACTAAACACACACACACAAATCTACTAAACACACACACACACACATCTACTAAACACACACACATCTACTAAACACACACATCTACTAAACACACACACACACATCTACTAAACACACACACATCTACTAAACACACACACACATCTACTAAACACACACACATCTACTAAACACACACACACATCTACTAAACACACACACACACAAATCTACTAAACACACACACATCTACTAAACACACACACACATCTACTAAACACACACACACACAAATCTACTAAACACACACACACACACATCTACTAAACACACACACACACACATCTACTAAACACACACACACACATCTACTAAACACACACACATCTACTAAACACACACACACATCTACTAAACACACACACATCTACTAAACACACACACACATCTACTAAACACACACATGCATCTACTAAACACACACACACACACACATCTACTAAACACACACACACACATCTACTAAACACACACACACATCTACTAAACACACACACACATCTACTAAACACACACACACACACACACACACATCTATTAAACACACACACACATCTACTAAACACACACATACATCTACTAAACACACACACATCTATTAAACACACACACACATCTACTAAACACACACACACATCTACTAAACACACACACACACACATCTACTAAACACACACACACACACACATCTATTAAACACACACACACATCTACTAAACACACACATACATCTACTAAACACACATACATCTACTAAACACACACACATCTACTAAACACACACACACACACACACATCTACTAAACACTCACACATCTACTAAACACACACACATCTATTAAACACACACACACATCTACTAAACACACACACACACACATCTACTAAACACACACACACACACATCTATTAAACACACACACACATCTACTAAACACACACATACATCTACTAAACACACACACATCTACTAAACACACACACATCTACTAAACACACACACATCTATTAAACACACACACATCTACTAAACACACACACATCTACTAAACACACACACACACACATCTACTAAACACACACACATCTACTAAACACACACACACACACATCTACTAAACACACACACACACACACATCTATTAAACACACACACACATCTACTAAACACACACATACATCTACTAAACACACACACATCTACTAAACACACACACACACACACACACATCTACTAAACACACACACACACACACATCTACTAAACACACACACACACACATCTACTAAACACACACACACACACACATCTACTAAACACACACACATCTACTAAACACACACACATCTACTAAACACACACACATCTATTAAACACACACACACATCTACTAAACACACACACACACACACATCTATTAAACACACACACACATCTACTAAACACACACATACATCTACTAAACACACATACATCTACTAAACACACACACATCTACTAAACACACACACATCTACTAAACACACACACACACACACATCTATTAAACACACACACACATCTACTAAACACACACATACATCTACTAAACACACATACATCTACTAAACACACACACATCTACTAAACACACATACATCTACTAAACACACACACATCTACTAAACACACACACATCTACTAAACACACATACATCTACTAAACACACACACATCTACTAAACACACACACATCTACTAAACACACACACATCTACTAAACACACACACATCTACTAAACACACACACATCTACTAAACACACACACATCTACTAAACACACACACATCTACTAAACACACACACACACACACATCTACTAAACACACATACATCTACTAAACACACACACATCTACTAAACACACACACATCTACTAAACACACACATACAGTATATCACAAAAGTGAGTACACCTTCACATTTTTCTAAATATTTGAGTATATCTTTTCATGTGACAGCACTGAAGAAATGACACTTTGCTACAATGTAAAGTAGTGAGTGTACAGCCTGTATAACAGTGTAAATTTGCTGTCCCCTCAAAATAACTCAACACACAGCCATTAATGTCTTAACCGCTGGCAACAAAAGTGAGTACACCCCTAAGTGAAAATGTCCTTATTGGGCCCAAAGTGTCAATATTTTGTGAAGCCACCATCATTTTCCAGCACCGTCTTAACCCTCTTGGGCATGGAGTTCACCAGAGCTTCACAGGTTGTCACTGGAGTCCTCTTCCACTCCTCCATGACGACATCACGGAGCTGGTGGATGTTAGAGACCTTGCACTCCTCCACCTTCCGTTTGAGGATGCCCCACAGATGCTCAATAGGGTTTAGGTCTGGAGACATGCTTGGCCAGTCCATCACCTTTACCCTCAGCTTCTTTAGCAAGGCAGTGGTCGTCTTGGAGCTGTGTTTGGGGTCGTTATCATGTTGGAATACTGCCCTGCGGCCCAGTCTCCAAAGGGAGGGGATCATGCCCTGCTTCAGTATGTCACAGTACATGTTGGAATTCATGGTTCCCTCAATGAATTGTAGCTCCCCAGTGCCGGCAGCACTCATGCAGCCCCAGACCATGACACTCCCACCACCATGCTTGACTGTAGGCAAGACACACTTGTCTTTGTACTCCTCACCTGGTTACCGCCACACACGCTTGACACCATCTGAACCAAATACGTTTATCTTGGTCTCATCAGACCACAGAACATGGTTCCAGTAATCCATGTCCTAGTCTGCTTGTCTTCAGCAAACTGTTTGCGGGATTTCTTGTGCATCATCTTTAGAAGAGGCTTCCTTCTGGGACGACAGCCATGCAGACCAATTTGATGCAGTGTACGGCGTATGGTCTGAGCACTGACAGGCTGACCCCCCACCCCTTCAACCTTTGCAGCAATGCTGGCAGCACTCATACGTCTATTTCCCAAAGACAACCTCTGGATATGACTCTGAGCACATGCACTCAACTTCTTTGGTCAACCATGGCGAGGCCTGTTCTGAGTGGAACCTGTCCAGTTCAACCGCTGTATGGTCTTGGCCACTGTGCTGCAGCTCAGTTTCAGGGTCTTGGCAATCTTCTTATAGCCCAGGCCATCTTTATGTAGAGCAACAATTTTTTTTTTTCAGATCCTTAGAGAGTTCTTTGCCATGAGGTGCCATGTTGAACTTCCAGTGACCAGTCAGTATGAGGGAGTGTGAGAGCAATGACACCAAATTTAACACACCTGCTCCCTATTCACACCTGAGACCTTGTAACACTAACGAGTCACATGACACCGGGGAGGGAAAATGGCTAATTGGGCCCAATTTGGACATTTTCACTTAGGGGTGTACTCACTTTTGTTGCCAGCGGTTTAGACATTAATGGCTGTGTGTTGAGTTATTTTGAGGGGACAGCAAATTTACACTGTTATACAAGCTGTACACTCACTACTTTACATTGTAGCAAAGTGTCATTTCTTCAGTGGTGTCACATGAAAAGATATACTCAAATATTTAGAAAAATGTGAGGGGTGTACTCACTTTTGTGATATACTGTACATCTACTAAACACACACACATCTACTAAACACACACACACACACACACACACATCTACTAAACACACACACACATACATCTACTAAACACACACATACATCTACTAAACACACACACACACATCTACTAAACACACACACACATACATCTACTAAACACACACACACACATACATCTACTAAACACACACACACATACATCTACTAAACACACACATACATCTACTAAACACACACACATCTACTAAACACACACACATCTACTAAACACACACACATCTACTAAACACACACACATCTACTAAACACACACACACGTCTACTAAACACACACACACGTCTACTAAACACACACAATATTGTCCATGAGTTTCTAGTGGGTAGAGCATATGGTTCAAGAGAAAATAGCCTAATTAATGGAGGGGGGGGAGCATCTGATCAACAATGGCATTCTTTTCATTTAACTCTTGCAACTATTGACTTTTTTTCACAACTGCCATCAGTTTGACACCCAAAACATTGACAACAAATACATATTGACGTAGTAAACAAACTAAAAGTGTGTGATAAAGTATATAAAACACACTTCATGCTGAAAACCTCATATTAAACACCAATGGTTTTCACTAAGTTGATGGTTTCTATTTATGGTAATGTTTTACAGCTTTTTTCATTTTAAAATCATCTTATTTAATTATTTAATATATTTTACATGTGATAAGGCCAAACAGCGGGCCAGAGATAAGTAGACACGTGATAATCTGAAATACCCAAAAGGGCCACTAGATATTACCAACATTCTGGTAGTGTGTGTGGTGGGGTCCTCCGATGGGTGGGTGTGTGGGAGAGGTCAGTGTGTGTGGGGGGGGGGGGGGGGGGGGGGGTCCTCTGATGGGTGGGAGACGTCAGTGTGTGGTGGGGGTTCCTCCGGTGGATGGGTGAGGTCAGTGTGTGGTGGGGGTGGGGGGGGGGTCCTCCGGTGGGTGGGAGAGGTCAGTGTGTGGTGAGGGTGGGGGGGGGGTCCTCCGGTGGGTGAGTGGGTGGGAGAGGTAGGTAGCCTGTGGGTTATTGAGCGAGGTGATTGGAGTCAGAAGAGGCAGTGTGTGAAAGAGAGGTAGGATTGATTCTGGGCTTTAAATAAACACACAGCTTCTCTACTCCAGCTGGGACACTGTTCTCTGCCTGGCCCCCTGTCAGTCAACACAAAGTGTGTGTGTGTGTGTGTGTGTGCGTGAGTACTGTTGAGTATTACACTTAGAGCCTGGCTGGCAGTGTGTATCGTAAAGATTATACAGCCTGTCAGTCTCTCTGCTGTTGGACCTGCAGACAGTGAAAAAGGCATGGATCCTATTGAAGCATGTCTGTGTGTGTGTCTCTCTCTCTCTCTGTGTGCGTGTGTCTCTGTGTGTGTCTCTGTGTGTCTTTGTGTGTCTGTGTGCGTCCGTCCGTGCTTGCATGCGTCTCTATACACCGCTGTGAAATAAGTATTTACCTCCTTTCTCATTTTCTCTACTTTTGCATATTTTTGATTATCAGATCTTCAACCAAATCCTAATATTAGATAAAGGGAACCAGAGTGAACAAATAACACAACAATTTACATATTTATTTCATAAACAAAGTTATACAACACCTAATGTTGAGTTAAAGCAGTTCTGGTCCAAAATTCCTCCACAGAGACGTGAGACTGATCAACAACTACAGGAAGTGTTTGGTTGGAGTCATTGCAAAGGGGGCACAACCAGTTAGAGTAAGGGGGTAATTCATTTTTTTTACACAGGGGAATTGAGTGTTGCATAACTTAGTTCATTAAATTAATAAAATAAGTATCCATTTATTTAATTTTTTTTGTAAACTCAGGTTCCATTTATCTAATATTAGATTTTGATTGAAGATCTGAAAACATTCAGTATAAAAAATATGCAACAATAGAGAAAATCAGAAAGAGGGCAAATACTTTTTCATGGCACTGTATGTATGTATGACGGCAAAAACAAACCAGAAACAAAGCTATAGTGACAGGGCTAAAGCTTGGCAAACCAACAAGCTGCCTGTGACTGATTGAATAAGAACCTCAAACCATCACTGTGTGACTAACCTTTAAACAGAAGACAGTCCGCTGGAAGATAGTTCCAGTCTATCTGTCCTTGGCCAGCCTCTGTGCTGCAGCTATCATGCTATAGATCAGAGCTGTACACAGAGATATAAGCCTCTTTTAAGAGAGCCCTGAGCACAAAAACACTGTGTTCTAGAATAAACGACCATGGCAATGTCAGCCAATATACACTATCTGCAGAATGCAGGGGAAGAATGGAAAGGTAAAATTGGGTATTTTTGTTAAACTGCTTAACTTCATTTTCCATCTCTCTATTTTTACATTTATATCTTTTCCTCCATTTGCCTTGTGTTGAAAAGCCTATCTGTTCCAATAAGCTTATCTCTTAGTGAGCCTTGCTGCTTCTCCCCCCTCTGGGGGCAGAAATTGCTCTGTGTGTCCTCTTCAATAACCTTGTACAGCCGTTTGGGTTTGTGGGTGCGTGCGTGCGAGCGTGTGGTTCACACCTCAATCTCTCCCTCTCTCTATATTCTTTCTTCTCCATTCCCCTCTTCTCAACGTGTCCTGTTCTCTGTCTCTTGTTTTCTAACCTCGTCCCTTATTCCTACCCTCCTTACTCCCGTACCTCAGAATCTCCCTGAAACAGCAATGGCTGCCGTTTTACGAGCTCCTAACCAATTGTGCTATTTTGCATTGTTTGTAACTTATTTTGTACATAATGTTTCAGCCACCGTCTCTCATGACCGAAACGTGCTTCTGGACATCAGAACAGTGACTACTCACCTCGAACTGGACAAAGATGTTTTCTTTACTGAGTCTGACGCGAAGGATATACTGTTGCTCCCGGACCATGTTTTAATAATAATCAACTGAACACGAACACAATACAAAATAACAAACGTGGCAAAACCGAAACACTCCTATCTGGTGCAGAGAACACAAAGACAGAAGACAACCACCCACAAACCCCAACAGAAAACAAGCTACCTAAATATGGTTCCCAATCAGAGACAATGACTAACACCTGCCTCTGATTGAGAACCATATCAGGCCATACATAGAAATGGACAAGCTAGACACACAACATAGAATGCCCACTCAGCTCACGTCCTGACCAACACTAAAACAAAGAAAACACAAAAGAACTATGGTCAGAACGTGACATACACCTGTTGTATTCGGTGCATGTGACAAATTAAATGTGATTTGATTTGCCTGGGTCTATTGATACACCATCCAAAGTGTATTTAATACCTTCCCCATGCTCAAAGGAATATTCAATGTCTGCTTTTTATTTTTTTTATTTATACCCATCTACCAATAGGTGCCCTTCTTTGCAAGGCATTGGAAAACCTCCCAGATCTTTGTGGTTGAATCTGTGTTTGAAATTCACTGCTCAACTGAGGGACCTAACAGATAATTGTCTATTTGGTGTACAGAGATGAGGAAGTCATTCAACAATCATGTTAAACACTAGTATTGCAGTGAGTCCATGTAAATTTATTATGTGACTTGTTAAAACAAATGTTTAACTCCTGAACGTATTTAGGCTTGTCATAACAACGGGGTTGAAGGCACTGTATGTCCAGCCTCCTAACAGTGGTGAATGGCAAAAAGACCTCTGTTACACAAAACACCACAAAGTGGAATGACATTTGGCCATTGTCATTACTCCACTGCTGCCCGCTCGCGTCTCGGTGTCTGCCACTCATCTCTGTCTTGGGAAAATGTCAGTGGTTCTCGTCAACCACATTGCATAATTTTCTTGACATTTAATGACATTTAATTTAATTATTGTGATGTCATGTTTAACTGTTACAGCACACCCACACTATTTATTTTGCCGGGACGCCGTACCTGACCATATCGGCTTATTTTTACCTCTGGTTTTTGATCTCTCACATACAGTGGTGTTGATTTGTCACATAGAGAGGTGTTGATCTCTCACATAGAGAGGTGTTTATCTCTCACATAGAGAGGTGTTGATCTCTCACATACAGAGGTGTTGATTTGTCACAGAGAGGTGTTGATCTCTCACATAGTGGTGTTGATCTCTCACATACAGTGGTGTTGATCTCTCACATAGAGAGGTGTTTATCTCTCACATAGAGAGGTGTTGATCTCTCACATACAGAAGTGTTGATCTCTCACATACAGAGGTGTTTATCTCTCACATACAGTGGTGTTGATCTCTCACATAGAGAGGTGTTGATCTCTCACATAGAGAGGTGTTGATCTCTCACATAGAGAGGTGTTGATCTATCACATAGAGATGTGTTCCTCTCTCACATAGAGAGGTGTTGATCTCTCACATAGAGAGGTGTTGATCTCTCACATAGAGAGGTGTTCCTCTCTCACATAGAGAGGTGTTGATCTCTCACATACAGAGGTGTTGATCTCTCACATACAGAGGTGTTGATCTCTCACATACAGTGGTGTTGATCTCTCACATACAGTGGTGTTGATCTCTCACATAGAGAGGTGTTGATCTCTCACACAGAGAGGTGTTTATCTCTCACATACAGAGGTGTTGATCTCTCACATACAGTGGTGTTGATCTCTCACATACAGAGGTGTTGATCTCTCACATACAGTGGTGTTGATCTCTCACAGAGAGAGGTGTTGATCTCTCACATAGAGAGGTGTTGATCTCTCACATAGAGAGGTGTTGATCTCTCACATAGAGAGGTGTTGATCTCTCACATAGAGAGGTGTTGATCTCTCACATAGAGAGGTGTTCCTCTCTCACATAGAGAGGTGTTGATTTGTCACATAGAGAGGTGTTGATCTCTCACATACAGAGGTGTTGATTTGTCACAGAGAGGTGTTGATCTCTCACATATAGTGGTTTTGATCTCTCACATACAGAGGTGTTGATTTGTCACAGAGAGGTGTTGATCTCTCACATATAGTGGTTTGGATCTCTCACATACAGTGGTGTTGATCTCTCACATAGAGAGGTGTTTATCTCTCACATAGAGAGGTGTTGATCTCTCACATACAGAAGTGTTGATCTCTCACATAGAGAGGTGTTGATCTATCACATAGAGATGTGTTCCTCTCTCACATAGAGAGGTGTTGATCTCTCACATACAGTGGTGTTGATCTCTCACATAGAGAGGTGTTGATCTCTCACATAGAGAGGTGTTGATCTCTCACATACAGAGGTGTTGATCTCTCACATAGAGAGGTGTTGATCTCTCACATAGAGAGGTGTTGATCTCTCACATACAGAGGTGTTGATCTCTCACATACAGAGGTGTTGATCTCTCACATACAGTGGTGTTGATCTCTCACATACAGTGGTGTTGATCTCTCACATAGAGAGGTGTTGATCTCTCACACAGAGAGGTGTTGATCTCTCACATACAGAGGTGTTGATCTCTCACATACAGTGGTGTTGATCTCTCACATACAGTAGTGTTGATCTCTCACATACAGTGGTGTTGATCTCTCACATACAGTAGTGTTGATCTCTCACATACAGAGGTGTTGATCTCTCACATAGAGAGGTGTTGATCTCTCACATACAGAGGTTTTGATCTCTCATATACAGTGGTGTTGATCTCTCACATACAGTGGTGTTGATCTCTCACAGAGAGAGGTGTTGATCTCTCACATACAGTGGTGTTGATCTCTCACATACAGTGGTGTTGATCTCTCACATAGAGAGGTGTTTATCTCTCACATAGAGAGGTGTTGATCTCTCACATACATACGTGTTGATCTCTCACATACAGAGGTGTTGATCTCTCACATACAGTGGTGTTGATCTCTCACATAGAGAGGTGTTGATCTCTCACATAGAGAGGTGTTGATCTCTCACATAGAGAGGTGTTGATCTCTCACATAGAGAGGTGTTGATCTCTTTACATAGGGAGGTGTTGATCTCTCACATACAGTGGTGTTGATCTCTCACATACAGTGGTGTTGATCTCTCACATAGAGAGGTGTTGATCTCTCACATAGAGAGGTGTTGATCTCTCACATACAGATGTGTTGATCTCTCACATAGAGAGGTGTTGATCTCTCACATAGAGAGATGTTGATCTCTCACATACAGAGGTGTTGATCTCTCACATACAGAGGTGTTGATCTCTCACATACAGAGGTGTTGATCTCTCACATACAGTGGTGTTGATCTCTCACATACAGGGGTGTTGATCTCTCACATAGAGAGGTGTTGATCTCTCACACAGAGAGGTGTTGATCTCTCACATACAGAGGTGTTGATCTCTCACATACAGTGGTGTTGATCTCTCACATACAGTAGTGTTGATCTCTCACATACAGTGGTGTTGATCTCTCACATACAGTAGTGTTGATCTCTCACATACAGAGGTGTTGATCTCTCACATAGAGAGGTGTTGATCTCTCACATACAGAGGTTTTGATCTCTCACATAGAGAGGTGTTGATCTCTCACATACAGGGGTGTTTATCTCTCACATACAGTGGTGTTGATCTCTCACATAGAGAGGTGTTGATCTCTCACATACAGGGGTGTTGATCTCTCACATACAGTGGTGTTGATCTCTCACATAGAGAGGTGTTGATCTCTCACATAGAGAGGTGTTTATCTCTCACATACAGTGGTGTTGATCTCTCACATAGAGAGGTGTTTATCTCTCACATACAGAGGTGTTGATCTCTTTACATAGAGATGTGTTGATCTCTCACATACAGAGGTGTTGATCTCTCACATAGAGAGGTGTTGATCTCTCACATACAGTGGTGTTGATCTCTCACATAGAGAGGTGTTGATCTCTCACATAGAGAGGTGTTGATCTCTCAAATACAGTGGTGTTGATCTCTCACATAGAGAGGTGTTGATATCTCACGTAGTGGTTTTGATCTCTCACATAGAGAGGTGTTCATCTCTCACATAGATAGGTGTTCATCTCTCACATAGAGAGGTGTTGATCTCTCACATACAGAGGTTTTGATCTCTCATATACAGTGGTGTTGATCTCTCACATACAGTGGTGTTGATCTCTCACATACAGAGGTGATGATCTCTCACATACAGTGGTTTTGATCTCTCACATAGAGAGGTGTTTATCTCTCACATACAGTGGTGTTGATCTCTCACATAGAGAGGTGTTGATCTCTCACATACAGTGGTGTTGATCTCTCACATACAGTAGTGTTGATCTCTCACATACAGAGGTGTTGATCTCTCACATAGAGAGGTGTTGATCTCTCACATAGAGAGGTGTTGATCTCTCACATACAGAGGTGTTGATCTCTCACATACAGTGGTGTTGATCTCTCACAGAGAGAGGTGTTGATCTCTCACATACAGGGGTGTTGATCTCTCACATACAGTGGTGTTGATCTCTCACATCGAGAGGTGTTGATCTCTCACATACAGAGGTGTTGATCTCTTTACATAGAGCGGTGTTGATCTCTCACATACAGAGGTGTTGATCTCTCACATACAGTGGTGTTGATCTCTCACATAGAGAGGTGTTTATCTCTCACATACAGAGGTGTTTATCTCTCACATACAGAGGTGTTGATCTCTCACATACAGAGGTGTTGATCTCTCACATAGAGAGGTGTTGATCTCTCACATACAGTGGTGTTGATCTCTCACATAGAGAGGTGTTGATCTCTCACATAGAGGGGTGTTGATCTCTCAAATACAGTGGTGTTGATCTCTCACATAGAGAGGTGTTGATATCTCACGTAGTGGTTTTGATCTCTCACATAGAGAGGTGTTCATCTCTCACATAGATAGGTGTTCATCTCTCACATAGAGAGGTGTTGATCTCTCACATACAGAGGTTTTGATCTCTCATATACAGTGGTGTTGATCTCTCACATACAGTGGTGTTGATCTCTCACATACAGAGGTGATGATCTCTCACATACAGTGGTTTTGATCTCTCACATAGAGAGGTGTTTATCTCTCACATACAGTGGTGTTGATCTCTCACATAGAGAGGTGTTGATCTCTCACATACAGTGGTGTTGATCTCTCACATACAGTAGTGTTGATCTCTCACATACAGAGGTGTTGATCTCTCACATAGAGAGGTGTTGATCTCTCACATACAGAGGTGTTGATCTCTCACATACAGTGGTGTTGATCTCTCACATACAGTGGTGTTGATCTCTCACATAGAGAGGTGTTTATCTCTCACATAGAGAGGTGTTGATCTCTCACATACATACGTGTTGATCTCTCACATACAGAGGTGTTGATCTCTCACATACAGTGGTGTTGATCTCTCACATAGAGAGGTGTTGATCTCTCACATAGAGAGGTGTTGATCTCTCACATAGAGAGGTGTTGATCTCTTTACATAGGGAGGTGTTGATCTCTCACATACAGTGGTGTTGATCTCACACATACAGTGGTGTTGATCTCTCACATAGAGAGGTGTTGATCTCTCACATAGAGAGGTGTTGATCTCTCACATACAGATGTGTTGATCTCTCACATAGAGAGGTGTTGATCTCTCACATAGAGAGATGTTGATCTCTCACATACAGAGGTGTTGATCTCTCACATACAGAGGTGTTGATCTCTCACATACAGAGGTGTTGATCTCTCACATACAGAGGTGTTGATCTCTCACATACAGTGGTGTTGATCTCTCACATACAGTAGTGTTGATCTCTCACATACAGAGGTGTTGATCTCACACATACAGTGGTGTTGATCTCTCACATACAGTGGTGTTGATCTCTCACATAGAGAGGTGTTGATCTCTCACATACAGAGGTTTTGATCTCTCACATAGAGAGGTGTTGATCTCTCACATACAGGGGTGTTTATCTCTCACATACAGTGGTGTTGATCTCTCACATAGAGAGGTGTTGATCTCTCACATACAGGGGTGTTGATCTCTCACATACAGTGGTGTTGATCTCTCACATAGAGAGGTGTTGATCTCTCACATAGAGAGGTGTTTATCTCTCACATACAGTGGTGTTGATCTCTCACATAGAGAGGTGTTTATCTCTCACATACAGAGGTGTTGATCTCTTTACATAGAGATGTGTTGATCTCTCACATACAGTGGTGTTGATCTCTCACATACAGTAGTGTTGATCTCTCACATACAGTGGTGTTGATCTCTCACATACAGTGGTGTTGATCTCTCACAGAGAGAGGTGTTGATCTCTCACATACAGTGGTGTTGATCTCTCACATAGAGAGGTGTTGATCTCTCACATAGAGAGGTGTTGATCTCTCACATACAGATGTGTTGATCTCTCACATAGAGAGGTGTTGATCTCTCACATAGAGAGATGTTGATCTCTCACATACAGAGGTGTTGATCTCTCACATACAGAGGTGTTGATCTCTCACATAGAGAGGTGTTGATCTCTCACATAGAGATGTGTTCCTCTCTCACATAGAGAGGTGTTGATCTCTCACATACAGTGGTGTTGATCTCTCACATAGAGAGGTGTTGATCTCTCACATAGAGAGGTGTTGATCTCTCACATACAGAGGTGTTGATCTCTCACATAGAGAGGTGTTGATCTCTCACATAGAGAGGTGTTGATCTCTCACATACAGAGGTGTTGATCTCTCACATACAGAGGTGTTGATCTCTCACATACAGTGGTGTTGATCTCTCACATACAGTGGTGTTGATCTCTCACATAGAGAGGTGTTGATCTCTCACACACAGTGGTGTTGATCTCTCACATAGAGAGGTGTTGATCTCTCACATAGAGAGGTGTTTATCTCTCACATACAGTGGTGTTGATCTCTCACATAGAGAGGTGTTGATCTCTCACATACAGAGGTGTTGATCTCTTTACATAGAGATGTGTTGATCTCTCACATACAGAGGTGTTGATCTCTCACATAGAGAGGTGTTGATCTCTCACATACAGTGGTGTTGATCTCTCACATAGAGAGGTGTTGATCTCTCACATAGAGAGGTGTTGATCTCTCAAATACAGTGGTGTTGATCTCTCACATAGAGAGGTGTTGATATCTCACGTAGTGGTTTTGATCTCTCACATAGAGAGGTGTTCATCTCTCACATAGATAGGTGTTCATCTCTCACATAGAGAGGTGTTGATCTCTCACATACAGAGGTTTTGATCTCTCATATACAGTGGTGTTGATCTCTCACATACAGTGGTGTTGATCTCTCACATACAGAGGTGATGATCTCTCACATACAGTGGTTTTGATCTCTCACATAGAGAGGTGTTTATCTCTCACATACAGTGGTGTTGATCTCTCACATAGAGAGGTGTTGATCTCTCACATACAGTGGTGTTGATCTCTCACATACAGTAGTGTTGATCTCTCACATACAGAGGTGTTGATCTCTCACATAGAGAGGTGTTGATCTCTCACATACAGAGGTGTTGATCTCTCACATACAGTGGTGTTGATCTCTCACAGAGAGAGGTGTTGATCTCTCACATACAGGGGTGTTGATCTCTCACATACAGTGGTGTTGATCTCTCACATCGAGAGGTGTTGATCTCTCACATACAGAGGTGTTGATCTCTTTACATAGAGCGGTGTTGATCTCTCACATACAGAGGTGTTGATCTCTCACATACAGTGGTGTTGATCTCTCACATAGAGAGGTGTTGATCTCTCACATAGAGAGGTGTTGATCTCTCACATAGAGAGGTGTTCCTCTCTCACATAGAGAGGTGTTGATCTCTCACATACAGAGGTGTTGATCTCTCACATACAGTGGTGTTGATCTCTCACATACAGTGGTGTTGATCTCTCACATAGAGAGGTGTTGATCTCTCACACAGAGAGGTGTTGATCTCTCACATACAGAGGTGTTGATCTCTCACATACAGTGGTGTTGATCTCTCACATACAGAGGTGTTGATCTCTCACATACAGTGGTGTTGATCTCTCACAGAGAGAGGTGTTGATCTCTCACATAGAGAGGTGTTGATCTCTCACATAGAGAGGTGTTGATCTCTCACATAGAGAGGTGTTGATCTCTCACATAGAGAGGTGTTGATCTCTCCCATAGAGAGGTGTTCCTCTCTCACATAGAGAGGTGTTGATTTGTCACATAGAGAGGTGTTGATCTCTCACATACAGAGGTGTTGATTTGTCACAGAGAGGTGTTGATCTCTCACATATAGTGGTTTGGATCTCTCACATACAGTGGTGTTGATCTCTCACATAGAGAGGTGTTTATCTCTCACATAGAGAGGTGTTGATCTCTCACATACAGAAGTGTTGATCTCTCACATAGAGAGGTGTTGATCTATCACATAGAGATGTGTTCCTCTCTCACATAGAGAGGTGTTGATCTCTCACATACAGTGGTGTTGATCTCTCACATAGAGAGGTGTTGATCTCTCACATAGAGAGGTGTTGATCTCTCACATACAGAGGTGTTGATCTCTCACATAGAGAGGTGTTGATCTCTCACATAGAGAGGTGTTGATCTCTCACATACAGAGGTGTTGATCTCTCACATACAGAGGTGTTGATCTCTCACATACAGTAGTGTTGATCTCTCACATACAGTGGTGTTGATCTCTCACATAGAGAGGTGTTGATCTCTCACACAGAGAGGTGTTGATCTCTCACATACAGAGGTGTTGATCTCTCACATACAGTGGTGTTGATCTCTCACATACAGTAGTGTTGATCTCTCACATACAGTAGTGTTGATCTCTCACATACAGTGGTGTTGATCTCTCACAGAGAGAGGTGTTGATCTCTCACATACAGTGGTGTTGATCTCTCACATACAGTGGTGTTGATCTCTCACATAGAGAGGTGTTTATCTCTCACATAGAGAGGTGTTGATCTCTCACATACATACGTGTTGATCTCTCACATACAGAGGTGTTGATCTCTCACATACAGTGGTGTTGATCTCTCACATAGAGAGGTGTTGATCTCTCACATAGAGAGGTGTTGATCTCTCACATAGAGAGGTGTTGATCTCTTTACATAGGGAGGTGTTGATCTCTCACATACAGTGGTGTTGATCTCACACATACAGTGGTGTTGATCTCTCACATAGAGAGGTGTTGATCTCTCACATAGAGAGGTGTTGATCTCTCACATACAGATGTGTTGATCTCTCACATAGAGAGGTGTTGATCTCTCACATAGAGAGATGTTGATCTCTCACATACAGAGGTGTTGATCTCTCACATACAGAGGTGTTGATCTCTCACATACAGAGGTGTTGATCTCTCACATACAGAGGTGTTGATCTCTCACATACAGTGGTGTTGATCTCTCACATACAGTAGTGTTGATCTCTCACATACAGTGGTGTTGATCTCTCACATACAGTAGTGTTGATCTCTCACATACAGAGGTGTTGATCTCTCACATAGAGAGGTGTTGATCTCTCACATACAGAGGTTTTGATCTCTCACATAGAGAGGTGTTGATCTCTCACATACAGGGGTGTTTATCTCTCACATACAGTGGTGTTGATCTCTCACATAGAGAGGTGTTGATCTCTCACATACAGGGGTGTTGATCTCTCACATACAGTGGTGTTGATCTCTCACATAGAGAGGTGTTGATCTCTCACATAGAGAGGTGTTTATCTCTCACATACAGTGGTGTTGATCTCTCACATAGAGAGGTGTTTATCTCTCACATACAGAGGTGTTGATCTCTTTACATAGAGATGTGTTGATCTCTCACATACAGAGGTGTTGATCTCTCACATAGAGAGGTGTTGATCTCTCACATACAGTGGTGTTGATCTCTCACATAGAGAGGTGTTGATCTCTCACATAGAGAGGTGTTGATCTCTCAAATACAGTGGTGTTGATCTCTCACATAGAGAGGTGTTGATATCTCACGTAGTGGTTTTGATCTCTCACATAGAGAGGTGTTCATCTCTCACATAGATAGGTGTTCATCTCTCACATAGAGAGGTGTTGATCTCTCACATACAGAGGTTTTGATCTCTCATATACAGTGGTGTTGATCTCTCACATACAGTGGTGTTGATCTCTCACATACAGAGGTGATGATCTCTCACATACAGTGGTTTTGATCTCTCACATAGAGAGGTGTTTATCTCTCACATACAGTGGTGTTGATCTCTCACATAGAGAGGTGTTGATCTCTCACATACAGTGGTGTTGATCTCTCACATACAGTAGTGTTGATCTCTCACATACAGAGGTGTTGATCTCTCACATAGAGAGGTGTTGATCTCTCACATACAGAGGTGTTGATCTCTCACATACAGTGGTGTTGATCTCTCACAGAGAGAGGTGTTGATCTCTCACATACAGGGGTGTTGATCTCTCACATACAGTGGTGTTGATCTCTCACATCGAGAGGTGTTGATCTCTCACATACAGAGGTGTTGATCTCTTTACATAGAGCGGTGTTGATCTCTCACATACAGAGGTGTTGATCTCTCACATACAGTGGTGTTGATCTCTCACATAGAGAGGTGTTTATCTCTCACATACAGAGGTGTTTATCTCTCACATACAGAGGTGTTGATCTCTCACATACAGAGGTGTTGATCTCTCACATACAGTGGTGTTGATCTCTCACATACAGTGGTGTTGATCTCTCACATAGAGAGGTGTTGATCTCTCACATAGAGAGGTGTTGATCTCTCAAATACAGTGGTGTTGATCTCTCACATAGAGAGGTGTTGATATCTCACGTAGTGGTTTTGATCTCTCACATAGAGAGGTGTTCATCTCTCACATAGATAGGTGTTCATCTCTCACATAGAGAGGTGTTGATCTCTCACATACAGAGGTTTTGATCTCTCATATACAGTGGTGTTGATCTCTCACATACAGTGGTGTTGATCTCTCACATACAGAGGTGATGATCTCTCACATACAGTGGTTTTGATCTCTCACATAGAGAGGTGTTTATCTCTCACATACAGTGGTGTTGATCTCTCACATAGAGAGGTGTTGATCTCTCACATACAGTGGTGTTGATCTCTCACATACAGTAGTGTTGATCTCTCACATACAGAGGTGTTGATCTCTCACATAGAGAGGTGTTGATCTCTCACATACAGTGGTGTTGATCTCTCACAGAGAGAGGTGTTGATCTCTCACATACAGGGGTGTTGATCTCTCACATACAGTGGTGTTGATCTCTCACATCGAGAGGTGTTGATCTCTCACATACAGAGGTGTTGATCTCTTTACATAGAGCGGTGTTGATCTCTCACATACAGAGGTGTTGATCTCTCACATACAGTGGTGTTGATCTCTCACATACAGTGGTGTTTATCTCTCACATAGAGAGGTGCTGATCTCTCACATACAGTGGTGTTGATCTCTCACATAGAGAGGTGTTTATCTCTCACATACAGAGGTGTTGATCTCTCACATACAGAGGTGTTGATCTCTCACATAGAGAGGTGTTGATCTCTCACATAGAGAGGTGTTCATCTCTCACATAGAGAGGTGTTCATCTCTCACATACAGAGGTGTTGATCTCTCACATACAGTGGTTTTGATCTCTCACATACAGTGGTTTTGATCTCTCACATACAGAGGTGATGATCTCTCACATACAGTGGTTTTGATCTCTCAAATAGAGAGGTGTTGATCTCTCACATAGAGTGGTGTTGATCTCTCACATAGAGAGGTGTTGATCTCTCACATACAGTGGTGTTGATCTCTCACATCGAGAGGTGTTGATATCTCACATAGTGGTTTTGATCTCTCACATAGAGAGGTGTTCATCTCTCACATAGAGATGTGAGAATCTCTCACATACAGTGGTGTTGATCTCTCACATACAGTGGTGTTGATCTCTCACATACAGAGGTGTTTATCTCTCACATACAGTGGTGTTGATCTCTCACATAGAGATGTGTTGATCTCTCACATACAGTGGTGTTGATCTCTCACATACAGAGGTGTTGATCTCTCACATACAGTGGTGTTGATCTCTCACATAGAGAGGTGTTGATCTCTCGCATACAGTGGTGTTGATCTCTCACATACAGTGGTGTTGATCTCTCACATACAGTAGTGTTTATCTCTCACATACAGTGGTGTTGATCTCTCACATACATAAGTGTTGATCTCTCACATACAGAGGTGTTGATCTCTCACGTAGAGAGGTGTTGATCTCTCACATAGAGAGGTGTTGATCTCTCACATACAGAGGTGTTGATCTCTCACATACAGAGGTGTTGATCTCTCACATAGAGAGGTGTTGATCTCTCACATATAGAGGTGTTGATCTCTCACATACAGAGGTGTTGATCTCTCACATACAGTGGTGTTGATCTCTCACATACAGAGGTGTTTATCTCTCACATACAGAGGTGTTGATCTCTCACATACAGAGGTGTTGATCTCTCACATACAGTGGTGTTGATCTCTCACATACAGTAGTGTTGATCTCTCACATACAGTGGTGTTGATCTCTCACATACAGTAGTGTTGATTTCTCACATACAGTGGTGTTGATCTCTCACATAGAGAGGTGTTGATCTCTCACATACAGAGGTTTTGATCTCTCATATACAGTGGTGTTGATCTCTCACATACAGAGGTGTTGATCTCTCACATACAGTGGTGTTGATCTCTCACAGAGAGAGGTGTTGATCTCTCACATACAGAGGTGTTGATCTCTCACATAGAGAGGTGTTGATCTCTCACATATAGAGGTGTTGATCTCTCACATACAGAGGTGTTGATCTCTCACATACAGTGGTGTTGATCTCTCACATACAGAGGTGTTTATCTCTCACATACAGAGGTGTTGATCTCTCACATACAGAGGTGTTGATCTCTCACATACAGTGGTGTTGATCTCTCACATACAGTAGTGTTGATCTCTCACATACAGTGGTGTTGATCTCTCACATACAGTAGTGTTGATCTCTCACATACAGAGGTGTTGATCTCTCACATAGAGAGGTGTTGATCTCTCACATACAGAGGTTTTGATCTCTCATATACAGTGGTGTTGATCTCTCACATACAGAGGTGTTGATATCTCACATACAGTGGTGTTGATCTCTCACATAGAGAGGTGTTGATCTCTCACATACAGGGGTGTTGATCTCTCACATACAGTGGTGTTGATCTCTCACATAGAGAGGTGTTGATCTCTCACATACAGTGGTGTTGATCTCTCACATACAGTAGTGTTGATCTCTCACATACAGAGGTGATGATCTCTCACATACAGTGGTTTTGATCTCTCAAATAGAGAGGTGTTGATCTCTCACATACAGTGGTGTTGATCTCTCACATAGAGAGGTGTTGATCTCTCACATACAGTGGTGTTGATCTCTCACATACAGTGGTGTTGATCTCTCACATACAGTGGTGTTGATCTCTCACATACAGAGGTGTTTATCTCTCACATACAGTGGTGTTGATCTCTCACATAGAGAGGTGTTTATCTCTCACATACAGAGGTGTTGATCTCTCACATATAGAGGTGTTGATCTCTCATAGAGAGGTGTTGATCTCTCACATACAGAGGTGTTGATCTCTCACATAGAGAGGTGTTGATCTCTCACATAGAGAGGTGTTGATCTCTCACATACAGTGGTGTTGATCTCTCACATAGAGATGTGTTGATCTCTCACATACAGAGGTGTTGATCTCTCACATACAGTGGTGTTGATCTCTCACATAGAGATGTGTTGATCTCTCACATACATAGGTGTTGATCTCTCACATACAGTGGTGTTGATCTCTCACATAGAGAGGTGTTGATCTCTCACATACAGTGGTGTTGATCTCTCACATACAGTGGTGTTGATCTCTCACATACAGTAGTGTTGATCTCTCACATACAGAGGTGTTGATCTCTCACATACAGTGGTGTTGATCTCTCACATAGAGATGTGTTGATCTCTCACATACAGTGGTGTTGATCTCTCACATACATAGGTGTTGATCTCTCACATACAGTGGTGTTGATCTCTCACATAGAGAGGTGTTGATCTCTCACATACAGTGGTGTTGATCTCTCACATACAGTAGTGTTGATCTCTCACATACAGAGGTGTTGATCTCTCACATAGAGAGGTGTTGATCTCTCACATAGAGAGGTGTTGATCTCTCACATAGAGAGGTGTTGATCTCTCACATACAGAGGTGTTGATCTCTCACATACAGAGGTGTTGATCTCTCACATAGAGAGGTGTTGATCTCTCACATACAGTGGTGTTGATCTCTCACATAGAGAGGTGTTGATCTCTCACATAGAGAGGTGTTGATCTCTCACATACAGAGGTGTTGATCTCTCACATACAGAGGTGTTGATCTCTCACATACAGAGGTGTTGATCTCTCACATACAGTGGTGTTGATCTCTCACATAGAGAGGTGTTGATCCCTCACATACAGTGGTGTTGAACTCTCACATAGAGAGATGTTGATCTCTCACATAGAGAGGTGTTGATCTCTCACACACAGTGGTGTTGATCTCTCACAAAGAGAGGTGTTGATCTCTCACATACAGTGGTGTTGATCTCTCACATAGAGAGGTGTTGATATCTCACATAGTGGTTTTGATCTCTCACATAGAGAGGTGTTCATCTCTCACATAGAGAATTGTTGATCTCTCACATAGAGAGGTGTTTATCTCTCAAATAGAGAGGTGTTGATCTCTCACATAGTGGTTTTTATCTCTCACATAGAGAGGTGTTCATCTCTCACATAGAGATGTGTTGATCTCTCACATACAGTGGTGTTTATCTCTCACATACAGTGGTGTTTATCTCTCACATACAGAGGTGTTGATCTCTCACATAGAGAGGTGTTGATCTCTCACATAGAGAGGTGTTGATCTCTCACATAGAGAGGTGTTGATCTCTCACATACAGAGGTGTTGATCTCTCACATACAGAGGTGTTGATCTCTCACATAGAGAGGTGTTGATCTCTCACATACAGTGGTGTTGATCTCTCACATAGAGAGGTGTTGATCTCTCACACAGAGAGGTGTTGATCTCTCACATACAGAGGTGTTGATCTCTCACATACAGTGGTGTTGATCTCTCACATACAGTAGTGTTGATCTCTCACATACAGTGGTGTTGATCTCTCACATACAGTAGTGTTGATCTCTCACATACAGAGGTGTTGATCTCTCACATAGAGAGGTGTTGATCTCTCACATACAGAGGTTTTGATCTCTCACATAGAGAGGTGTTGATCTCTCACATACAGGGGTGTTTATCTCTCACATACAGTGGTGTTGATCTCTCACATAGAGAGGTGTTGATCTCTCACATACAGGGGTGTTGATCTCTCACATACAGTGGTGTTGATCTCTCACATAGAGAGGTGTTGATATCTCACATAGTGGTTTTGATCTCTCACATAGAGAGGTGTTCATCTCTCACATAGATAGGTGTTCATCTCTCACATAGAGAGGTGTTGATCTCTCACATACAGTGGTTTTGATCTCTCACATACAGAGGTGTTGATCCCTCACATACAGAGGTGTTGATCTCTTTACATAAAGTGGTGTTGATCTCTCACATACAGAGGTGTTGATCTCTCACATACAGTGGTGTTGATCTCTCACACACAGTGGTGTTTATCTCTCACATAGAGAGGTGTTTATCTCTCACATACAGTGGTGTTGATCTCTCACATAGAGAGGTGTTTATCTCTCACATACAGAGGTGTTGATCTCTCACATACAGAGGTGTTGATCTCTCACATAGAGAGGTGTTGATCTCTCACATACAGTGGTGTTGATCTCTCACATAGAGAGGTGTTGATCTCTCACATAGAGAGGTGTTGATCTCTCAAATACAGTGGTGTTGATCTCTCACATAGAGAGGTGTTGATATCTCACATAGTGGTTTTGATCTCTCACATAGAGAGGTGTTCATCTCTCACATAGATAGGTGTTCATCTCTCACATAGAGAGGTGTTGATCTCTCACATACAGAGGTTTTGATCTCTCATATACAGTGGTGTTGATCTCTCACATACAGTGGTGTTGATCTCTCACATACAGAGGTGATGATCTCTCACATACAGTGGTTTTGATCTCTCAAATAGAGAGGTGTTTATCTCTCACATACAGTGGTGTTGATCTCTCACATAGAGAGGTGTTGATCTCTCACATACAGTGGTGTTGATCTCTCACATACAGTAGTGTTGATCTCTCACATACAGAGGTGTTGATCTCTCACATAGAGAGGTGTTAATCTCTCACATACAGAGGTGTTGATCTCTCACATACAGTGGTGTTGATCTCTCACAGAGAGAGGTGTTGATCTCTCACATACAGGGGTGTTGATCTCTCACATACAGTGGTGTTGATCTCTCACATCGAGAGGTGTTGATCTCTCACATACAGAGGTGTTGATCTCTTTACATAGAGCTGTGTTGATCACTCACATACAGAGGTGTTGATCTCTCACATACAGTGGTGTTGATCTCTCACATACAGTGGTGTTTATCTCTCACATAGAGAGGTGTTGATCTCTCACATACAGTGGTGTTGATCTCTCACATAGAGAGGTGTTTATCTCTCACATACAGAGGTGTTGATCTCTCACATACAGTGGTGTTGATCTCTCACATCGAGAGGTGTTGATCTCTCACATACAGAGGTGTTGATCTCTTTACATAGAGCTGTGTTGATCACTCACATACAGAGGTGTTGATCTCTCACATACAGTGGTGTTGATCTCTCACATACAGTGGTGTTTATCTCTCACATAGAGAGGTGTTGATCTCTCACATACAGTGGTGTTGATCTCTCACATAGAGAGGTGTTTATCTCTCACATACAGAGGTGTTGATCTCTCACATACAGAGGTCTTGATCTCTCACATAGAGAGGTGTTCATCTCTCACATAGAGAGGTGTTGATCTCTCACATAGAGAGGTGTTTATCTCTCACATACAGTGGTGTTGATCTCTCACATAGAGAGGTGTTTATCTCTCACATACAGAGGTGTTGATCTCTTTACATAGAGATGTGTTGATCTCTCACATACAGAGGTGTTGATCTCTCACATAGAGAGGTGTTGATCTCTCACATACAGTGGTGTTGATCTCTCACATAGAGAGGTGTTGATCTCTCACATAGAGAGGTGTTGATCTCTCAAATACAGTGGTGTTGATCTCTCACATAGAGAGGTGTTGATATCTCACGTAGTGGTTTTGATCTCTCACATAGAGAGGTGTTCATCTCTCACATAGATAGGTGTTCATCTCTCACATAGAGAGGTGTTGATCTCTCACATACAGAGGTTTTGATCTCTCATATACAGTGGTGTTGATCTCTCACATACAGTGGTGTTGATCTCTCACATACAGAGGTGATGATCTCTCACATACAGTGGTTTTGATCTCTCACATAGAGAGGTGTTTATCTCTCACATACAGTGGTGTTGATCTCTCACATAGAGAGGTGTTGATCTCTCACATACAGTGGTGTTGATCTCTCACATACAGTAGTGTTGATCTCTCACATACAGAGGTGTTGATCTCTCACATAGAGAGGTGTTGATCTCTCACATACAGAGGTGTTGATCTCTCACATACAGTGGTGTTGATCTCTCACAGAGAGAGGTGTTGATCTCTCACATACAGGGGTGTTGATCTCTCACATACAGTGGTGTTGATCTCTCACATCGAGAGGTGTTGATCTCTCACATACAGAGGTGTTGATCTCTTTACATAGAGCGGTGTTGATCTCTCACATACAGAGGTGTTGATCTCTCACATACAGTGGTGTTGATCTCTCACATAGAGAGGTGTTTATCTCTCACATACAGAGGTGTTTATCTCTCACATACAGAGGTGTTGATCTCTCACATACAGAGGTGTTGATCTCTCACGTAGAGAGGTGTTGATCTCTCACATACAGTGGTGTTGATCTCTCACATAGAGAGGTGTTGATCTCTCACATAGAGAGGTGTTGATCTCTCAAATACAGTGGTGTTGATCTCTCACATAGAGAGGTGTTGATATCTCACGTAGTGGTTTTGATCTCTCACATAGAGAGGTGTTCATCTCTCACATAGATAGGTGTTCATCTCTCACATAGAGAGGTGTTGATCTCTCACATACAGAGGTTTTGATCTCTCATATACAGTGGTGTTGATCTCTCACATACAGTGGTGTTGATCTCTCACATACAGAGGTGATGATCTCTCACATACAGTGGTTTTGATCTCTCACATAGAGAGGTGTTTATCTCTCACATACAGTGGTGTTGATCTCTCACATAGAGAGGTGTTGATCTCTCACATACAGTGGTGTTGATCTCTCACATACAGTAGTGTTGATCTCTCACATACAGAGGTGTTGATCTCTCACATAGAGAGGTGTTGATCTCTCACATACAGTGGTGTTGATCTCTCACAGAGAGAGGTGTTGATCTCTCACATACAGGGGTGTTGATCTCTCACATACAGTGGTGTTGATCTCTCACATCGAGAGGTGTTGATCTCTCACATACAGAGGTGTTGATCTCTTTACATAGAGCGGTGTTGATCTCTCACATACAGAGGTGTTGATCTCTCACATACAGTGGTGTTGATCTCTCACATACAGTGGTGTTTATCTCTCACATAGAGAGGTGCTGATCTCTCACATACAGTGGTGTTGATCTCTCACATAGAGAGGTGTTTATCTCTCACATACAGAGGTGTTGATCTCTCACATACAGAGGTGTTGATCTCTCACATAGAGAGGTGTTGATCTCTCACATAGAGAGGTGTTCATCTCTCACATAGAGAGGTGTTCATCTCTCACATACAGAGGTGTTGATCTCTCACATACAGTGGTTTTGATCTCTCACATACAGTGGTTTTGATCTCTCACATACAGAGGTGATGATCTCTCACATACAGTGGTTTTGATCTCTCAAATAGAGAGGTGTTGATCTCTCACATAGAGTGGTGTTGATCTCTCACATAGAGAGGTGTTGATCTCTCACATACAGTGGTGTTGATCTCTCACATCGAGAGGTGTTGATATCTCACATAGTGGTTTTGATCTCTCACATAGAGAGGTGTTCATCTCTCACATAGAGATGTGAGAATCTCTCACATACAGTGGTGTTGATCTCTCACATACAGTGGTGTTGATCTCTCACATACAGAGGTGTTTATCTCTCACATACAGTGGTGTTGATCTCTCACATAGAGATGTGTTGATCTCTCACATACAGTGGTGTTGATCTCTCACATACAGAGGTGTTGATCTCTCACATACAGTGGTGTTGATCTCTCACATAGAGAGGTGTTGATCTCTCGCATACAGTGGTGTTGATCTCTCACATACAGTGGTGTTGATCTCTCACATACAGTAGTGTTTATCTCTCACATACAGTGGTGTTGATCTCTCACATACATAAGTGTTGATCTCTCACATACAGAGGTGTTGATCTCTCACGTAGAGAGGTGTTGATCTCTCACATAGAGAGGTGTTGATCTCTCACATACAGAGGTGTTGATCTCTCACATACAGAGGTGTTGATCTCTCACATAGAGAGGTGTTGATCTCTCACATATAGAGGTGTTGATCTCTCACATACAGAGGTGTTGATCTCTCACATACAGTGGTGTTGATCTCTCACATACAGAGGTGTTTATCTCTCACATACAGAGGTGTTGATCTCTCACATACAGAGGTGTTGATCTCTCACATACAGTGGTGTTGATCTCTCACATACAGTAGTGTTGATCTCTCACATACAGTGGTGTTGATCTCTCACATACAGTAGTGTTGATTTCTCACATACAGTGGTGTTGATCTCTCACATAGAGAGGTGTTGATCTCTCACATACAGAGGTTTTGATCTCTCATATACAGTGGTTTTGATCTCTCACATACAGAGGTGTTGATCTCTCACATACAGTGGTGTTGATCTCTCACAGAGAGAGGTGTTGATCTCTCACATACAGAGGTGTTGATCTCTCACATAGAGAGGTGTTGATCTCTCACATATAGAGGTGTTGATCTCTCACATACAGAGGTGTTGATCTCTCACATACAGTGGTGTTGATCTCTCACATACAGAGGTGTTTATCTCTCACATACAGAGGTGTTGATCTCTCACATACAGAGGTGTTGATCTCTCACATACAGTGGTGTTGATCTCTCACATACAGTAGTGTTGATCTCTCACATACAGTGGTGTTGATCTCTCACATACAGTAGTGTTGATCTCTCACATACAGAGGTGTTGATCTCTCACATAGAGAGGTGTTGATCTCTCACATACAGAGGTTTTGATCTCTCATATACAGTGGTGTTGATCTCTCACATACAGAGGTGTTGATATCTCACATACAGTGGTGTTGATCTCTCACATAGAGAGGTGTTGATCTCTCACATACAGGGGTGTTGATCTCTCACATACAGTGGTGTTGATCTCTCACATAGAGAGGTGTTGATCTCTCACATACAGTGGTGTTGATCTCTCACATACAGTGGTGTTGATCTCTCACATACAGTGGTGTTGATCTCTCACATACAGAGGTGTTTATCTCTCACATACAGTGGTGTTGATCTCTCACATAGAGAGGTGTTTATCTCTCACATACAGAGGTGTTGATCTCTCACATATAGAGGTGTTGATCTCTCATAGAGAGGTGTTGATCTCTCACATACAGAGGTGTTGATCTCTCACATAGAGAGGTGTTGATCTCTCACATAGAGAGGTGTTGATCTCTCACATACAGTGGTGTTGATCTCTCACATAGAGATGTGTTGATCTCTCACATACAGAGGTGTTGATCTCTCACATACAGTGGTGTTGATCTCTCACATAGAGATGTGTTGATCTCTCACATACAGTGGTGTTGATCTCTCACATACAGTGGTGTTGATCTCTCACATAGAGATGTGTTGATCTCTCACATACAGAGGTGTTGATCTCTCACATACAGTGGTGTTGATCTCTCACATAGAGATGTGTTGATCTCTCACATACAGTGGTGTTGATCTCTCACATACATAGGTGTTGATCTCTCACATACAGTGGTGTTGATCTCTCACATAGAGAGGTGTTGATCTCTCACATACAGTGGTGTTGATCTCTCACATACAGTGGTGTTGATCTCTCACATACAGTAGTGTTGATCTCTCACATACAGAGGTGTTGATCTCTCACATACAGTGGTGTTGATCTCTCACATAGAGATGTGTTGATCTCTCACATACAGTGGTGTTGATCTCTCACATACATAGGTGTTGATCTCTCACATACAGTGGTGTTGATCTCTCACATAGAGAGGTGTTGATCTCTCACATACAGTGGTGTTGATCTCTCACATACAGTAGTGTTGATCTCTCACATACAGAGGTGTTGATCTCTCACATAGAGAGGTGTTGATCTCTCACATAGAGAGGTGTTGATCTCTCACATACAGAGGTGTTGATCTCTCACATACAGAGGTGTTGATCTCTCACATACAGAGGTGTTGATCTCTCACATACAGTGGTGTTGATCTCTCACATAGAGAGGTGTTGATCCCTCACATACAGTGGTGTTGAACTCTCACATAGAGAGATGTTGATCTCTCACATAGAGAGGTGTTGATCTCTCACACACAGTGGTGTTGATCTCTCACATAGAGAGGTGTTGATCTCTCACATACAGTGGTGTTGATCTCTCACATAGAGAGGTGTTGATATCTCACATAGTGGTTTTGATCTCTCACATAGAGAGGTGTTCATCTCTCACATAGAGAATTGTTGATCTCTCACATAGAGAGGTGTTTATCTCTCAAATAGAGAGGTGTTGATCTCTCACATAGTGGTTTTTATCTCTCACATAGAGAGGTGTTCATCTCTCACATAGAGATGTGTTGATCTCTCACATACAGTGGTGTTTATCTCTCACATACAGTGGTGTTTATCTCTCACATACAGAGGTGTTGATCTCTCACATAGAGAGGTGTTGATCTCTCACATAGAGAGGTGTTGATCTCTCACATAGAGAGGTGTTGATCTCTCACATACAGAGGTGTTGATCTCTCACATACAGAGGTGTTGATCTCTCACATAGAGAGGTGTTGATCTCTCACATACAGTGGTGTTGATCTCTCACATAGAGAGGTGTTGATCTCTCACATACAGAGGTTTTGATCTCTCACATAGAGAGGTGTTGATCTCTCACATACAGGGGTGTTTATCTCTCACATACAGTGGTGTTGATCTCTCACATAGAGAGGTGTTGATCTCTCACATACAGGGGTGTTGATCTCTCACATACAGTGGTGTTGATCTCTCACATAGAGAGGTGTTGATATCTCACATAGTGGTTTTGATCTCTCACATAGAGAGGTGTTCATCTCTCACATAGATAGGTGTTCATCTCTCACATAGAGAGGTGTTGATCTCTCACATACAGTGGTTTTGATCTCTCACATACAGAGGTGTTGATCCCTCACATACAGAGGTGTTGATCTCTTTACATAAAGTGGTGTTGATCTCTCACATACAGAGGTGTTGATCTCTCACATACAGTGGTGTTGATCTCTCACACACAGTGGTGTTTATCTCTCACATAGAGAGGTGTTTATCTCTCACATACAGTGGTGTTGATCTCTCACATAGAGAGGTGTTTATCTCTCACATACAGAGGTGTTGATCTCTCACATACAGAGGTGTTGATCTCTCACATAGAGAGGTGTTGATCTCTCACATACAGTGGTGTTGATCTCTCACATAGAGAGGTGTTGATCTCTCACATAGAGAGGTGTTGATCTCTCAAATACAGTGGTGTTGATCTCTCACATAGAGAGGTGTTGATATCTCACATAGTGGTTTTGATCTCTCACATAGAGAGGTGTTGATCTCTCACATAGAGAGGTGTTGATCTCTCACATATAGAGGTGTTGATCTCTCACATACAGAGGTGTTGATCTCTCACATACAGTGGTGTTGATCTCTCACATACAGAGGTGTTTATCTCTCACATAGAGAGGTGTTGATCTCTCACATACAGGGGTGTTGATCTCTCACATACAGTGGTGTTGATCTCTCACATAGAGAGGTGTTGATATCTCACATAGTGGTTTTGATCTCTCACATAGAGAGGTGTTCATCTCTCACATAGATAGGTGTTCATCTCTCACATAGAGAGGTGTTGATCTCTCACATACAGTGGTTTTGATCTCTCACATACAGAGGTGTTGATCCCTCACATACAGAGGTGTTGATCTCTTTACATAAAGTGGTGTTGATCTCTCACAGACAGAGGTGTTGATCTCTCACATACAGTGGTGTTGATCTCTCACACACAGTGGTGTTTATCTCTCACATAGAGAGGTGTTTATCTCTCACATACAGTGGTGTTGATCTCTCACATAGAGAGGTGTTTATCTCTCACATACAGAGGTGTTGATCTCTCACATACAGAGGTGTTGATCTCTCACATAGAGAGGTGTTGATCTCTCACATACAGTGGTGTTGATCTCTCACATAGAGAGGTGTTGATCTCTCACATAGAGAGGTGTTGATCTCTCAAATACAGTGGTGTTGATCTCTCACATAGAGAGGTGTTGATATCTCACATAGTGGTTTTGATCTCTCACATAGAGAGGTGTTCATCTCTCACATAGATAGGTGTTCATCTCTCACATAGAGAGGTGTTGATCTCTCACATACAGAGGTTTTGATCTCTCATATACAGTGGTGTTGATCTCTCACATACAGTGGTGTTGATCTCTCACATACAGAGGTGATGATCTCTCACATACAGTGGTTTTGATCTCTCAAATAGAGAGGTGTTTATCTCTCACATACAGTGGTGTTGATCTCTCACATAGAGAGGTGTTGATCTCTCACATACAGTGGTGTTGATCTCTCACATACAGTAGTGTTGATCTCTCACATACAGAGGTGTTGATCTCTCACATAGAGAGGTGTTAATCTCTCACATACAGAGGTGTTGATCTCTCACATACAGTGGTGTTGATCTCTCACAGAGAGAGGTGTTGATCTCTCACATACAGGGGTGTTGATCTCTCACATACAGTGGTGTTGATCTCTCACATCGAGAGGTGTTGATCTCTCACATACAGAGGTGTTGATCTCTTTACATAGAGCTGTGTTGATCACTCACATACAGAGGTGTTGATCTCTCACATACAGTGGTGTTGATCTCTCACATACAGTGGTGTTTATCTCTCACATAGAGAGGTGTTGATCTCTCACATACAGTGGTGTTGATCTCTCACATAGAGAGGTGTTTATCTCTCACATACAGAGGTGTTGATCTCTCACATACAGTGGTGTTGATCTCTCACATCGAGAGGTGTTGATCTCTCACATACAGAGGTGTTGATCTCTTTACATAGAGCTGTGTTGATCACTCACATACAGAGGTGTTGATCTCTCACATACAGTGGTGTTGATCTCTCACATACAGTGGTGTTTATCTCTCACATAGAGAGGTGTTGATCTCTCACATACAGTGGTGTTGATCTCTCACATAGAGAGGTGTTTATCTCTCACATACAGAGGTGTTGATCTCTCACATACAGAGGTCTTGATCTCTCACATAGAGAGGTGTTCATCTCTCACATAGAGAGGTGTTCATCTCTCACATAGAGAGGTGTTCATCTCTCACATAGAGAGGTGTTGATCTCTCACATACAGTGGTTTTGATCTCTCACATACAGAGGTGATGATCTCTCACATACAGTGGTTTTGATCTCTCAAATAGAGAGGTGTTGATCTCTCACATAGAGTGGTGTTGATCTCTCACATAGAGAGGTGTTGATCTCTCACATACAGTGGTGTTGATCTCTCACATCGAGAGGTGTTGATATCTCACATAGTGGTTTTGATCTCTCACATAGAGAGGTGTTCATCTCTCACATAGAGATGTGAGAATCTCTCACATACAGTGGTGTTGATCTCTCACATACAGTGGTGTTGATCTCTCACATACAGAGGTGTTTATCTCTCACATACAGTGGTGTTGATCTCTCACATAGAGATGTGTTGATCTCTCACATACAGTGGTGTTGATCTCTCACATAGAGAGGTGTTGATCTCTCACATACAGAGGTGTTGATCTCTCACATACAGAGGTGTTGATCTCTCACATAGAGAGGTGTTGATCTCTCACATACAGTGGTGTTGATCTCTCACATAGAGAGGTGTTGATCTCTCACATACAGAGGTTTTGATCTCTCACATAGAGAGGTGTTGATCTCTCACATACAGGGGTGTTTATCTCTCACATACAGTGGTGTTGATCTCTCACATAGAGAGGTGTTGATCTCTCACATACAGGGGTGTTGATCTCTCACATACAGTGGTGTTGATCTCTCACATAGAGAGGTGTTGATATCTCACATAGTGGTTTTGATCTCTCACATAGAGAGGTGTTCATCTCTCACATAGATAGGTGTTCATCTCTCACATAGAGAGGTGTTGATCTCTCACATACAGTGGTTTTGATCTCTCACATACAGAGGTGTTGATCCCTCACATACAGAGGTGTTGATCTCTTTACATAAAGTGGTGTTGATCTCTCACATACAGAGGTGTTGATCTCTCACATACAGTGGTGTTGATCTCTCACACACAGTGGTGTTTATCTCTCACATAGAGAGGTGTTTATCTCTCACATACAGTGGTGTTGATCTCTCACATAGAGAGGTGTTTATCTCTCACATACAGAGGTGTTGATCTCTCACATACAGAGGTGTTGATCTCTCACATAGAGAGGTGTTGATCTCTCACATACAGTGGTGTTGATCTCTCACATAGAGAGGTGTTGATCTCTCACATAGAGAGGTGTTGATCTCTCAAATACAGTGGTGTTGATCTCTCACATACAGAGGTGTTGATATCTCACATAGTGGTTTTGATCTCTCACATAGAGAGGTGTTCATCTCTCACATAGATAGGTGTTCATCTCTCACATAGAGAGGTGTTGATCTCTCACATACAGAGGTTTTGATCTCTCATATACAGTGGTGTTGATCTCTCACATACAGTGGTGTTGATCTCTCACATACAGAGGTGATGATCTCTCACATACAGTGGTTTTGATCTCTCAAATAGAGAGGTGTTTATCTCTCACATACAGTGGTGTTGATCTCTCACATAGAGAGGTGTTGATCTCTCACATACAGTGGTGTTGATCTCTCACATACAGTAGTGTTGATCTCTCACATACAGAGGTGTTGATCTCTCACATAGAGAGGTGTTAATCTCTCACATACAGAGGTGTTGATCTCTCACATACAGTGGTGTTGATCTCTCACAGAGAGAGGTGTTGATCTCTCACATACAGGGGTGTTGATCTCTCACATACAGTGGTGTTGATCTCTCACATCGAGAGGTGTTGATCTCTCACATACAGAGGTGTTGATCTCTTTACATAGAGCTGTGTTGATCACTCACATACAGAGGTGTTGATCTCTCACATACAGTGGTGTTGATCTCTCACATACAGTGGTGTTTATCTCTCACATAGAGAGGTGTTGATCTCTCACATACAGTGGTGTTGATCTCTCACATAGAGAGGTGTTTATCTCTCACATACAGAGGTGTTGATCTCTCACATACAGTGGTGTTGATCTCTCACATCGAGAGGTGTTGATCTCTCACATACAGAGGTGTTGATCTCTTTACATAGAGCTGTGTTGATCACTCACATACAGAGGTGTTGATCTCTCACATACAGTGGTGTTGATCTCTCACATACAGTGGTGTTTATCTCTCACATAGAGAGGTGTTGATCTCTCACATACAGTGGTGTTGATCTCTCACATAGAGAGGTGTTTATCTCTCACATACAGAGGTGTTGATCTCTCACATACAGAGGTCTTGATCTCTCACAACGAGAGGTGTTCATCTCTCACATAGAGAGGTGTTGATCTCTCACATAGAGAGGTGTTTATCTCTCACATACAGTGGTGTTGATCTCTCACATAGAGAGGTGTTTATCTCTCACATACAGAGGTGTTGATCTCTTTACATAGAGATGTGTTGATCTCTCACATACAGAGGTGTTGATCTCTCACATAGAGAGGTGTTGATCTCTCACATACAGTGGTGTTGATCTCTCACATAGAGAGGTGTTGATCTCTCACATAGAGAGGTGTTGATCTCTCAAATACAGTGGTGTTGATCTCTCACATAGAGAGGTGTTGATATCTCACGTAGTGGTTTTGATCTCTCACATAGAGAGGTGTTCATCTCTCACATAGATAGGTGTTCATCTCTCACATAGAGAGGTGTTGATCTCTCACATACAGAGGTTTTGATCTCTCATATACAGTGGTGTTGATCTCTCACATACAGTGGTGTTGATCTCTCACATACAGAGGTGATGATCTCTCACATACAGTGGTTTTGATCTCTCACATAGAGAGGTGTTTATCTCTCACATACAGTGGTGTTGATCTCTCACATAGAGAGGTGTTGATCTCTCACATACAGTGGTGTTGATCTCTCACATACAGTAGTGTTGATCTCTCACATACAGAGGTGTTGATCTCTCACATAGAGAGGTGTTGATCTCTCACATACAGAGGTGTTGATCTCTCACATACAGTGGTGTTGATCTCTCACAGAGAGAGGTGTTGATCTCTCACATACAGGGGTGTTGATCTCTCACATACAGTGGTGTTGATCTCTCACATCGAGAGGTGTTGATCTCTCACATACAGAGGTGTTGATCTCTTTACATAGAGCGGTGTTGATCTCTCACATACAGAGGTGTTGATCTCTCACATACAGTGGTGTTGATCTCTCACATAGAGAGGTGTTTATCTCTCACATACAGAGGTGTTTATCTCTCACATACAGAGGTGTTGATCTCTCACATACAGAGGTGTTGATCTCTCACGTAGAGAGGTGTTGATCTCTCACATACAGTGGTGTTGATCTCTCACATAGAGAGGTGTTGATCTCTCACATAGAGAGGTGTTGATCTCTCAAATACAGTGGTGTTGATCTCTCACATAGAGAGGTGTTGATATCTCACGTAGTGGTTTTGATCTCTCACATAGAGAGGTGTTCATCTCTCACATAGATAGGTGTTCATCTCTCACATAGAGAGGTGTTGATCTCTCACATACAGAGGTTTTGATCTCTCATATACAGTGGTGTTGATCTCTCACATACAGTGGTGTTGATCTCTCACATACAGAGGTGATGATCTCTCACATACAGTGGTTTTGATCTCTCACATAGAGAGGTGTTTATCTCTCACATACAGTGGTGTTGATCTCTCACATAGAGAGGTGTTGATCTCTCACATACAGTGGTGTTGATCTCTCACATACAGTAGTGTTGATCTCTCACATACAGAGGTGTTGATCTCTCACATAGAGAGGTGTTGATCTCTCACATACAGTGGTGTTGATCTCTCACAGAGAGAGGTGTTGATCTCTCACATACAGGGGTGTTGATCTCTCACATACAGTGGTGTTGATCTCTCACATCGAGAGGTGTTGATCTCTCACATACAGAGGTGTTGATCTCTTTACATAGAGCGGTGTTGATCTCTCACATACAGAGGTGTTGATCTCTCACATACAGTGGTGTTGATCTCTCACATACAGTGGTGTTTATCTCTCACATAGAGAGGTGCTGATCTCTCACATACAGTGGTGTTGATCTCTCACATAGAGAGGTGTTTATCTCTCACATACAGAGGTGTTGATCTCTCACATACAGAGGTGTTGATCTCTCACATAGAGAGGTGTTGATCTCTCACATAGAGAGGTGTTCATCTCTCACATAGAGAGGTGTTCATCTCTCACATACAGAGGTGTTGATCTCTCACATACAGTGGTTTTGATCTCTCACATACAGTGGTTTTGATCTCTCACATACAGAGGTGATGATCTCTCACATACAGTGGTTTTGATCTCTCAAATAGAGAGGTGTTGATCTCTCACATAGAGTGGTGTTGATCTCTCACATAGAGAGGTGTTGATCTCTCACATACAGTGGTGTTGATCTCTCACATCGAGAGGTGTTGATATCTCACATAGTGGTTTTGATCTCTCACATAGAGAGGTGTTCATCTCTCACATAGAGATGTGAGAATCTCTCACATACAGTGGTGTTGATCTCTCACATACAGTGGTGTTGATCTCTCACATACAGAGGTGTTTATCTCTCACATACAGTGGTGTTGATCTCTCACATAGAGATGTGTTGATCTCTCACATACAGTGGTGTTGATCTCTCACATACAGAGGTGTTGATCTCTCACATACAGTGGTGTTGATCTCTCACATAGAGAGGTGTTGATCTCTCGCATACAGTGGTGTTGATCTCTCACATACAGTGGTGTTGATCTCTCACATACAGTAGTGTTTATCTCTCACATACAGTGGTGTTGATCTCTCACATACATAAGTGTTGATCTCTCACATACAGAGGTGTTGATCTCTCACGTAGAGAGGTGTTGATCTCTCACATAGAGAGGTGTTGATCTCTCACATACAGAGGTGTTGATCTCTCACATACAGAGGTGTTGATCTCTCACATAGAGAGGTGTTGATCTCTCACATATAGAGGTGTTGATCTCTCACATACAGAGGTGTTGATCTCTCACATACAGTGGTGTTGATCTCTCACATACAGAGGTGTTTATCTCTCACATACAGAGGTGTTGATCTCTCACATACAGAGGTGTTGATCTCTCACATACAGTGGTGTTGATCTCTCACATACAGTAGTGTTGATCTCTCACATACAGTGGTGTTGATCTCTCACATACAGTAGTGTTGATTTCTCACATACAGTGGTGTTGATCTCTCACATAGAGAGGTGTTGATCTCTCACATACAGAGGTTTTGATCTCTCATATACAGTGGTGTTGATCTCTCACATACAGAGGTGTTGATCTCTCACATACAGTGGTGTTGATCTCTCACAGAGAGAGGTGTTGATCTCTCACATACAGAGGTGTTGATCTCTCACATAGAGAGGTGTTGATCTCTCACATATAGAGGTGTTGATCTCTCACATACAGAGGTGTTGATCTCTCACATACAGTGGTGTTGATCTCTCACATACAGAGGTGTTTATCTCTCACATACAGAGGTGTTGATCTCTCACATACAGAGGTGTTGATCTCTCACATACAGTGGTGTTGATCTCTCACATACAGTAGTGTTGATCTCTCACATACAGTGGTGTTGATCTCTCACATACAGTAGTGTTGATCTCTCACATACAGAGGTGTTGATCTCTCACATAGAGAGGTGTTGATCTCTCACATACAGAGGTTTTGATCTCTCATATACAGTGGTGTTGATCTCTCACATACAGAGGTGTTGATATCTCACATACAGTGGTGTTGATCTCTCACATAGAGAGGTGTTGATCTCTCACATACAGGGGTGTTGATCTCTCACATACAGTGGTGTTGATCTCTCACATAGAGAGGTGTTGATCTCTCACATACAGTGGTGTTGATCTCTCACATACAGTGGTGTTGATCTCTCACATACAGTGGTGTTGATCTCTCACATACAGAGGTGTTTATCTCTCACATACAGTGGTGTTGATCTCTCACATAGAGAGGTGTTTATCTCTCACATACAGAGGTGTTGATCTCTCACATATAGAGGTGTTGATCTCTCATAGAGAGGTGTTGATCTCTCACATACAGAGGTGTTGATCTCTCACATAGAGAGGTGTTGATCTCTCACATAGAGAGGTGTTGATCTCTCACATACAGTGGTGTTGATCTCTCACATAGAGATGTGTTGATCTCTCACATACAGAGGTGTTGATCTCTCACATACAGTGGTGTTGATCTCTCACATAGAGATGTGTTGATCTCTCACATACAGTGGTGTTGATCTCTCACATACAGTGGTGTTGATCTCTCACATAGAGATGTGTTGATCTCTCACATACAGAGGTGTTGATCTCTCACATACAGTGGTGTTGATCTCTCACATAGAGATGTGTTGATCTCTCACATACAGTGGTGTTGATCTCTCACATACATAGGTGTTGATCTCTCACATACAGTGGTGTTGATCTCTCACATAGAGAGGTGTTGATCTCTCACATACAGTGGTGTTGATCTCTCACATACAGTGGTGTTGATCTCTCACATACAGTAGTGTTGATCTCTCACATACAGAGGTGTTGATCTCTCACATACAGTGGTGTTGATCTCTCACATAGAGATGTGTTGATCTCTCACATACAGTGGTGTTGATCTCTCACATACATAGGTGTTGATCTCTCACATACAGTGGTGTTGATCTCTCACATAGAGAGGTGTTGATCTCTCACATACAGTGGTGTTGATCTCTCACATACAGTAGTGTTGATCTCTCACATACAGAGGTGTTGATCTCTCACATAGAGAGGTGTTGATCTCTCACATAGAGAGGTGTTGATCTCTCACATACAGAGGTGTTGATCTCTCACATACAGAGGTGTTGATCTCTCACATACAGAGGTGTTGATCTCTCACATACAGTGGTGTTGATCTCTCACATAGAGAGGTGTTGATCCCTCACATACAGTGGTGTTGAACTCTCACATAGAGAGATGTTGATCTCTCACATAGAGAGGTGTTGATCTCTCACACACAGTGGTGTTGATCTCTCACATAGAGAGGTGTTGATCTCTCACATACAGTGGTGTTGATCTCTCACATAGAGAGGTGTTGATATCTCACATAGTGGTTTTGATCTCTCACATAGAGAGGTGTTCATCTCTCACATAGAGAATTGTTGATCTCTCACATAGAGAGGTGTTTATCTCTCAAATAGAGAGGTGTTGATCTCTCACATAGTGGTTTTTATCTCTCACATAGAGAGGTGTTCATCTCTCACATAGAGATGTGTTGATCTCTCACATACAGTGGTGTTTATCTCTCACATACAGTGGTGTTTATCTCTCACATACAGAGGTGTTGATCTCTCACATAGAGAGGTGTTGATCTCTCACATAGAGAGGTGTTGATCTCTCACATAGAGAGGTGTTGATCTCTCACATACAGAGGTGTTGATCTCTCACATACAGAGGTGTTGATCTCTCACATAGAGAGGTGTTGATCTCTCACATACAGTGGTGTTGATCTCTCACATAGAGAGGTGTTGATCTCTCACATACAGAGGTTTTGATCTCTCACATAGAGAGGTGTTGATCTCTCACATACAGGGGTGTTTATCTCTCACATACAGTGGTGTTGATCTCTCACATAGAGAGGTGTTGATCTCTCACATACAGGGGTGTTGATCTCTCACATACAGTGGTGTTGATCTCTCACATAGAGAGGTGTTGATATCTCACATAGTGGTTTTGATCTCTCACATAGAGAGGTGTTCATCTCTCACATAGATAGGTGTTCATCTCTCACATAGAGAGGTGTTGATCTCTCACATACAGTGGTTTTGATCTCTCACATACAGAGGTGTTGATCCCTCACATACAGAGGTGTTGATCTCTTTACATAAAGTGGTGTTGATCTCTCACATACAGAGGTGTTGATCTCTCACATACAGTGGTGTTGATCTCTCACACACAGTGGTGTTTATCTCTCACATAGAGAGGTGTTTATCTCTCACATACAGTGGTGTTGATCTCTCACATAGAGAGGTGTTTATCTCTCACATACAGAGGTGTTGATCTCTCACATACAGAGGTGTTGATCTCTCACATAGAGAGGTGTTGATCTCTCACATACAGTGGTGTTGATCTCTCACATAGAGAGGTGTTGATCTCTCACATAGAGAGGTGTTGATCTCTCAAATACAGTGGTGTTGATCTCTCACATAGAGAGGTGTTGATATCTCACATAGTGGTTTTGATCTCTCACATAGAGAGGTGTTGATCTCTCACATAGAGAGGTGTTGATCTCTCACATATAGAGGTGTTGATCTCTCACATACAGAGGTGTTGATCTCTCACATACAGTGGTGTTGATCTCTCACATACAGAGGTGTTTATCTCTCACATACAGAGGTGTTGATCTCTCACATACAGAGGTGTTGATCTCTCACATACAGTGGTGTTGATCTCTCACATACAGTAGTGTTGATCTCTCACATACAGTGGTGTTGATCTCTCACATACAGTAGTGTTGATCTCTCACATACAGAGGTGTTGATCTCTCACATAGAGAGGTGTTGATCTCTCACATACAGAGGTTTTGATCTCTCATATACAGTGGTGTTGATCTCTCACATACAGAGGTGTTGATATCTCACATACAGAGGTGTTGATCTCTCACATATAGAGGTGTTGATCTCTCATAGAGAGGTGTTGATCTCTCACATACAGAGGTGTTGATCTCTCACATAGAGAGGTGTTGATCTCTCACATAGAGAGGTGTTGATCTCTCACATACAGTGGTGTTGATCTCTCACATAGAGATGTGTTGATCTCTCACATACAGAGGTGTTGATCTCTCACATACAGTGGTGTTGATCTCTCACATAGAGATGTGTTGATCTCTCACATACAGTGGTGTTGATCTCTCACATACAGTGGTGTTGATCTCTCACATAGAGATGTGTTGATCTCTCACATACAGAGGTGTTGATCTCTCACATACAGTGGTGTTGATCTCTCACATAGAGATGTGTTGATCTCTCACATACAGTGGTGTTGATCTCTCACATACATAGGTGTTGATCTCTCACATACAGTGGTGTTGATCTCTCACATAGAGAGGTGTTGATCTCTCACATACAGTGGTGTTGATCTCTCACATACAGTGGTGTTGATCTCTCACATACAGTAGTGTTGATCTCTCACATACAGAGGTGTTGATCTCTCACATACAGTGGTGTTGATCTCTCACATAGAGATGTGTTGATCTCTCACATACAGTGGTGTTGATCTCTCACATACATAGGTGTTGATCTCTCACATACAGTGGTGTTGATCTCTCACATAGAGAGGTGTTGATCTCTCACATACAGTGGTGTTGATCTCTCACATACAGTAGTGTTGATCTCTCACATACAGAGGTGTTGATCTCTCACATAGAGAGGTGTTGATCTCTCACATAGAGAGGTGTTGATCTCTCACATACAGAGGTGTTGATCTCTCACATACAGAGGTGTTGATCTCTCACATACAGAGGTGTTGATCTCTCACATACAGTGGTGTTGATCTCTCACATAGAGAGGTGTTGATCCCTCACATACAGTGGTGTTGAACTCTCACATAGAGAGATGTTGATCTCTCACATAGAGAGGTGTTGATCTCTCACACACAGTGGTGTTGATCTCTCACATAGAGAGGTGTTGATCTCTCACATACAGTGGTGTTGATCTCTCACATAGAGAGGTGTTGATATCTCACATAGTGGTTTTGATCTCTCACATAGAGAGGTGTTCATCTCTCACATAGAGAATTGTTGATCTCTCACATAGAGAGGTGTTTATCTCTCAAATAGAGAGGTGTTGATCTCTCACATAGTGGTTTTTATCTCTCACATAGAGAGGTGTTCATCTCTCACATAGAGATGTGTTGATCTCTCACATACAGTGGTGTTTATCTCTCACATACAGTGGTGTTTATCTCTCACATACAGAGGTGTTGATCTCTCACATAGAGAGGTGTTGATCTCTCACATAGAGAGGTGTTGATCTCTCACATAGAGAGGTGTTGATCTCTCACATACAGAGGTGTTGATCTCTCACATACAGAGGTGTTGATCTCTCACATAGAGAGGTGTTGATCTCTCACATACAGTGGTGTTGATCTCTCACATAGAGAGGTGTTGATCTCTCACATACAGAGGTTTTGATCTCTCACATAGGAGGTGTTGATCTCTCACATACAGGGGTGTTTATCTCTCACATACAGTGGTGTTGATCTCTCACATAGAGAGGTGTTGATCTCTCACATACAGGGGTGTTGATCTCTCACATACAGTGGTGTTGATCTCTCACATAGAGAGGTGTTGATATCTCACATAGTGGTTTTGATCTCTCACATAGAGAGGTGTTCATCTCTCACATAGATAGGTGTTCATCTCTCACATAGAGAGGTGTTGATCTCTCACATACAGTGGTTTTGATCTCTCACATACAGAGGTGTTGATCCCTCACATACAGAGGTGTTGATCTCTTTACATAAAGTGGTGTTGATCTCTCACATACAGAGGTGTTGATCTCTCACATACAGTGGTGTTGATCTCTCACACACAGTGGTGTTTATCTCTCACATAGAGAGGTGTTTATCTCTCACATACAGTGGTGTTGATCTCTCACATAGAGAGGTGTTTATCTCTCACATACAGAGGTGTTGATCTCTCACATACAGAGGTGTTGATCTCTCACATAGAGAGGTGTTGATCTCTCACATACAGTGGTGTTGATCTCTCACATAGAGAGGTGTTGATCTCTCACATAGAGAGGTGTTGATCTCTCAAATACAGTGGTGTTGATCTCTCACATAGAGAGGTGTTGATATCTCACATAGTGGTTTTGATCTCTCACATAGAGAGGTGTTCATCTCTCACATAGATAGGTGTTCATCTCTCACATAGAGAGGTGTTGATCTCTCACATACAGAGGTTTTGATCTCTCATATACAGTGGTGTTGATCTCTCACATACAGTGGTGTTGATCTCTCACATACAGAGGTGATGATCTCTCACATACAGTGGTTTTGATCTCTCAAATAGAGAGGTGTTTATCTCTCACATACAGTGGTGTTGATCTCTCACATAGAGAGGTGTTGATCTCTCACATACAGTGGTGTTGATCTCTCACATACAGTAGTGTTGATCTCTCACATACAGAGGTGTTGATCTCTCACATAGAGAGGTGTTAATCTCTCACATACAGAGGTGTTGATCTCTCACATACAGTGGTGTTGATCTCTCACAGAGAGAGGTGTTGATCTCTCACATACAGGGGTGTTGATCTCTCACATACAGTGGTGTTGATCTCTCACATCGAGAGGTGTTGATCTCTCACATACAGAGGTGTTGATCTCTTTACATAGAGCTGTGTTGATCACTCACATACAGAGGTGTTGATCTCTTTACATAGAGCTGTGTTGATCACTCACATACAGAGGTGTTGATCTCTCACATACAGTGGTGTTGATCTCTCACATACAGTGGTGTTTATCTCTCACATAGAGAGGTGTTGATCTCTCACATACAGTGGTGTTGATCTCTCACATAGAGAGGTGTTTATCTCTCACATACAGAGGTGTTGATCTCTCACATACAGTGGTGTTGATCTCTCACATCGAGAGGTGTTGATCTCTCACATACAGAGGTGTTGATCTCTTTACATAGAGCTGTGTTGATCACTCACATACAGAGGTGTTGATCTCTCACATACAGTGGTGTTGATCTCTCACATACAGTGGTGTTTATCTCTCACATAGAGAGGTGTTGATCTCTCACATACAGTGGTGTTGATCTCTCACATAGAGAGGTGTTTATCTCTCACATACAGAGGTGTTGATCTCTCACATACAGAGGTCTTGATCTCTCACATAGAGAGGTGTTCATCTCTCACATAGAGAGGTGTTCATCTCTCACATAGAGAGGTGTTCATCTCTCACATAGAGAGGTGTTGATCTCTCACATACAGTGGTTTTGATCTCTCACATACAGAGGTGATGATCTCTCACATACAGTGGTTTTGATCTCTCAAATAGAGAGGTGTTGATCTCTCACATAGAGTGGTGTTGATCTCTCACATAGAGAGGTGTTGATCTCTCACATACAGTGGTGTTGATCTCTCACATCGAGAGGTGTTGATATCTCACATAGTGGTTTTGATCTCTCACATAGAGAGGTGTTCATCTCTCACATAGAGATGTGAGAATCTCTCACATACAGTGGTGTTGATCTCTCACATACAGTGGTGTTGATCTCTCACATACAGAGGTGTTTATCTCTCACATACAGTGGTGTTGATCTCTCACATAGAGATGTGTTGATCTCTCACATACAGTGGTGTTGATCTCTCACATAGAGAGGTGTTGATCTCTCACATACAGAGGTGTTGATCTCTCACATACAGAGGTGTTGATCTCTCACATAGAGAGGTGTTGATCTCTCACATACAGTGGTGTTGATCTCTCACATAGAGAGGTGTTGATCTCTCACATACAGAGGTTTTGATCTCTCACATAGAGAGGTGTTGATCTCTCACATACAGGGGTGTTTATCTCTCACATACAGTGGTGTTGATCTCTCACATAGAGAGGTGTTGATCTCTCACATACAGGGGTGTTGATCTCTCACATACAGTGGTGTTGATCTCTCACATAGAGAGGTGTTGATATCTCACATAGTGGTTTTGATCTCTCACATAGAGAGGTGTTCATCTCTCACATAGATAGGTGTTCATCTCTCACATAGAGAGGTGTTGATCTCTCACATACAGTGGTTTTGATCTCTCACATACAGAGGTGTTGATCCCTCACATACAGAGGTGTTGATCTCTTTACATAAAGTGGTGTTGATCTCTCACATACAGAGGTGTTGATCTCTCACATACAGTGGTGTTGATCTCTCACACACAGTGGTGTTTATCTCTCACATAGAGAGGTGTTTATCTCTCACATACAGTGGTGTTGATCTCTCACATAGAGAGGTGTTTATCTCTCACATACAGAGGTGTTGATCTCTCACATACAGAGGTGTTGATCTCTCACATAGAGAGGTGTTGATCTCTCACATACAGTGGTGTTGATCTCTCACATAGAGAGGTGTTGATCTCTCACATAGAGAGGTGTTGATCTCTCAAATACAGTGGTGTTGATCTCTCACATACAGAGGTGTTGATATCTCACATAGTGGTTTTGATCTCTCACATAGAGAGGTGTTCATCTCTCACATAGATAGGTGTTCATCTCTCACATAGAGAGGTGTTGATCTCTCACATACAGAGGTTTTGATCTCTCATATACAGTGGTGTTGATCTCTCACATACAGTGGTGTTGATCTCTCACATACAGAGGTGATGATCTCTCACATACAGTGGTTTTGATCTCTCAAATAGAGAGGTGTTTATCTCTCACATACAGTGGTGTTGATCTCTCACATAGAGAGGTGTTGATCTCTCACATACAGTGGTGTTGATCTCTCACATACAGTAGTGTTGATCTCTCACATACAGAGGTGTTGATCTCTCACATAGAGAGGTGTTAATCTCTCACATACAGAGGTGTTGATCTCTCACATACAGTGGTGTTGATCTCTCACAGAGAGAGGTGTTGATCTCTCACATACAGGGGTGTTGATCTCTCACATACAGTGGTGTTGATCTCTCACATCGAGAGGTGTTGATCTCTCACATACAGAGGTGTTGATCTCTTTACATAGAGCTGTGTTGATCACTCACATACAGAGGTGTTGATCTCTCACATACAGTGGTGTTGATCTCTCACATACAGTGGTGTTTATCTCTCACATAGAGAGGTGTTGATCTCTCACATACAGTGGTGTTGATCTCTCACATAGAGAGGTGTTTATCTCTCACATACAGAGGTGTTGATCTCTCACATACAGTGGTGTTGATCTCTCACATCGAGAGGTGTTGATCTCTCACATACAGAGGTGTTGATCTCTTTACATAGAGCTGTGTTGATCACTCACATACAGAGGTGTTGATCTCTCACATACAGTGGTGTTGATCTCTCACATACAGTGGTGTTTATCTCTCACATAGAGAGGTGTTGATCTCTCACATACAGTGGTGTTGATCTCTCACATAGAGAGGTGTTTATCTCTCACATACAGAGGTGTTGATCTCTCACATACAGAGGTCTTGATCTCTCACAACGAGAGGTGTTCATCTCTCACATAGAGAGGTGTTGATCTCTCACATAGAGAGGTGTTTATCTCTCACATACAGTGGTGTTGATCTCTCACATAGAGAGGTGTTTATCTCTCACATACAGAGGTGTTGATCTCTTTACATAGAGATGTGTTGATCTCTCACATACAGAGGTGTTGATCTCTCACATAGAGAGGTGTTGATCTCTCACATACAGTGGTGTTGATCTCTCACATAGAGAGGTGTTGATCTCTCACATAGAGAGGTGTTGATCTCTCAAATACAGTGGTGTTGATCTCTCACATAGAGAGGTGTTGATATCTCACGTAGTGGTTTTGATCTCTCACATAGAGAGGTGTTCATCTCTCACATAGATAGGTGTTCATCTCTCACATAGAGAGGTGTTGATCTCTCACATACAGAGGTTTTGATCTCTCATATACAGTGGTGTTGATCTCTCACATACAGTGGTGTTGATCTCTCACATACAGAGGTGATGATCTCTCACATACAGTGGTTTTGATCTCTCACATAGAGAGGTGTTTATCTCTCACATACAGTGGTGTTGATCTCTCACATAGAGAGGTGTTGATCTCTCACATACAGTGGTGTTGATCTCTCACATACAGTAGTGTTGATCTCTCACATACAGAGGTGTTGATCTCTCACATAGAGAGGTGTTGATCTCTCACATACAGAGGTGTTGATCTCTCACATACAGTGGTGTTGATCTCTCACAGAGAGAGGTGTTGATCTCTCACATACAGGGGTGTTGATCTCTCACATACAGTGGTGTTGATCTCTCACATCGAGAGGTGTTGATCTCTCACATACAGAGGTGTTGATCTCTTTACATAGAGCGGTGTTGATCTCTCACATACAGAGGTGTTGATCTCTCACATACAGTGGTGTTGATCTCTCACATAGAGAGGTGTTTATCTCTCACATACAGAGGTGTTTATCTCTCACATACAGAGGTGTTGATCTCTCACATACAGAGGTGTTGATCTCTCACGTAGAGAGGTGTTGATCTCTCACATACAGTGGTGTTGATCTCTCACATAGAGAGGTGTTGATCTCTCACATAGAGAGGTGTTGATCTCTCAAATACAGTGGTGTTGATCTCTCACATAGAGAGGTGTTGATATCTCACGTAGTGGTTTTGATCTCTCACATAGAGAGGTGTTCATCTCTCACATAGATAGGTGTTCATCTCTCACATAGAGAGGTGTTGATCTCTCACATACAGAGGTTTTGATCTCTCATATACAGTGGTGTTGATCTCTCACATACAGTGGTGTTGATCTCTCACATACAGAGGTGATGATCTCTCACATACAGTGGTTTTGATCTCTCACATAGAGAGGTGTTTATCTCTCACATACAGTGGTGTTGATCTCTCACATAGAGAGGTGTTGATCTCTCACATACAGTGGTGTTGATCTCTCACATACAGTAGTGTTGATCTCTCACATACAGAGGTGTTGATCTCTCACATAGAGAGGTGTTGATCTCTCACATACAGTGGTGTTGATCTCTCACAGAGAGAGGTGTTGATCTCTCACATACAGGGGTGTTGATCTCTCACATACAGTGGTGTTGATCTCTCACATCGAGAGGTGTTGATCTCTCACATACAGAGGTGTTGATCTCTTTACATAGAGCGGTGTTGATCTCTCACATACAGAGGTGTTGATCTCTCACATACAGTGGTGTTGATCTCTCACATACAGTGGTGTTTATCTCTCACATAGAGAGGTGCTGATCTCTCACATACAGTGGTGTTGATCTCTCACATAGAGAGGTGTTTATCTCTCACATACAGAGGTGTTGATCTCTCACATACAGAGGTGTTGATCTCTCACATAGAGAGGTGTTGATCTCTCACATAGAGAGGTGTTCATCTCTCACATAGAGAGGTGTTCATCTCTCACATACAGAGGTGTTGATCTCTCACATACAGTGGTTTTGATCTCTCACATACAGTGGTTTTGATCTCTCACATACAGAGGTGATGATCTCTCACATACAGTGGTTTTGATCTCTCAAATAGAGAGGTGTTGATCTCTCACATAGAGTGGTGTTGATCTCTCACATAGAGAGGTGTTGATCTCTCACATACAGTGGTGTTGATCTCTCACATCGAGAGGTGTTGATATCTCACATAGTGGTTTTGATCTCTCACATAGAGAGGTGTTCATCTCTCACATAGAGATGTGAGAATCTCTCACATACAGTGGTGTTGATCTCTCACATACAGTGGTGTTGATCTCTCACATACAGAGGTGTTTATCTCTCACATACAGTGGTGTTGATCTCTCACATAGAGATGTGTTGATCTCTCACATACAGTGGTGTTGATCTCTCACATACAGAGGTGTTGATCTCTCACATACAGTGGTGTTGATCTCTCACATAGAGAGGTGTTGATCTCTCGCATACAGTGGTGTTGATCTCTCACATACAGTGGTGTTGATCTCTCACATACAGTAGTGTTTATCTCTCACATACAGTGGTGTTGATCTCTCACATACATAAGTGTTGATCTCTCACATACAGAGGTGTTGATCTCTCACGTAGAGAGGTGTTGATCTCTCACATAGAGAGGTGTTGATCTCTCACATACAGAGGTGTTGATCTCTCACATACAGAGGTGTTGATCTCTCACATAGAGAGGTGTTGATCTCTCACATATAGAGGTGTTGATCTCTCACATACAGAGGTGTTGATCTCTCACATACAGTGGTGTTGATCTCTCACATACAGAGGTGTTTATCTCTCACATACAGAGGTGTTGATCTCTCACATACAGAGGTGTTGATCTCTCACATACAGTGGTGTTGATCTCTCACATACAGTAGTGTTGATCTCTCACATACAGTGGTGTTGATCTCTCACATACAGTAGTGTTGATTTCTCACATACAGTGGTGTTGATCTCTCACATAGAGAGGTGTTGATCTCTCACATACAGAGGTTTTGATCTCTCATATACAGTGGTGTTGATCTCTCACATACAGAGGTGTTGATCTCTCACATACAGTGGTGTTGATCTCTCACAGAGAGAGGTGTTGATCTCTCACATACAGAGGTGTTGATCTCTCACATAGAGAGGTGTTGATCTCTCACATATAGAGGTGTTGATCTCTCACATACAGAGGTGTTGATCTCTCACATACAGTGGTGTTGATCTCTCACATACAGAGGTGTTTATCTCTCACATACAGAGGTGTTGATCTCTCACATACAGAGGTGTTGATCTCTCACATACAGTGGTGTTGATCTCTCACATACAGTAGTGTTGATCTCTCACATACAGTGGTGTTGATCTCTCACATACAGTAGTGTTGATCTCTCACATACAGAGGTGTTGATCTCTCACATAGAGAGGTGTTGATCTCTCACATACAGAGGTTTTGATCTCTCATATACAGTGGTGTTGATCTCTCACATACAGAGGTGTTGATATCTCACATACAGTGGTGTTGATCTCTCACATAGAGAGGTGTTGATCTCTCACATACAGGGGTGTTGATCTCTCACATACAGTGGTGTTGATCTCTCACATAGAGAGGTGTTGATCTCTCACATACAGTGGTGTTGATCTCTCACATACAGTGGTGTTGATCTCTCACATACAGTGGTGTTGATCTCTCACATACAGAGGTGTTTATCTCTCACATACAGTGGTGTTGATCTCTCACATAGAGAGGTGTTTATCTCTCACATACAGAGGTGTTGATCTCTCACATATAGAGGTGTTGATCTCTCATAGAGAGGTGTTGATCTCTCACATACAGAGGTGTTGATCTCTCACATAGAGAGGTGTTGATCTCTCACATAGAGAGGTGTTGATCTCTCACATACAGTGGTGTTGATCTCTCACATAGAGATGTGTTGATCTCTCACATACAGAGGTGTTGATCTCTCACATACAGTGGTGTTGATCTCTCACATAGAGATGTGTTGATCTCTCACATACAGTGGTGTTGATCTCTCACATACAGTGGTGTTGATCTCTCACATAGAGATGTGTTGATCTCTCACATACAGAGGTGTTGATCTCTCACATACAGTGGTGTTGATCTCTCACATAGAGATGTGTTGATCTCTCACATACAGTGGTGTTGATCTCTCACATACATAGGTGTTGATCTCTCACATACAGTGGTGTTGATCTCTCACATAGAGAGGTGTTGATCTCTCACATACAGTGGTGTTGATCTCTCACATACAGTGGTGTTGATCTCTCACATACAGTAGTGTTGATCTCTCACATACAGAGGTGTTGATCTCTCACATACAGTGGTGTTGATCTCTCACATAGAGATGTGTTGATCTCTCACATACAGTGGTGTTGATCTCTCACATACATAGGTGTTGATCTCTCACATACAGTGGTGTTGATCTCTCACATAGAGAGGTGTTGATCTCTCACATACAGTGGTGTTGATCTCTCACATACAGTAGTGTTGATCTCTCACATACAGAGGTGTTGATCTCTCACATAGAGAGGTGTTGATCTCTCACATAGAGAGGTGTTGATCTCTCACATACAGAGGTGTTGATCTCTCACATACAGAGGTGTTGATCTCTCACATACAGAGGTGTTGATCTCTCACATACAGTGGTGTTGATCTCTCACATAGAGAGGTGTTGATCCCTCACATACAGTGGTGTTGAACTCTCACATAGAGAGATGTTGATCTCTCACATAGAGAGGTGTTGATCTCTCACACACAGTGGTGTTGATCTCTCACATAGAGAGGTGTTGATCTCTCACATACAGTGGTGTTGATCTCTCACATAGAGAGGTGTTGATATCTCACATAGTGGTTTTGATCTCTCACATAGAGAGGTGTTCATCTCTCACATAGAGAATTGTTGATCTCTCACATAGAGAGGTGTTTATCTCTCAAATAGAGAGGTGTTGATCTCTCACATAGTGGTTTTTATCTCTCACATAGAGAGGTGTTCATCTCTCACATAGAGATGTGTTGATCTCTCACATACAGTGGTGTTTATCTCTCACATACAGTGGTGTTTATCTCTCACATACAGAGGTGTTGATCTCTCACATAGAGAGGTGTTGATCTCTCACATAGAGAGGTGTTGATCTCTCACATAGAGAGGTGTTGATCTCTCACATACAGAGGTGTTGATCTCTCACATACAGAGGTGTTGATCTCTCACATAGAGAGGTGTTGATCTCTCACATACAGTGGTGTTGATCTCTCACATAGAGAGGTGTTGATCTCTCACATACAGAGGTTTTGATCTCTCACATAGAGAGGTGTTGATCTCTCACATACAGGGGTGTTTATCTCTCACATACAGTGGTGTTGATCTCTCACATAGAGAGGTGTTGATCTCTCACATACAGGGGTGTTGATCTCTCACATACAGTGGTGTTGATCTCTCACATAGAGAGGTGTTGATATCTCACATAGTGGTTTTGATCTCTCACATAGAGAGGTGTTCATCTCTCACATAGATAGGTGTTCATCTCTCACATAGAGAGGTGTTGATCTCTCACATACAGTGGTTTTGATCTCTCACATACAGAGGTGTTGATCCCTCACATACAGAGGTGTTGATCTCTTTACATAAAGTGGTGTTGATCTCTCACATACAGAGGTGTTGATCTCTCACATACAGTGGTGTTGATCTCTCACACACAGTGGTGTTTATCTCTCACATAGAGAGGTGTTTATCTCTCACATACAGTGGTGTTGATCTCTCACATAGAGAGGTGTTTATCTCTCACATACAGAGGTGTTGATCTCTCACATACAGAGGTGTTGATCTCTCACATAGAGAGGTGTTGATCTCTCACATACAGTGGTGTTGATCTCTCACATAGAGAGGTGTTGATCTCTCACATAGAGAGGTGTTGATCTCTCAAATACAGTGGTGTTGATCTCTCACATAGAGAGGTGTTGATATCTCACATAGTGGTTTTGATCTCTCACATAGAGAGGTGTTGATCTCTCACATAGAGAGGTGTTGATCTCTCACATATAGAGGTGTTGATCTCTCACATACAGAGGTGTTGATCTCTCACATACAGTGGTGTTGATCTCTCACATACAGAGGTGTTTATCTCTCACATACAGAGGTGTTGATCTCTCACATACAGAGGTGTTGATCTCTCACATACAGTGGTGTTGATCTCTCACATACAGTAGTGTTGATCTCTCACATACAGTGGTGTTGATCTCTCACATACAGTAGTGTTGATCTCTCACATACAGAGGTGTTGATCTCTCACATAGAGAGGTGTTGATCTCTCACATACAGAGGTTTTGATCTCTCATATACAGTGGTGTTGATCTCTCACATACAGAGGTGTTGATATCTCACATACAGAGGTGTTGATCTCTCACATATAGAGGTGTTGATCTCTCATAGAGAGGTGTTGATCTCTCACATACAGAGGTGTTGATCTCTCACATAGAGAGGTGTTGATCTCTCACATAGAGAGGTGTTGATCTCTCACATACAGTGGTGTTGATCTCTCACATAGAGATGTGTTGATCTCTCACATACAGAGGTGTTGATCTCTCACATACAGTGGTGTTGATCTCTCACATAGAGATGTGTTGATCTCTCACATACAGTGGTGTTGATCTCTCACATACAGTGGTGTTGATCTCTCACATAGAGATGTGTTGATCTCTCACATACAGAGGTGTTGATCTCTCACATACAGTGGTGTTGATCTCTCACATAGAGATGTGTTGATCTCTCACATACAGTGGTGTTGATCTCTCACATACATAGGTGTTGATCTCTCACATACAGTGGTGTTGATCTCTCACATAGAGAGGTGTTGATCTCTCACATACAGTGGTGTTGATCTCTCACATACAGTGGTGTTGATCTCTCACATACAGTAGTGTTGATCTCTCACATACAGAGGTGTTGATCTCTCACATACAGTGGTGTTGATCTCTCACATAGAGATGTGTTGATCTCTCACATACAGTGGTGTTGATCTCTCACATACATAGGTGTTGATCTCTCACATACAGTGGTGTTGATCTCTCACATAGAGAGGTGTTGATCTCTCACATACAGTGGTGTTGATCTCTCACATACAGTAGTGTTGATCTCTCACATACAGAGGTGTTGATCTCTCACATAGAGAGGTGTTGATCTCTCACATAGAGAGGTGTTGATCTCTCACATACAGAGGTGTTGATCTCTCACATACAGAGGTGTTGATCTCTCACATACAGAGGTGTTGATCTCTCACATACAGTGGTGTTGATCTCTCACATAGAGAGGTGTTGATCCCTCACATACAGTGGTGTTGAACTCTCACATAGAGAGATGTTGATCTCTCACATAGAGAGGTGTTGATCTCTCACACACAGTGGTGTTGATCTCTCACATAGAGAGGTGTTGATCTCTCACATACAGTGGTGTTGATCTCTCACATAGAGAGGTGTTGATATCTCACATAGTGGTTTTGATCTCTCACATAGAGAGGTGTTCATCTCTCACATAGAGAATTGTTGATCTCTCACATAGAGAGGTGTTTATCTCTCAAATAGAGAGGTGTTGATCTCTCACATAGTGGTTTTTATCTCTCACATAGAGAGGTGTTCATCTCTCACATAGAGATGTGTTGATCTCTCACATACAGTGGTGTTTATCTCTCACATACAGTGGTGTTTATCTCTCACATACAGAGGTGTTGATCTCTCACATAGAGAGGTGTTGATCTCTCACATAGAGAGGTGTTGATCTCTCACATAGAGAGGTGTTGATCTCTCACATACAGAGGTGTTGATCTCTCACATACAGAGGTGTTGATCTCTCACATAGAGAGGTGTTGATCTCTCACATACAGTGGTGTTGATCTCTCACATAGAGAGGTGTTGATCTCTCACATACAGAGGTTTTGATCTCTCACATAGAGAGGTGTTGATCTCTCACATACAGGGGTGTTTATCTCTCACATACAGTGGTGTTGATCTCTCACATAGAGAGGTGTTGATCTCTCACATACAGGGGTGTTGATCTCTCACATACAGTGGTGTTGATCTCTCACATAGAGAGGTGTTGATATCTCACATAGTGGTTTTGATCTCTCACATAGAGAGGTGTTCATCTCTCACATAGATAGGTGTTCATCTCTCACATAGAGAGGTGTTGATCTCTCACATACAGTGGTTTTGATCTCTCACATACAGAGGTGTTGATCCCTCACATACAGAGGTGTTGATCTCTTTACATAAAGTGGTGTTGATCTCTCACATACAGAGGTGTTGATCTCTCACATACAGTGGTGTTGATCTCTCACACACAGTGGTGTTTATCTCTCACATAGAGAGGTGTTTATCTCTCACATACAGTGGTGTTGATCTCTCACATAGAGAGGTGTTTATCTCTCACATACAGAGGTGTTGATCTCTCACATACAGAGGTGTTGATCTCTCACATAGAGAGGTGTTGATCTCTCACATACAGTGGTGTTGATCTCTCACATAGAGAGGTGTTGATCTCTCACATAGAGAGGTGTTGATCTCTCAAATACAGTGGTGTTGATCTCTCACATAGAGAGGTGTTGATATCTCACATAGTGGTTTTGATCTCTCACATAGAGAGGTGTTCATCTCTCACATAGATAGGTGTTCATCTCTCACATAGAGAGGTGTTGATCTCTCACATACAGAGGTTTTGATCTCTCATATACAGTGGTGTTGATCTCTCACATACAGTGGTGTTGATCTCTCACATACAGAGGTGATGATCTCTCACATACAGTGGTTTTGATCTCTCAAATAGAGAGGTGTTTATCTCTCACATACAGTGGTGTTGATCTCTCACATAGAGAGGTGTTGATCTCTCACATACAGTGGTGTTGATCTCTCACATACAGTAGTGTTGATCTCTCACATACAGAGGTGTTGATCTCTCACATAGAGAGGTGTTAATCTCTCACATACAGAGGTGTTGATCTCTCACATACAGTGGTGTTGATCTCTCACAGAGAGAGGTGTTGATCTCTCACATACAGGGGTGTTGATCTCTCACATACAGTGGTGTTGATCTCTCACATCGAGAGGTGTTGATCTCTCACATACAGAGGTGTTGATCTCTTTACATAGAGCTGTGTTGATCACTCACATACAGAGGTGTTGATCTCTCACATACAGTGGTGTTGATCTCTCACATACAGTGGTGTTTATCTCTCACATAGAGAGGTGTTGATCTCTCACATACAGTGGTGTTGATCTCTCACATAGAGAGGTGTTTATCTCTCACATACAGAGGTGTTGATCTCTCACATACAGTGGTGTTGATCTCTCACATCGAGAGGTGTTGATCTCTCACATACAGAGGTGTTGATCTCTTTACATAGAGCTGTGTTGATCACTCACATACAGAGGTGTTGATCTCTCACATACAGTGGTGTTGATCTCTCACATACAGTGGTGTTTATCTCTCACATAGAGAGGTGTTGATCTCTCACATACAGTGGTGTTGATCTCTCACATAGAGAGGTGTTTATCTCTCACATACAGAGGTGTTGATCTCTCACATACAGAGGTCTTGATCTCTCACATAGAGAGGTGTTCATCTCTCACATAGAGAGGTGTTCATCTCTCACATAGAGAGGTGTTCATCTCTCACATAGAGAGGTGTTGATCTCTCACATACAGTGGTTTTGATCTCTCACATACAGAGGTGATGATCTCTCACATACAGTGGTTTTGATCTCTCAAATAGAGAGGTGTTGATCTCTCACATAGAGTGGTGTTGATCTCTCACATAGAGAGGTGTTGATCTCTCACATACAGTGGTGTTGATCTCTCACATCGAGAGGTGTTGATATCTCACATAGTGGTTTTGATCTCTCACATAGAGAGGTGTTCATCTCTCACATAGAGATGTGAGAATCTCTCACATACAGTGGTGTTGATCTCTCACATACAGTGGTGTTGATCTCTCACATACAGAGGTGTTTATCTCTCACATACAGTGGTGTTGATCTCTCACATAGAGATGTGTTGATCTCTCACATACAGTGGTGTTGATCTCTCACATACAGAGGTGTTGATCTCTCACATACAGTGGTGTTGATCTCTCACATAGAGAGGTGTTGATCTCTCGCATACAGTGGTGTTGATCTCTCACATACAGTGGTGTTGATCTCTCACATACAGTAGTGTTTATCTCTCACATACAGTGGTGTTGATCTCTCACATACATAAGTGTTGATCTCTCACATACAGAGGTGTTGATCTCTCACATAGAGAGGTGTTGATCTCTCACATAGAGAGGTGTTGATCTCTCACATACAGAGGTGTTGATCTCTCACATACAGAGGTGTTGATCTCTCACATAGAGAGGTGTTGATCTCTCACATATAGAGGTGTTGATCTCTCACATACAGAGGTGTTGATCTCTCACATACAGTGGTGTTGATCTCTCACATACAGAGGTGTTTATCTCTCACATACAGAGGTGTTGATCTCTCACATACAGAGGTGTTGATCTCTCACATACAGTGGTGTTGATCTCTCACATACAGTAGTGTTGATCTCTCACATACAGTGGTGTTGATCTCTCACATACAGTAGTGTTGATTTCTCACATACAGTGGTGTTGATCTCTCACATAGAGAGGTGTTGATCTCTCACATACAGAGGTTTTGATCTCTCATATACAGTGGTGTTGATCTCTCACATACAGAGGTGTTGATCTCTCACATACAGTGGTGTTGATCTCTCACAGAGAGAGGTGTTGATCTCTCACATACAGAGGTGTTGATCTCTCACATAGAGAGGTGTTGATCTCTCACATATAGAGGTGTTGATCTCTCACATACAGAGGTGTTGATCTCTCACATACAGTGGTGTTGATCTCTCACATACAGAGGTGTTTATCTCTCACATACAAAGGTGTTGATCTCTCACATACAGAGGTGTTGATCTCTCACATACAGTGGTGTTGATCTCTCACATACAGTAGTGTTGATCTCTCACATACAGTGGTGTTGATCTCTCACATACAGTAGTGTTGATCTCTCACATACAGAGGTGTTGATCTCTCACATACAGAGGTTTTGATCTCTCACATACAGTGGTGTTGATCTCTCATATACAGTGGTGTTGATCTCTCACATACAGAGGTGTTGATATCTCACATACAGTGGTGTTGATCTCTCACATAGAGAGGTGTTGATCTCTCACATACAGGGGTGTTGATCTCTCACATACAGTGGTGTTGATCTCTCACATAGAGAGGTGTTGATCTCTCACATACAGTGGTGTTGATCTCTCACATACAGTAGTGTTGATCTCTCACATACAGAGGTGATGATCTCTCACATACAGTGGTTTTGATCTCTCAAATAGAGAGGTGTTGATCTCTCACATACAGTGGTGTTGATCTCTCACATAGAGAGGTGTTGATCTCTCACATACAGTGGTGTTGATCTCTCACATCGAGAGGTGTTGATATCTCACATAGTGGTTTTGATCTCTCACATAGAGAGGTGTTCATCTCTCACATAGAGATGTGTTGATCTCTCACATACAGTGGTGTTGATCTCTCACATACAGTGGTGTTGATCTCTCACATACAGTGGTGTTGATCTCTCACATACAGAGGTGTTTATCTCTCACATACAGTGGTGTTGATCTCTCACATAGAGAGGTGTTGATCTCTCACATACAGAGGTGTTGATCTCTCACATATAGAGGTGTTGATCTCTCATAGAGAGGTGTTGATCTCTCACATACAGAGGTGTTGATCTCTCACATAGAGAGGTGTTGATCTCTCACATAGAGAGGTGTTGATCTCTCACATACAGTGGTGTTGATCTCTCACATAGAGATGTGTTGATCTCTCACATACAGAGGTGTTAATCTCTCACATACAGTGGTGTTGATCTCTCACATAGAGATGTGTTGATCTCTCACATACAGTGGTGTTGATCTCTCACATACATAGGTGTTGATCTCTCACATACAGTGGTGTTGATCTCTCACATAGAGAGGTGTTGATCTCTCACATACAGTGGTGTTGATCTCTCACATACAGTAGTGTTGATCTCTCACATACAGAGGTGTTGATCTCTCACATAGAGAGGTGTTGATCTCTCACATAGAGAGGTGTTGATCTCTCACATACAGAGGTGTTGATCTCTCACATACAGAGGTGTTGATCTCTCACATGCAGAGGTGTTGATCTCTCACATACAGTGGTGTTGATCTCTCACATAGAGAGGTGTTGATCCCTCACATACAGTGGTGTTGAACTCTCACATAGCGAGGTGTTGATCTCTCACATAGAGAGGTGTTGATCTCTCACACACAGTGGTGTTGATCTCTCACATAGAGAGGTGTTGATCTCTCACATACAGTGGTGTTGATCTCTCACATAGAGAGGTGTTGATATCTCACATAGTGGTTTTGATCTCTCACATAGAGAGGTGTTCATCTCTCACATAGAGAATTGTTGATCTCTCACATAGAGAGGTGTTTATCTCTCACATAGAGAGGTGTTGATCTCTCACATACAGTGGTTTTTATCTCTCACATACATAGGTGTTGATCTCTCACATACAGTGGTGTTGATCTCTCACATAGAGAGGTGTTGATCTCTCACATACAGTGGTGTTGATCTCTCACATACAGTAGTGTTGATCTCTCACATACAGAGGTGTTGATCTCTCACATAGAGAGGTGTTGATCTCTCACATAGAGAGGTGTTGATCTCTCACATACAGAGGTGTTGATCTCTCACATACAGAGGTGTTGATCTCTCACACACAGAGGTGTTGATCTCTCACATACAGTGGTGTTGATCTCTCACATAGAGAGGTGTTGATCCCTCACATACAGTGGTGTTGAACTCTCACATAGAGAGGTGTTGATCTCTCACATAGAGAGGTGTTGATCTCTCACACACAGTGGTGTTGATCTCTCACATAGAGAGGTGTTCATCTCTCACATACAGTGGTGTTGATCTCTCACATAGAGAGGTGTTGATATCTCACATAGTGGTTTTGATCTCTCACATAGAGAGGTGTTCATCTCTCACATAGAGAATTGTCGATCTCTCACATAGAGACGTGTTTATCTCTCACATAGAGAGGTGTTGATCTCTCACATACAGTGGTTTTTATCTCTCACATACAGAGGTGATGATCTCTCACATACAGTGGTTTTGATCTCTCACATAGAGAGGTGTTGATCTCTCACATAGTGGTTTTTATCTCTCACATAGAGAGGTGTTCATCTCTCACATAGAGAGGTGTTGATCTCTCACATACAGTGGTTTTTATCTCTCACATACAGTGGTGTTTATCTCTCAGATACAGTGGTGTTTATCTCTCACATACAGAGGTGTTGATCTCTCACATACAGTGGTGTTGATCTCTCACATAGAGAGGTGTTGATCTCTCACATAGAGAGGTGTTGATCTCTCACATACAGAGGTGTTTTTCTCTCACATAGAGATGTGTTGATCTCTCACATACAGTGGTGTTGATCTCTCACATACAGAGGTGTTGATCTCTCACATGGAGAGGTGTTGATCTCTCACATACAGAGGTGTTGATCTCTCACATAGAGAGGTGTTGATCTCTCACATAGAGAGGTGTTGATCTCTCACATAGAGAGGTGTTGATCTCTCACATACAGAGGTGTTGATCTCTCACATACAGAGGTGTTGATCTCTCACATAGAGAGGTGTTGATCTCTCACATAGAGAGGTGTTGATCTCTCACATACTGTGGTGTTGATCTCTCACATAGAGAGGTGTTGATCTCTCACATAGAGAGGTGTTGATCTCTCACATAGAGAGGTGTTGATCTCTCACATAGAGAGGTGTTGATCTCTCACATACAGAGGTGTTGATCTCTCACATACAGAGGTGTTGATCTCTCACATAGAGAGGTGTTGATCTCTCACATACAGTGGTGTT